>NC_133326.1:405915138-406240734 GCF_042186555.1 Aquarana catesbeiana | reverse complement strand
TGCAGGGGACATTCTCCTTGCACCCACTGTCACAATTTAAAAACAAAGCCACCATGCAGGGCTCTGCCCACATGGGTGTGTCATTCATTTACAGGGGTCCAGGGAATGAATGAACTACAACTACTGTCGTAGTACACCGTAGGAAACCTGCGACATGCAGCCACCGGAATGACCGGCTGGCCTTCTTTTGCACGTATCTGTGTTCCTACATCATTTTTGGGTTAAATGCTGCTAGCTTATACTGGCTGTGGAGGTGCCGTTGCTCTGAGATATACAGGTATATGCCCCACTGATCCCCCTGACCCTTTGGTCTCTATATGGTTTTCATGAATGAACACTACTGGAAGAGTCCACTAACCCCATTAGGATTGTGTGGAGAAGTTGAAGATTAGCCTTTATTTGGGGTTTGTAGGACATATCCGGTTTAGGCTCGCTGGTATAACCAAGTGAATATATTTGGTGCACAGTACCTGTCCTCTCTACTTTTGGCCTCTCTTTGTGCTCCGGTGTATGCCCAGGGGATTGTCCATGCTCTGTTGTTGCTCTGGCATTAAGACAACTGCTATACAATTTTCCTGATGAAGCTATCTTAAGTGAAACGTGTTGACTCATGACGATTTATATGTGTATTCATTGTAAAAGGAGATGATTAATGCGCTACCCAAAAAAAAGGAAAAAACAGCTGCCACAAAACCATATGACAAAAAGGAAAAACAGATGTAAGAATAAACTGTAGCGCTAGAAACACACAAAAAATATTAATAATAAATAGGATTCAAAGTGCATATAGAGGTAATGTCCCAGAAGAAGCAAATGTGTAATCCAAAGGAGCAAAAAAGTCCACAATGAGAATGGATAATCCGTATATCAATTCTGTCTGCTTCTCAACCTTCAGCTGGTATATCATCAATTTAAGCGAGTAGATAAAATACCCTTACCAGAGAAGTTGGATTCTACTGCCATAAGCATAGAATCAATGGAGCTTAATGCCACCCAGGGCGAAGTGGTGAAGTGTTGGAGGCAAAGGTAGAGCCTCTCCAGGGCCGGGGCGTCCCCTCTCTGGTTCTGGATGAGAAGCGTAGTGGCCCGCCACCAGTACCACCAGCAGTACCGTCATACAGGCCCGCCATCAGTACTGCCATCAGTACCATCACACATAAGTACCATGCATCATGTCTCAAAAGGTTTACACACCTGAGGTGGCATATGCCATGCTTACCATGTCGGATGATGAGAGCAGCGAGGAGCTCTCATTATCCAATTCTGGTTCGGAATACGAGCCAGTGGAGGATAGTGGATCAGAGTCCGAGTCAGCGGAGGAGACCGTCCCTCCTAAAAGAATAAGAAGGTCAGGAACAAGATCAGAAGACCTGCCTACTGCCAGTAGCGCCAGACCCCAGGAAGAGGAGCCCAGTACCAGTGTTGGAAATACACGCCCAACCTGAAGAATCCAGGTCCAGTCCTACCTTCCCGATGCCCTGGCAAACCCCTTATGGTTGCCTGCCAACTCAGGATCCGCTATAATCTCCCCTTTCACCGCACAGCCAGGTGTGCAGCCTAACACTACAAATTTTTCCCAATTAGATTTTTTAAATTTATTTTTCCCACAAGATTTGTTGCAGAATATGGTCGACCAACCATGTATGCAGAGCAATTTATTGCTGCCAACCCCAATTCATCCTACGCCCACATGTTCCAGTGGCGACGTCTCACACTGGATGAATTTAAATTGTTTTTGGGGAGAAAAGGAAGGGGCACAACTGACACACAGCTGCGGTGTAGATGGGTTTTAAAGCGGCAATGCTCAACATAGAAACACTATGTTACAGAAACATATAGATCGATTACAGATCATTGTAATTGATTAAATTCCTATATAAGAGGATTAGCAAAAAAAGGGTATGCATAAATCAAGATATAGACCCAGCTATCCAACCAAAATGGACATATATACCAGGCAAAAACTCAAGCTAAGGCAATGTCACATTCATGCATATGATCAAGCACAACAAGTGAATGGACATTGTAATAACGTTTACAAAAAGGGCTTTATGATAATACTTCGTTGAGGCCCGGTGGAGTAGTGGTATTAGGCCTCTCAATCCACAGGGTCTCACGTTGCAAAATAGCCTTGTCCCAGTCACCCCCCCAGGATCCTGGGGAATCACATCCAGAACAAAAAACGTCACCACCTGAGGATCAAACCTGTGGCACAGTTCAATATGACGGCTTATAATGGTTAGTTTACCATTCGTGGAGCAATACAAGTGATCGCCAATATGTTTGTGCAATTCCCGAATTGTTTTCCCCACATAAAAATCCTTACATTCACAAATCATCAGGTATATAATCCTTGTGGTGCCACAATTAGCTGAAGTACGTGGTGAAAAAAGTTCACCATTAGGTAGTCTGTAAGTAGTGCCTTCAAGAATCCAAGGGAACCGTGGGCATTGCCCACACCTGGAGGTACCACTGTGACCTCGTGGAGGTTGTATAGTGGTTACTGGTTAGCCGGTCCTGAAGGGATATGGCTTTATGTAAAACCAACTCTGGGGTTGTTTTAATGTATTTATTGAGGATATGATGATCTGTTAACAAATGCCAGTGGTCTGATAGGACAGTTCGAAGGTGGCTATGATGGGCCGAAAATTTTGTCATGATTTTGACTGTGTCTGATAATTTCGGTTTGGGAGGATCATATAATAGCGAACTTCTATTACGAGCTAGTGCTCGATTGAAGGCTTTACTCAAATTAGTTTTGTGAATATCCCTTGAGAAGGAGATGTTCACGAATAAGGTCAGCCTGTATACCAAAATCTTCCTCCCTAGCACAGTTCCTGCGTAACCGCATAGGGAATACTACGTACCAGGGGTCTTGGATGTACACTAGAAGCATGCAGCAATGTATTGCCAGCTGTGGATTTGCGATATAAATCTGTACCAATCGTCCCATCCAGATAATTGATGATCAAGGGATCCAAGACACGGGATCTGTGTATCATCAAAGTTAAATGTGAAATGTAAGTTCATACTGTTGGAATTCAAAACTTGAATGAACTCTTGCAGTAATTGTGATGAGCCTGTCCATACAAGTAATAGGTCCTCAAAAAACCTGTACCAAAATAGAACATGTTTCAGGTAGATTGTAAATTTGTACTCAGAGAACACCTGCCTCTCCCAACCCCCAAGATAAAGTTTCGCGTAGGATGGTGCACAGGAGTTCCCCATTGCTAAGCCTTGGGTTTGTAAGAAATGTTGCTCTCCGAATACAAAATAATTTCTGGTCTAAATAAAGTATAATAATTGGAGAATAAAATTGTTGAGAGGCCTAGTTGTATGATCCTGCGCCTTCAGGAAGGATTTCACCATCCACACACCCTGCTCATGGGGGATACTTGAGTATAATGCCTCAATATCAATGGTCATGTGCAGGGAGCATGGAGGGAACTGAATCCACTCGATGTGCTTCAGTAGGTCAATGATGTGTCGTATATAAGATGGTAACCCCAGAACATGGGGCATGAGAAAGCTACAAACTTACTGGCGTTGGTGTCTCCCAGAAAGCAAATGAAGGTTTTTGTGGTTCTTGGGAAAAGTATAAAAGGTAGGGGTGCATGGAAATTTTATGACAAGATAATTTAAAGTATCCCTGTCGATTAGGCCCTCCCAAAAGGCACCTGTGCAGAGGTCTCAAAACTGGTTGATAAAGTCATCTATCAGGGCCCACACCAGGTAGAATTGTTAAGTACATCAAAACACATAGCTTGATATAGGGCATGGGACATAAGAACGATATTACCGCCTTTATTGGACGGTTTTATGATAATATCCGTCCGACTCTGCAGATGTCTCAATGCTTGTGTTTGATTAGTGGTCAAGTTGGATGGAACCTTCTGCCATTGCTGGCGTTTTATGCCCTTGATCGACTGGTGTAAAAACGCCTAAATGGCAGGACAGGTCATCAGATCTGGAAAATTAAGTGATTTAGGATTGAATGTTTTAGAGATCATGGACTAAGGCTGCCCACGCAACTGGGAACCTGCCATTGTGGTACAGCACATTCTGCAAATTCATAGAAGGAGCAAAATCCACCAGGCGGAAAGGCAGAAGTTGTAGACCCAGCAGCTTTGGCAAGCTTGCATTTAGACACTGGGCATGTACTGTTAAACAATTTTTTCCACACCTGTTTGACAGGTGCATATCATTACAATTTTTGACAACATTCTTGCTTTCATCAAGAGTACCTCTATAGGGTTATGGTGTGAAGGCGCCACCGACACCCAAAGAACAATTATTCCGCACCCGTTACAGAAGTAGAATGAATGAATGAATGAATGAATAATTTGTAAAGCGCTACAAATTGCGAACTGAATCGCCTCAAGGCGCTAGATGTATTCTCTGTAGCCAGCTTCTAGAAAAGGAAGGTCTTTAGTTTTTTCCTGAAGGCCTGGTGGTTTTCTTCCATGCGGAGGTTGGTTGGGAGAGCATTCCATAGTCGAGGTCCTTGGACTGCAAATCTACGTTCTCCCTTTGCTTTGTAGCGGTATTTGGGAATGAGGAGGAGGTTTTGGTTAGCTGATCGAAGACTGCGATTCGGTGTGTAGTGTTTTATTTTTTCCCGGAGATATTGCGGAGCGTTTCCTTGTATGCATTTATGGGTGAGGCAGAGGGTCTTGAATGTGATCCGATTCTTCACCGTTAGCCAATGTAGGCTTTTTAGGGATGGGGAGATGGATTCCCAGGGCTTTTTCCCTGTTAACAGCCTTGCCGCCGTGTTCTGCATGAGTTGCAAGCGCGCAAGCTGGTATTGGGGTAGACCTACGTAGAGGGAATTTGCGTAGTCGAGTCGGGAATTGATGATCGTTCCCACAACTGCCGCTTTGTCCTCTTCTGGGATGAAGGGGATGAGTCTGCGAAGCAGGCGGAGGAGGTGGTGAGATCCGCTCACCACCGATCCTATTTGTGCATCCATTGTCATTCCTGAGTCAAAGATGACTCCGAGACTCTTGACTTTGGTGCTGGGGGAGATGGTCTGTCCGAGGATGGAGGGTGGTGTCCACGGAGTCTCAATTTTGGAATTTTTGTTGGCTTGCAGGAGAAGAAGTTCTGTTTTTGATTCGTTAAGTTTGAGGGAGCTGGCGGTCATCCAGTCATTGATTAAAGTGAGGCATTTCTGTAGTTGCTGATGATGATCTTTCTGTCCATTAATGCGAAAGTAGAGTTGGGTGTCGTCTGCATATGAGTGGAAGCAGAGGTCCGTTTTCCTGATGATATTGAGAAGCGGGCGGATGTAGATGTTAAATAGCACTGGTGACAAGGGTGAGCCCTGAAGTCCAAAGTCTGTGGTAGAGACACCAGAATTTATCCAAAAAATCTCTAATCTTGTTCTCTGTGCACTACATTGTGGCCTCATCATACAGACTGACTCCCCAAGCCGTTGCTTACAAAATAAAGAAAGCTTGCAGGGATAATGTCATTTTTTTGGGCTTTATACATGCAATTATTGCTGCAGCAGCTTCTATACACAGTACAGATGTGCCACTTTACAGGCGGACTAAGGGGACCCCCAGGCACTATTCATTGAGACATGTCCCCCAGGGCAGTACCCGGACCCCCATAACCATTGTATGCCCAATTACTTGCATATAGGCCTTTAAAATGGGCACTTTTGATTCTTCACGTTTTGGTTACATAGACTTCAATGGGGTTCGTTATTCATTTCCGAACTTTCCCGATGTTTGAAAGTTCTGGTGCAAACCGAAGAGGGGGTCATTCGGCCCATCCCTAATGGGAACATGACCCCAAAATAACTGGAGGGATGTTTAAAACTAATATTAGAAAGTATTATTTTACTAAAAGGGTAGTTGATGCTTGGAATAAACTACCAGCAGAGGTAGTGATACAGTCAACAGTAAATGGCTTCAAACACGCTTGGGATAAACATAGATATATATAGTCAGTTATCAAAAAAACAAGCAAACAAAACAATGAAAAACAAAAAAAAAAAAAAAAAAAAAAAAAAAAAATGGGCAGACTCGATGGACTACTTTGTCTTTTTCTGCGGTCGCTTTTCTATGTTTCTGAGTTTTTATGTTTCTACAGAATATAAACTGTCAGATGTGGTGATTGAAATGGTATCACGCTTGCTTGAAATACAACTGTGAGATCTTTGATATCTAAAGTGGTGAAAGCAGCTCTCTCTGTCACCTCATTTCAAGAAAATAAGAAACAAACAAAAAATAACAAACTTGCAGATTTTTTCCCCTTCCCAAATATTTGCAAACAAGCAGCCTTTGGTATATAATATATGGACAGTGGCAGTGTTACTTTGGCTTCTGTGCTTGTGAAAATCAAATCTGATTTCTCAGTGCAGATACATCATTAGAGTCACATGTTTGCACTGTAGTCAGTTACTAGAGAAACTGGATGAACAAGGTCATGATGACAGCAGCATTTCAACAGGTTCCAAAGATTCTTTGAAAAGTATTTCTTCCCTATTGTTTTAGTAAGGTTTACAACCTTCTATAGTTCACCTGTTATTACCAGAATGAAAACATTTTGTGAGCAAAGTCATAAAAATCATTAACAGCCTCACATATGAATGTTCTTCTCTAATCTGGGCTTTCAAAACACGGACACAGACATAGATGCATAAATTAAGTATTGTGAAACATTGTATTTGTGTTAGCACCATTGCAGCTACATTCATAAATCAGTCTTTTGAGTAGAAAGGTCATAGGCCACACGATTATCTTCTATCACTATTTATATACATATAGCTTGTACAGAACAAACTGAATTTCTCTTTCCTTCCCACTTGCGCTCTATAGCAATCCTTTCATTTTTTCTGAAAGCAGAAGCCCTGAAAAATAAGAAGATAGTGGTTACAATTTTTTATGCTGCACAATATTTGTGCAACCATCTATCAAACACATATTTTCAGGAAAAATGTAATAAAATAAATTTTAATGCACACAAACACACTATAATATCCACATTTTGGGAAAATATAAAATATGGGGTTGCTTCCAGGAAATAGATACCAAACACATCAAGCCCTAAAATTGAGTGTGCCCGTTATATCGCAAAAAATGACGGTACCCAAAAATCTCCATTGGCAATGCTTTAAAAGGCTTTACAACTTATCAGTTAAGAGTTAATAGCAAGCTCTGGTGCTATACCTCACATGATAAATGTGCAAACTCTGTGTGCTTGTTTGCATTTGTGTGTGTGTGCAGGACAACAAGGGTTGCCAATCAGCTGCAGTCACTGTTTGGGTATGCTGACTGCTGAGGATGTTGGCTATCAGAGTATTTTTAGATGTCAAGAGTAGATCCCTCTATCCACACGTGAATGAAGGAAGGAGGGAATCTATGGGTTTGTGATTTTGATGATGTTATGACTTGGCAACCCTAGCAGTTATTGATTTCTGTCTCTTTCTTTCTTGCATTCTTAGTTTGGGTCAGTGACCCAGAAGGCATCAGAGCCAGGGGGTCAGAACCATAGCTGAATGATTACCATTTTCATAATAAAGTGCTGTGCTTCCCTAATGTATGTAAAAATTGTGCTCTTATAATCAAAGTAAAACATGTAAACAAAAACGTGTGATAATAGATCATTTATCACACATATTTTACTTTTGATTACAGTATATATGCATATAAGGCTCGGTTCACACTGCTGTGATGCCAGAACCCATGTGTATCCAGTATGGGTCCCTGCATCCCATACAACTCATAGGCAGTTCACACTGCCCTATGCGAACCACTGTGGGTATCAATACAAAGGTAATGACACTCCCAGATCGGTTTGCATATCACAGTGCGAACTGTCAATTTGGACAGGAATCAGATCGCATTGGTGTGAACACCCATGCGATCCGATTCTGGTGCAGAGCCAAAAGAAGGGTCCTGCATGACTTTGGTCTGAATGCGATGCAAATTCAGCCATACAATTTGTATGGCTAAATTCGCATTGCACAGACATCGCATGTGATTTGCACGGCAGTGCAGTGCGAATCACATGCGATGTCTGACATCACAGCAGTGGGAACCTGGCCTAAGGGAAGCACAATTGTAATTATCACAAAACAACTTTTTTCCACTTAGATAAGCCTCCAAGGAGTAGGAACACCATAATAAGTGCAAGATCTTTGTAGTTGTTCAAGTACCATTTTCAGAATGAGGCCAGTAGGCACACAACAAAATTATATTTTCTTTTACCCCTTCCCACCCAGCCCTGATATCCCTTTAAGAGGGTCTATACCCCTGTGGGGTGGGAAGGATTGGCTGATTATGTGACCATTGTGTCCCGCTGACTTCCGATCATTAGTATGGACTGAGAGCTGTCTGGCAGTTTGGCCACTGCGCTGAGAGCGCATAGCGAGTGTGCTCTTGGCACAGAAAGCTGTGCTTCCCATAGACGCATATGTGTGGCATCTGTACGCAGCAGGATATAAATGTATGTGCCTGTTCACATAGTTGCGTTGAGCAGTGTAAATAAAATAAAAATAAAATAAATGGACAGAGAGTATGTTGTATTTCTTATTTTGTGCCACATTAAAGCTGTACAAATGTAAATGTTTATGTTAACATTTGCATGCATACCAGCATTCCTATTGGCCACTGCCGGCTGACATCAACAATGTGTATTATGCTACTTTGGTTCCAAAAAGGTACTGTAAATCTTTGCTGGCTCTATATATATCAGCAAGGGCTAAATTTACACGTAAAGATAAAACCAGAGCATACTGGAGAGGGCAGATAAAACCGCTTTGAGATGCAGGAATTTAAAACGTACCTTTTAATGAATTAATGCGTGTCACCACAATACGATATCTGGACAACAGATGACAATAGTTCTCTCACATAGAAGCCAACAGGGGGAGATATTGCAATCAGAGATGGAAATGGTCAGCGGTGGACACTGGAAAAACCATGAGAGACTGGAACATGAACAGGGGACTAAATCTGTGTTAACGGAGATGTAGTACCTCCACTAAACTAACATGTTTCAAGGATCCATCCTCCTTCATCAAAGTGAAGTACAGCTGGGAAGTTTCTGCAACAGCAAGTAGATGAGTATAGTTAGAGATAAAATAATAATGGATAGAGGTGAGCTTGTTACAGTTCGAACAAGTTTTGGAAGTAGAAAGGGGGTACCTAGGGCATATACACTACCATCAGAAGTTTGGAAAAACAGAAGGGCAAGGAAGTATAATTTAAATGAAGGCACGTGCTCCAGTGTCCTGGATGTTTTGTCAGCAAGTGGGTTTATAATTAGCAGGAGATGATGTGTGAAGTATTATGGAGAGGGCAGAAGTGGGTGTAATAGGTATAGGTTTGAGTGGTGGAGAGGAGGGGTGAAAAAAGAGTTTATATAAAATGATATGTTGGCTTTAGGCCCCTTTCACACTGGGGAGGTTTGCAGGCGTTATTGCGCTAAAAATACCGCCTGCAAACCGCCCCAAAACAGCCTCCGCTGTTTGTTCAGTGTGAAAGCCCGAGGGCTTTCACACTGAAGCGGTGCGCTGGCAGGAGAAGAAAAATTCTCCTGTCAGCCGCATCTTTGGAGCGGTGAAGGTGCAGTATATTCACCGCTCCTAAACCACTCCTGCCCATTGAAATCAATGGGACAGCGCGGCTATACCGCGGCTATACCGCGGCAATACCGCGGCTATAGCCGCGCTATACGAGTGGTTTTAACCCTTTTTCGTCCGACAGCGGGGGGTTAAAACCGCACTGCTAGCGGCCGAATACCGCGGTAAAACAGCGCTAAAAATAGCGCTGTTTTACCGCTGACAGAACTGTACTTCTGTCTTGGCCTGATTTCATGGTTTCTGACAGGTATAAAGCCATGATTATTAGCAATAAACCCAGTGTGAAAGGGGCCTTAATCATAGCATTTGCGAAGTTTCCTAAGGTAATTTTACCCAAGCTTTTTACTATTAAAGCTACATTGTTAGCATGAAAACACATTTCTTCAAATTTCACAGATTATCCCTATCCCACTGAAAGCCCTAGATTACTGTACAGCTTGATTATATACGAAAAAAATGGACTGACCATGGTTATAATTTTTATGATAACCTTACTCCAATAGACAAAGAATTATTACACAATAAGCTTCATAAACGCAAACATTTGAAAGAATCTAAACCTACTGAAGGTTGGAGAGTCCCTACCCAAATCTGAAAATTCCTTACGAATAAGAAAAATCTAAAAACAATAGGTATTGCTTTTTTTTTTACAAAACATTGTCTTCATACCCTAAGTATGAGAAAAACCCCAACATGCTAAAATGGGAAAAAGACATGTCCCAGTCATTTTCAGAAGAAACCTGGTATTGTCAGGGCTAGGCACAGCCCTTCTTTCTCTGAGCTGGCCGCTCAGCTGTCGGCTAATTGCCAGCTCCTATCTCTCCACAGTTACTCAGCTGTTGATGATATCCTGCTCATCAGTCCTGCCTACTTAAGCCATCCAGTCCAGAGGATCTCTGCCTTCGCCTTGGTCAACATCAAAGAAACAATCTCCTGCAATCCTGTTCAAGACTAGCTTTGCTGACATCCCTTCTGGCTCCAGATCCTGTTTGCTGTTCCACTACATTGATCCCTGACTTCTGGCTTGGCTGATTATCCGTTCTGAATACTGAACTTTGGTTATGTTTTGACTATGTTTGTTCTTTTTACTTTTATTAGTAAACAAGTGTGATTTAACTGTACTTCTGTCTTGGCCTGATTTCATGGTTTCTGACAGGTATAAAGCCATGATTATTAGCAATAAAGCCTCATCATATATTGAACATTGGGATAATGCCCAAAAGATAATGAACAGATGGTACCTAACTCCCTCTAAATTACCAAAATTTCCCTTCATCAAACCCAATATGCTGGCACTGCCACAACCAAACCGTCTCCTTGTATCATATGTTATGGAGTTGTAAAAATCTATCTAGCTTCTGGAATTCTGTATCAACATTTATTGCCTCCCGAACGGGTAACCTACGCAAACTCAATCCAGCAATGGCCCTACTAAACATTAATCTAGACTCCTTTCCGCCACGAAACAAAATAATAGTAGCTAACATCCTGATAGCCGCAAGCCTTACAATAACCAATTTGTTGAAATCAATAGAAGCTCCCAATCTCACCAAAGTTATTGTGAGACTGAATATACAAGCTCATTACAAATTAATGCTAGCCAGGAAAAAATACAACACAAATGGGTTTAAGAAATATTGGTATAATTGGATCGTCCATCCAAAAGCTTCTCATCTACTAAAAGAAACGTATCTACACTCTTAGGTCCTGACATTAACCTCACTTTCCCCTTCTCTAAAAATGTTACTATAAACTAACTTCTTCCTATATACACGTTATTCACTTCCTAAGTAGGAATGAGATGATACATGTTCTCTACTTCTATAGGCCTTATTTACAGTTTGATCCCATTGGGGTAAATAGGGCAGTATCAATCATATATCACACCAATTGAGAAACATGACTATAATCGCTGGTTTCTATCAGTTGTTTGCCATGGTTATTATAACCATAATACAAATAATGTATGTACATTAAGCGTGATATCGACTATGAGAGCATAAGGTGTGATTTGTGTTTTGTTTTATTCTTTCTATTTTATTACTAACCGTATTATATTCTGTATTCTCTTTAAACCAATAAAAATGTTTGAAAAGTAAAAAAAGAGTTTAAGGAGACAGGACACTTTTGTGAGTTAAGCGGGCCATAAATTATGCTTGTTTTTTCCTGCAACCATTAAAGATTTCTCGAATCCCTCCTGTGGCGCTTTTGTGTTCTCCCTGTGGGGGGGAGGGGGGCATGGGAGCAGCCGTCACTCCCGGGAGAGCAGTGATTATTGCCGGCGGCTATAGTCACAGACAATAATTGCATTCTAAAAATCCAACATGCTAGTTGTACCCAAGTGGATTGATGGATTATCTTGGGTACAATCAGCCTACCCATAGATCGAATCTCTGCCAGTCCCTACTAAACCAGCAGAGATTTGATCCATCTTTGACTGGCTTAAGAAAGGTAAAGGGAGCATGCTACAGGGCAGAAATATTAGGAAGCAGAAAAGAAGAGCTGAAAGAGCTGGATAGAGAAATAAGGGTGACCTGTGGTCTGTTTGGTATTATACAACATAGTTTGTTGTTTTTTTTTAAGCGCCTTGCTGAAATGGAATGGGCATAGTACTGGTCAATAATACAATCAGGAGATGATAATTATGCAAGTATTCATACAGTGTAACTGAAATTTCAGTAATGGAGGATGAAAGTAACCAGGGAATTGTTAAATAACATAAAAAAGTGACAATGTTGTGACTGCTGGGGCGACTGGCATCAGATCCAAGATGTCAGTAGCCAGTAGCAGTTTGTAGTCTGTGTAATACCTCAGTGGAGGACTATATAAGCACCCTGGAATATTTATATAAGGTAGATTAACATATAACGCTTGAAGCCAAATTTTTTAATGGCAGAGCTCGATACATGGTCTCTTTATTGTTTAACAAAATCTTCATGTGCTTCTGTGCAAACTTTAATTTAAAAAGGGACTATGGTAATTTTTTTTTTAAATTAAAACTGAGCAGCTACAAATACTGTAGCTGCTGACTTTTAAGAAACACTCACCAGTCCAGCATTGTCTTAACCTGGGCCAGTTCTTTTCCATTCTTTGGATCCATGGTGCTGCCATCTTGGCTGTTGGAGCCAGCTGTGACTTCCTGCTGTTTCACAGCCTCTCTCCACTGTGCATACACAAGAAACGCTTTCAAACTGCAACCTCCTGCCACATGTGAGGTGTCCCAGTAGGTTGTAGGCGGGGAGGGGGGTGGGCCAAATTCTGTAATTCTCACTTATGTGAGAAAGTAGAAGCAGGTACCTGTCAGGAAAAAGGTACCTACTCCCAGGAAAAATAAATAAAAAATTCAAGCTCAAAGGGGCGTGGCCAGGCAGCGCATGTAGCAGGACGCACTTCTCCTCTGCTCCGCCGAGAATCCTGTAATTAATCCTGCGGATTACCTATCCGACCCGATAACATCCCCGATCGGAACCGCACATTATTGGTGACTAGTCCGGTCCATATCGCCGTTCGATCCGCGGCTGATTAACATGCCAAAATGGGGCAAAGAAGGCACCGGCCCGCCTGTGACTCAGGCCCAAGATGGCGCTCTGCCACAGAGATCACAGAAGGAGAAATACAAGGAGGCCGCTCAGAGACTCCTGTTTGGCAACAAAACTTCCAAAGAGCCATCCTCATCCGCATCCGACCTTAGTGAAGAGGAGGGAGGCCAGCTGGAGTTAGACAACACTATCCCACTGGAGGATGGCACTGGATCCCCTGCAGATTGGGCCACAGTGAGTACAGCACCACACACATGTCAGGACACCCAGACACCAAGTATGCCAGTGGATAATACTGAACCCACTCTCAGAGACATACTCTCAGCAGTGACTATATGTAACAAATCCATATCACATCTGACGGATGAAGTTAAAGGAGTCAAAGCTGAGATATCCTATGTGAGACAGGACATGCAGAAACTGAGAGAGCGCACAGCTGCAATAGAGAGCAGGGTCAGTGTGATTGAAGATGATCATGTACCCATGCAGAGGGACTTAAAGTATAATTGTCACTTAGTAGACCAACACGCAGCTCGTTTGGATGATTTAGAAAACCGCATGCGACGCAATAATGTACGCGCACTGGGATTCCCAGAAAGAATAGAGGGTAAAGACCCGGTCACCTTCATTGAGCAATGGCTTCTCAACACATTTGGAAAGGATGCTTTCTCTCCACTATTTGCGGTTGAGAGAGCGCACAGAGTGCCATCTCGCCCACTACCACCTGGCAATCATCCTCGCGCCTTTCTCTTTAAACTTCTCAACTACAAGGATAGAGATGCCATCCTTGCCAAGGCCAGAACCATGGGAGGTAAACTAGCTGTGGAAAACTCCAAGATATCCCTATTCCCGGATTTCTTGGCTGAACTCCAGAAACAGCGAGCAAAGTTCATGGATGTCAAGCGAAGATTGAGAGATCTGAATCTACCCTATGCAATGTTGTATCCTGCCCGCCTACGGGTAGTCGCACTTGGGGAAACCCGCTTTTTTGACCGGCCGGATATGGCAGCTCAGTGGCTGGATAGAGAAGACAGAGCCCTTAAAGCTGCTAGACCGCAAAGAGATGTTCCCCCCTAAGTGATGTGCCTTGTGTTGGTGTTGGACTGACGGGATCCAGCCTCCTTTCCCCCCCCCTCCCTTTTTTATCTCTCTCCCCCCTTTTTTGGGGAGAGCGCCTGAGCCAGATTCGGGCCTCAAGACCCGAGTTTGCAGATAAATGTGGACAGTCCCTGCACCCATATCCGTTGCTTAGGCGGATGAGGAGTCCTGTTTATTTCAACCTTCCCTTCTTGCTTTTTTCCCCCCTCCCCCCATTCTTCTTCATTTTTTATCCTCCCCACCCCTTTTTTGATTACAAGCAAGGAAGGACTACGTGCCTGCCGCTTCTGTAAAACCCCTGCAAGAACTGACCTGCTGGTTAACCGGGAGTTTTCAAGGCTTTTACCCCCCCCACACACCTGTTGTGTGGAGGAAAAGTTTGCAATGCAACTGTTACAGTTGGGTGAACTACCACCCTTTAGAGTTATGCCATACAGAGCAATATATCTTAAGCTAAAAATTTATTTTTTTCTGTGCTTATACCCTAACATATTGGAATATTTTTCTTTGCTTTGTAATCTGATTCCATGTCTGCAGATGCCTAACTGTCACCAGAAGAGGGAAATTAAGATTGATATGGTTTTTCTCTTATGTCATTGGTATCATACTGATATACAACTTGTGGGTGCTACTAAGGGATATATTAGACTGACTAATGTCTCTAGCTAAGTTGACAGTCGTGACGTGGAATGTCAGAGGGCTGGGTAATCCAATCAAACGGATGGCGGTCCTCAGGCATCTCAGGTCGTTGGGTGCGGGGGTGGTCTGCCTGCAGGAGACTCACTTCTCGGCGGATCCTACCCCCAGCCTCAACCCACGATTATATGTGGTCCAGTTTCATGCAACCCACTCCACCTATTCTAGAGGAACAAGTATCTTGATCAGGAGGGATGTTCAATTCAACTGTATACAAAAACGCATAGACACAGATGGCAGATATATATTTCTTCTATGCACAATCTCAAACCTGAAATGTATTCTTGCTAGTATTTACATTCCCCCACCATATACCTCCGAGATTGTTAAACACCTGGCAAGTTTCATGGCCCAATACCCAGAAGTACCCTTGTTGGCAATGGGAGACTATAATAATTTTTTAAACACTATTAAGGATAAACTACCTATACCTATTGCTAATACATGTCAGATACAAGGTAAAACTTCTTTTGCTAAAATGCTTGAAGAAATAGGATTGATAGATGTGTGGAGGTGCAAACATCCTGAGGACAAAAAATACTCCTGCTACTCGGCCTCCCATGCTGGACTGTCTAGAATAGATTTGGGTTTGGGAAATTATAAGATGCTACAATTGGTTTTGGAATCAGGCTATGCAGATAGGAATATCTCTGATCATTCTGCCTTCTGGGTGACCATTTCACTGCCAAATAAGATCAGGCGCCCAGTCTGGAAGCTTAATCCCTTCTGGCTTTCGCTGTTTGCTGAACCTGACCCTATACATACAGCACTCAGGCTGTTTCTACAGGATAATATTGGCACTGCTAAACTGGGGGTGGTCTGGGATGCAGCGAAGGCCTTTTTAAGAGGGCAGCTTATTAAAACAATCTCACAGATTAAGACTGACACCAAGGCCTGGGAATTGCTGGTACGGAATATGGTCACCGAGACTGAAAACACTTACACTTATGACCCCACGGAAGATACCAAAAGAGCATGGCTAAGCGCGCAGACAATGTCTGGCCAATTAGCACTGCAGTTAGCGGAAAATAAACGCTTTTTTCTGCAACAATCACACTTTGAGGAGGGGGAGACAACTGGACATATGCTTGCAGTAATGGCAAGGTCTCAGCAATCATCCTCTCTTATTCCCGCCATTAGTGATGAGCAGGGGTCTCTGAAAACCTCTACCTCTGATATCCTGAAAGTCTTTAGTGATTTTTATGCCAATCTCTACTCCTCCAAGGTGACACCGACTGACAGTGCAATAGAAGATTTTCTAGGAAGTTGTGAGCTCCCGAATCTCCCGACAGAAGATAGGACCATGCTTAATGCCCCTTTAACGGCAGAAGAATTAGATCTTGCCTTATCCCAAACCAAAAATAACAAATCACCAGGCATGGATGGCCTCCTGTCAGAGGTATATAAACGCTATGCTGACTCTATGCTCCCCACATTATTAAAAGTTTACAATGAGGCACTAGAAGAAGGTTCCCTACCAAACTCGATGAACGAGGCAATCATTGTTGTCCTCCTAAAACCGGGTAAAGATGCGAACTCCCCTGGCTCTTATAGGCCCATATCATTGCTCACATCCGATATTAAGTTGCTGGCTCGGATGTTAGCAAACAGGTTAGCCAAGGTAATCCATAAAATAGTACACAGAGACCAATCTGGGTTCATACCCACGAGATCCACGGCCCAAAATATAAGACGGCTATTTCTGAATTTACAACTCCCAGTGGACAACCCAGGCAATAGGGCAATTTTTTCACTAGATGCAGCTAAGGCCTTCGACAGTGTCGAGTGGCCCTATCTGTGGAAGATATTACGGAGCATGGGACTAGGGGACACCTTTATTCGCTGGATACAGCTTCTGTACGCCACACCCACTGCCAGGATCCGAATTAATGGGGAGCTTTCAGAACCCTTTCCTCTATTTAGGGGCATTAGGCAGGGGTGCCCACTGTCGCCCCTGCTGTTTGCCCTGGCCTTGGAGCCCTTGGGAGCCAAAATTAGAGGGGATTCAAGAATAGTGGGTTTTCAGAGAGGAAGGAATAAAGATGTGGTATCCATGTATGCAGACGATACTCTGCTGTACTTAGGAGATACAAAAGATACATTACAAACGGTCATGTCCCTCATAAAGGATTTTGGGGAACTATCAGGCTTCTCCATTAATTGGGACAAGTCGGTGCTGATGCCACTTGACCCCCTGAATACTCCACTGCCCCTGGGTGCAGAAATGATACAACAGGTGAGCTCATTTCGCTACCTAGGGATTCAGGTGACATCGAACCCGGCCACCTATATTGATCAGAACCTGGCACCCCTTTTGACTAAATTCCGGGAAAAAAGCAGAGCTTGGTGTAAATTACCCTTGTCAGTGGCTGGGAGAGTTAACCTTATTAAAATGGTTTGGGCGCCACAACTACTATATATTTTTAATAATTCCCCAGTATGGATACCTAAGAGATGGTTCGATAGGATAGAAACCCAATTTAGGGAGCTTATTTGGAGGAAAAAGATAGCAAGGATAAAATTATCCACGTTACAATATGGCAAGGAGGAGGGGGGACTTGCTGTTCCTCATCCCAGAATGTACTACTTGGCATCCCAACTGCAACAGCTGGGAGGATGGGTTCTATTGGATCCCACAGACCCGATTCGGATGCTTACAATAGGGGACGAAAATGATTATTCAGCACTGGCAAGCTTGGAGGCGGGGTTCTTACATTTGGACCCTGAGGCCCCTACGGTTAAATTGTTGATCATGCTATGGTCTTTTGTAAAAAAATTACTGGGCGTTACAGGTTTTTTGTCCTGCACACCTCTTTGGAAAAACAGACAACTTAAGGAAATACAAAAATTAAAAGGTTTTAAGAACTGGGAGGACGCAGGTATCAAATTTATTTCACAACTATACCAAGACAATACCCTCAAATCATTCCAGCAGATTCAAATAGAGTTTGAGATCCCACATAACAATTTTTATAAGTATCTCCAATTGCGACATGCTTTACAAACCCAGAGCAGAAATGTCAGGATCCACCACACAGAACATCCGATTGTTCAGGAAGTTTTCATGGAAGAAACTAAAAAGGGGATGATATCCCGCTGCTATAACACCCTTATCACGCAAATACAAGACTCCTCTAGACTACCATGTAGACAGCGCTGGGAGGAGGACATAGGGGCAATAGACGGAGATAGTTGGGATGTATGCCTGGTGAACGCCCCCTTGGTCTCTCTATCTGCATCTCAGAAAATCTCACACCTCTATTTACTTCACAGAGCATATAGAACTCCCCTTCAACTATATAAGTGGGGAATTAGAGATTCTCCCATGTGCCCAAAATGTGAACGTGATCATGGAGACCTACTCCATATGATCTGGAAGTGCCCCAAATTATTTAGGTACTGGAAGGATGTACTAGACACAATAACAGAAATATTTATGATACCTCTTGAGAGAACCCCAGTAACATGTATATAGAGGAATAGATGATGAGTCGATACCACCACCCACCCGCATAGCGCTCATCCGACTGTTATACATGGCAAGGAAATTAATTGCTCAGTGGTGGATCACTCCGCGAGTGCCCACCAAGAAGCAATGGATAGACAGTGTCAATAGGCTCTTAATAAGAGAAAAGATTGCTTACCAACATAGAAAAGTCCCACAAAAGTTTCTATCGATATGGCAAGCGTGGCTGGATGTTCCTGGTCTAGCCCCACACCAATTAATCAAAGATAGGTTACTTTTGGGCTGATGTAGACATGACCATTATACGGATAATAAAAGTATGTAAAAGAAAGGGATAGACAGGGCAATACGCTCCCTGTGAGGTATGAGGCAGAATATGTAATGTTGCAATGTATGGCAAGATTTGGCTTTGTTTTGTTATGGTTTTTCTCTTTCTATTTCTTTCCTTCTTCTTTCGTTTTACTGATTAATGTTCTCTTTCTCCTCTCTATACTGGAGAATATTATATCGCACTAAATACAATGAACATAGACAAGAATAATAGAGCTATATTGCACTGAGACTGATCCCACTGATTCTACTGGAAGATTATTGTGTCTCCCCTTTTTACAGTTTAAAGATATCGTATAACACAGGAGTTTTCCTATACAAGGGAGATACTATTCCAGTCGAAATCCGAGTATACCATCTGACATCCAGATACATACTCTCTACGAGGCATATTATACGCCAAATTTATTGTTAAAGGATAAGAGTGCAATTGCCTTTACTTTTGTTAGAGTGCAAAAAGAAACCTCCTGTTGGCAATTTTAAAATGTTGATAACTATATTCATGACAGACTGCACTAAAACTTTAAAATGTGTATAGATTCAGTATTTCAACATGTATGATGTATGATTTTGTTTCTTATGCAAAATAAAAACCTTTCTGATTTAAAAAAAAAAATAAATAAAAAATTCAAAAATGGTAGAGGAGGGGGGAAGAAGATGAGTGGAGCTTTTACTTTTAAAGTGTTTGTTAACCCCCCCCAAAAAAAAGATCCTGTTCCTTTAAAGCATGTTACACAGCACAGTGCTTGTGCTGTGTAATTTGCCCCCCTGTATCACCTAAAAAACCTAGCTGATCCTGCCTGGCTATGCCCTCCCCTCTGTAAACTGACCACTGTATACCATGGCTGCTGAGCCCTGACACCGTTTATGTGCCTCCGTCAGCCGCAGCTCTCCTGTCCTCCTCTGTCCTCTCCCCCCCCCCTCCTTCCCTGCCTGTCTGCTCCTGTGTCAGTGCCCGCCCCCTCCCCTCCTGCTACTAAAATTACTTTTGTTGTCCTATATAATCCTCCTTGTTTCCTAATGACAGGTGCTCCTGTCTCTGTGTTTTATAGAAAAAATGCCTTCTTTACCTGATTTCACAGTGTCTCCTGGCGCTCACCGTCTCTCTCTCTCCTCTCATCCCACCTGACGTCAGCGGGGGAATCTCAGCTACACCTGCTGCAGCTGTCAGACGGGTAGAGGAGAGAGCCGGCTGGTCACGTGAGCACTGGGAGATGCTCTGAAATGAGGTAAAGAAGGCTTTTTTTAATAAAACACAGAGACTGGAGTACTTGTCATTAGGAAACAAGGAGGATTATAAGAAATTGTCAAAGTAGGTTAACAACCACTTTAAGTGAAGTTTTGCTTTAATTGTTTGTTAGAAAAAGCAATAAGAAATGATCAGCACTGTTATATAGCAAATCATATTTAGTTATCATCTTGTGAAAACAAAAAATACAGAACTATTTTCAATACACCATCATATATTTTTCAGTTTGCCTCAATTCTTTCACAATTTGACGTATAAATTTCAGATAAAAAAAAACTGTATTCATGAGTCGATTTTGCTTTGATTCCTAAAGAATAGTGAACAACTATATGGCTCAAGCAACCAGGTTGCAATACAGTATGTGCAGGTACTTTAAAGCAATATAGTTGCACCTGTTATAATGAGTTAGTTATTAGTTACATACGGCACTGGCATGTACTGCATATTTACAGCATTGTTATACATGAACACCATATTGGTAACCACAGTAGCATACGAGACAACAAGGAGAAAGTTCATGGTTGTTTAGTTAAGAATATGTTTAGCTTTTTCTAACATTAGCTAAGCAAGTATAACATGCTTAATTGGTTAGGTGTTCTCTCACTAACAGAAAAACAATTCAGTTATTGTTAAACAGTCATAGCATTCCAATGGTCAAAGTACATGTCTGTAATAGAAAAGGAATTTGTCAGGTATTTTTCTAGATAATGGAAGCTGACATAATGAAACAGATAGTTATTTACCAGACCTACCTAATAAAGTAATCAACTTCATGGCTTAGTCCTTGCTAAAACAGAAGAATAACTTATAGTTATTAGCATGCATTCTTGTGTTTATATATTATGCAACACATTTGCCTGTATCATAATTTTTGTTGCAAAAAATGCATCATGTTTAGACTTTTGCCTACTGAAGCTTTTTTTCAACCAGGGTGCCTTCAGGCTTCTTCAGGGGTGCCTTGGAAAAATGCTTAAATATTGCCCAAAAATTATGTACAAGCCAGCAGGTGAATAAAGCCTGACTTTTAGTTACTCAAAGCCATGGGTTTTCATTGTGCATGACCTTACAACCTTCCATCCACCAGCATCCTAATAACCAATTACATCATCAGTTGATAAGGAGGACATTGGGCACCTGCACAGCATCCTTATTTGCTCTCTCTCTCCTCCCCGATCTCCCACCACTTTCGTTAGCACTGGGGTATCATTAGCTGTGGGAGAAAAAAACTGAAATGCTAGTCAGCAGTGCCGGGACAAGGTCATCCAGTGCCCAGGGCGAAAATGGGAAACTGCACCCCCTCCCGCCTATCACCCCACCAACCCCTACTCCCTATTGGATGGATAAGAGGGGGAGCCAATATAAGTTAATTGGGTTTTTTTTATGTTCAACCCACCGGTTGAACAAAAAAACAGACTCCTCTATGGCCAGCTTAAGGTTCCTTTCAGATGGGCATTCCAATTAGGTCTGCCTGTCAATGTTTCCATGAATGCCTATGGACAGGCTGATGTAAATGGACTTGTGTCTTTTTACACCTGCCTATTTCTGAATCCATCCAGGTCTGGAAAAAAAAATGGAAAAAAGTCTGTGTCCTCTTCCATTTTTCTGGACCTAAACGTTACACATCGGAAGAATGCTGATGTAAACAGACAGGAAACACGAAAAATAACAAACAAAAATGATATAAACACACACCCTAAAGAGTTAAACTACAAATATTTTATTCGCTGAAAAAGAGCAAAATGCGAAAGACACCAACAATGATATGCCTTAGTGCCTGATAAAAGACCAAAAAGAGGGTCCCTAGTAAAGGGAATAAATCTCAGATGGTCAAACAATTCCCCAAAAGCTAAATAACAGGTGATTCAAAAATACTCCTCTCAACATAATGAAGGGGACATAGATCATGCAGTGGGTAAATCCCTTCCTCCCTCAATATAGTACACCCCCTGCAAGCACCTGTAGATACCCCAAGCCACCTGGGGTGAGATCTAAACTGGATGATTCCTGAAAGAAACAGCGTGATTCTGTAACCACAAAAATAATTCACACTATTTCACTTCTGAAATGATACTGTCTGAGACTGTGACTATTAATAGGGTACAAATGTCATTCCCACAGTAAGTCAAGCAGTCAGTCAGGGACATATATAGTGTCACGAGAGGAGGCCACACTGGGATAATAAATAGTCCAAAAATGAGAAAAAGAAGGAGAGACATAACATTCTCCTCGTGATAGTAAGGTATGTCCTCAAATATATGAGAAATCCCGCTGTGTTATCTTGATAGGTGAGATATATGTGGTTTAGACAATAGCAGACACTGGATTGAACTAAGTGGATCACTAAGCACTCCAATCCCAAACTGGTCAGGTATGTAACACAAATGAGAGCGATCTCACAGACACCATCAATGTAACCTTGTGCCAGGGTTCCCACAGCATGCAAGTATATCCTCCAAGCGATTTGTAATAATAGAATTAAATTGTGGTTACTTACTGATAGCTGAGCACACAGAGATCTCTCTGATGTGGGATGAAATTCAATCTGTCCGTCTGTATGCAATATCCATAGATCTCCAGCTAGTGATCACTCATCTGTGGTTCTTATAGTGATTCCTCATCCGATGTGGGATGTCGGTATATATCAAACTGTTAGTGATCCATAAAGTGATATAGTCCATAGTCACAGTGTCTATTTTCCGTGGTTAGTTATCCATTTAAAATCCATATTATGGTCACTTGTGCTGATAGATTCAAAGTTTGTATATCATCAGGCTCATTAGATTTCAGTTCAGTTTCTCAAGCTCATCATGAGGTGTTGGCTAGGGTAAGGGAGCAAAAAACGGGGGTGTCTATCCCAGTGTAAAGAGCTAAAAGCTTACATGTTTCATTCCTTGAGTAGCGGAACTTCATCAGAGCTTAGGGATTTGTCACCTGTTTAAGTAAGGGGCCACAACCCACCTCTAATTGTGTAAAATTGGAAACAGATGCTACTTACCCATCAAAACACAATGAATAATGTGATAGTCTAAGTGTTCAAACTTTAAACGTTTCAAGTAACAGTATGCTGCCCCACACATATAAACATAGAACCAAGAAAGGGTGACCAACTCGTTTAGGAGAAAAAGCCGTGCCACGTCCAATAATGCATGAATACAAAACAATGGGTTCCCCTAGGTGGACTTTACCGGCACTTGCATAGACAAAAAGGAAATTATAAAAGTAGAAGTTATTGTATATAGTAAAAACATATAAATTTTATTCATGTTGAAAAATACAAATATTAAAAACAGAAATAGATATCTAGAGTAACATGGTAGTACTACATAATAAACGTGATAAACATCAAGTAATAAGCAAAAATGAAAGGAACCAGAAAACTCTTCTCAGGCCCGACGCGTTTTGGGGTATTTTGTGTTTGTAGGGTCCTTCTTCAGGGGCATAGTTGAGAAAGAGGGGTTCATCTAAACTAATTGAAAAAATTAAAAAAAAGAAAAAAAGGGGGGGTCAAATGTTAGTAGGACTATCAGTAGATATCCAGTAAGAGGTTGAAGTGATCAAATTGATCGCCTACCTGACAAGATTTCATTGATTGCTTGTAGAAAGGAGGTTTTTGTAAAAGCAAAGAAAACCACAGAGAAAGGGCAGGATGTGGAAGTGAGCAGTAATGGTATAACAAGTATAGATACTATTGTTAGATAGTAAGGGCTGCAAGTTGGTGGGCAGCAGTCTCCATAAAGGAGTATGCCAGTGCTCCCGTCCCGCCCGACCCGGGCGTGCGCAAACCAGAGCGATATGCTGGGGTCACAGGAAGGCGTCTCTAAAAAAAATGAAAAATGAAAAAATTGAGGAACCTTTAGAAAAGATCCAATATAGATGATTTAAGGAGTAAATAATTCAATAAACTGGTGTAAGTAATAATATGCAGAGGGAACACACTAAAAGATACTACATATGTGGGCAACAAACTTGATGGCTTGGTACAACCGAGAAGTACAGTGCAGATTCATAAAAAGAGATCTAGCTTGGAATGCATTAGGGTAGAAAAAATGTACATATATATATAAATGGATGTTATAATAAAGTTGTTGCATGGAAAAAGAAAATAATAAATACAAAAAATATATATATACCCCAGAGTGAGTATATGATATGCATGAGTATTAGAGGATTCTATCGATTGTACATACTAGGAGCTGGAGTAATGTAATTAGGTATATCATAATGGTTTATGGGAAGTAACTAAGAAACAAACATGTTAATACAAAACCCATATGTGTGTGCTCCCAATAGCCTACAGGGACTAAGAGCCATAGAAGGCTAGGAAGTAATGAACAAGCAAGAGAAATGGAACTATATAATTGTAAATATGTAAACCATAAAGGGAGAGATACTACTGCACCTATGACAATAATGCTTGAATGAAGAAAAAGTGAGAAAAAGTATATAAGTAGAGTAAAATACCTTAAGAAGACAAATCATGTAGGTTTAAATGGTATGCGGGCTCCAATTAGCTGGCGTCAAAACGAGGCACAGCTGTGTAGTGGAGACCGTCAGCTGAGACGCCTTGTACAGACCCCCCGAAGCGAGGGTGCGCGGCGCCGCCCCAACCGCGCATGCGCGAACGCGATGACGTTGGAGCGACGTCGCGCACACCCGCCCCACCGGCACGGAAGTGCCACTCCGGCGAACTGAGCATGCTCGCCGGAGTGGCAACATGGAGGCAGTGGGCGTGAGATGGAGAAACGCCCAAGTGCCGCCCTAAGCGCCGCCCCAGGAGAAAAGAATTCCTGGGGCGGCTTGCCGTGCCGGGCAACCGCTCCAACCACCCACGCCTCGGAGGGGGCGGGGGAAAGGGGGGACTGGCCACAAAGAGGGAAACTTATAAAGAAATAAAACGAATAGATGGAGTGAACCTAGCCCATTCGAAAACAGGCATAAAGAAGTAGAAAAGAGGGGGGGTTATTATTAAAAAAGGACATAAAGTGGATCACCACTCGCTCATGCCAAATCGAAGTAGTTTCTTTTAAAGGATAGGTGGGGACTGGGTCATGCTAGGTAAGTATTTTTTATATATGGGGGAGCAGGCATGATCGAATACTCAGCAGTGTATGAGCATAAAATACAGCAGGACTGGTAGTAGAACAGGCATATTAGTGCCTTAGTACAGACATTGTGATATGCAGAATCATAAGCAAAAGGGGGGACAATGGAGAGACCTGCAATGGGCAACAAGAAACCTGACCATAATGAAGGATACACCAATGCTAGCACAGAGTATATAGCAAACAATAGCAAACAATATATAAACAAAAAGGGGGGTTCCATTTGGGAACCAACCAAGCTGTTTGTGTGTACAGTACATGGTCCCCTATGGTACCCACTAGACATGAGAAAAAAAAAAAAAAAAGAAAGGGAAGGGGCGGGGAACATGTAAGTGGCCAGACGCACAGCTTGGTGTACAAAGTATAAGGACAAAAAAGGAACAAACAGATATAATAAACAGTTGAATAAAATCAAGAACTGGGATGGTGAACATAATATAAGGAGAAGGGAGGAAAGAATGAAGGGGCAAATAATAATGTGAGTACTGGAAGTGGTGGGTAAAGGAGAAGGGATGGGAGGGAAAGAGGGGGAGGGGACAAGGGGGAGGGGGAAGGGAGAGGGAGGGGGAGGGGGGGGAAGGTGAAAGGATAAAAGGGATGTACATAAAGGTGGTCATGACATTATTTTTCCATTCCTCCAGAATTAAAGCCTTCTAAGAAGGGCTTAAAACAAACCGCCTCATTGAGGCCTGGGGGTGTGGTGGCCTTAAGTAAATGGATCCATTTAAGTTCTCTCTGGAGTAAGATTTTATTCCAGTCGCCCCCTCTGGGGCTGGGATGTATGCGATCCAAGATTAAGAATTTAATGGAGGGGAACTTGCCTCCATGTACCAGTGTTACATGTCGACCCAAAGGAAGGTCTGGGTCAACTGTTTTCATGGATAAAATGTGCCTGTATGCTCTTCGCCAAAATTCAAGTTTAGTCTTTCCTATGTAAAAGCAACCGCAGTTACACTGGAGTAGATAAACCACTCCAGTGGTTCTGCAGTTTGCAAAGTGTTTTGGAAAAAAGGTTTTCCCGTTGGGGAGAGTGGGATTTCTTTGAGTAAACATGTAACCACAGTAGTGGCATGAGCCACAGGCAAAAGTACCCCTATATTTACAATGGGTAGTTGATAGTCTAAACTCACTTTTAGTGATCTGGTCACCAATAGAAGTGGCTCTTCTAAAGGTGAAGTAGGGTTTTTCTGGAACTAAGTGGCCCAGGCTGGGGTCGAGGGCCAGTAAGTGCCAGTATTTTTCAATGATTCTTTTAATTTGACGGTGTTGCTGGTTGTATGTTGTGATGATGCTAAGTTGGTGTGTGTCTTTTTGGTGTTTAGTAGAGTGAAGAAGCATTTGTCTGGGTTTGTTAGTAACTTTTTTGAAGGCCTTTTTAAGAGATTTGTGCGAGTATCCTCGTAGTAACAGTCTATCTCGGAGGGCAGCAGCTTCTGTAAGAAAGGTTTTATTGTCTGTACAGTTACGCTTGATCCTAATGTATTGGGAATACGGTATGGAGTCGATCAAAGGTTTAGGGTGGAAG
This sequence comes from Aquarana catesbeiana, assembly GCF_042186555.1. Lineage (NCBI taxonomy): Eukaryota > Metazoa > Chordata > Amphibia > Anura > Ranidae > Aquarana > Aquarana catesbeiana. The sequence goes on along the minus strand of NC_133326.1, from coordinate 406,214,131 downwards.
CTAGCAGCATGCAATATGGTATTGCCGGCAGTGCTTTTTCTGAATAGCTTGGTAGAAAGTTTGCCCTGTCCATCCTTGAAGATTTCAATGTCTAAAAAAGTTACATGAGTATTGTTGAAGGACATAGTAAATGTCAAATTGAAGTCATTTTTGTTCATTCTAAATATGAACTGCTCGAGTACATCCAAAGGACCCTCCCAAACGACAAAAATGTCGTCTATATATATCATTACCACCCTTGAATGTGGTTTGTATATTGAGTGAGATTCCCGTCTGCAAGGAGGGCCTTCTCCCACTCCCCCAGGTACAGGTTGGCATACGACGGGGCACAACATGTCCCCATAGCTACCCCCTGCACCTGGAGGTAGTGGGAGCCGAGAAAGGTGAAGACATTGTGGGTGAGGATGTACTCGAGCAGTTCAATGATGAATTCATTATAAATGGGATCGGAATCCAATTTTTGTTGGAGTATGTGTCTGATTGCTGCCAAACCTAGTTCATGTGGAATGGAGCTGTAGAGCGTCTCCACGTCAATAGTGACTAGGAGGGCTCGGTCCGAGACAAATAAGTGGTCTTTCATTTTTGCTTATTACTTGATGTTTATCACGTTTATTATGTAGTACTACCATGTTACTCTAGATATCTATTTCTGTTTTTAATATTTGTATTTTTCAACATGAATAAAATTTATATGTTTTTACTATATACAATAACTTCTACTTTTATAATTTCCTTTTTGTCTATGCAAGTGACACATATAAACATATGGATCCACATTACCTCCCAAACACAAAGCAATACCAGAGAAAGATGCTCATACATATCTATATATCCCTTGATACAAGATCCCATGCTACTACCCCAGATACATGTGCTGTAAGTGCTCATGGGGCAATAAATTCGTTTGATACAATACATAGCAACCCTCCCGCATAGTAACATCGCAACCAATTTAAATGGCTAGCAAGTTGAATCTGTCAGATATGTGACATCATTCGTTGCCCGCACATAAGTGCTGATCCCCTCTAGATTGGTTATAGTATGTCAGAGCAAAGAAATTATCCCAGCACATGTAGTCATCTTTAGATCAGTATGGGAGTATAGTTAGGATAGTGTGGGTTGTCTAACTACACTGGTATCTCATGTCCATGCACACATGTCGACCACATCGTGATCGGTCATGGTGCATGGATCAGGGACATCTCGTTGGACTGCCGGGCCCAGATTATTTCAGCCACTAGAGAAAAGTATACATGTGGGCTACATATAGATTACCATGATAGACAATTTTTTAAAAATGAAAAATGATTCAATTATTACAACTATTTGGCAAAAAATAGCCCAAAAATGGTCAATATAGATATATACTAGATTGGTGATATCCAATCGATAGTAATCCTCCCCTGTGCCAGTATAGAGAAATAGTATAAACAGCCATTGTACTGGGTTCGCCAGAGGTTTAGACAACCCACAATATCGGAAGGGAGTTAGGTAGGGCCGATCAAATGTAGCATATACAGTGGGGACGGAAAGTATTCAGACCCCCTTAAATTTTTCACTCTTTGTTATATTGCAGCCATTTGCTAAAATCATTTAAGTTAATTTTTTTCCTCATTAATGTACACACAGCACCCCATATTGACAGAAAAACACAGAATTGTTGACATTTTTGCAGAGTTATTAAAAAAGAAAAACTGAAATATCACATGGTCCTAAGTATTTAGACCCTTTGCTGTGACATTCATATATTTAACTCAGGTGCTGTCCATTTCCTCTGATCATCCTTGAGATGGTTCTACACCTTCATTTGAGTCTAGCTGTGTATGATTATACTGATTGGACCTGTTTAGGAAAGCCACACACCTGTATATATAATACCTTACAGCTCACAGTGCATGTCAGAGCAAATGAGAATCATGAGGTCAAAGGAACTGTCTGAAGAGCTCAGAGACAGAATTGTGGCAAGTCACAGATCTGGCCAAGGTTACAAAAAATGTTCTGCTGCACTTAAGGTTCCTAAGAGCACAGTGGCCTCCATAATCCTTAAATGGAAGACTTTTGGGAAGACCAGAACCCTTCCTAGAGCTGGCCGTCCGGCCAAACTGAGCTATCGGGGGAGAAGAGCCTTGGTGAGAGAGGTAAAGAAGAACCCAAAGATCACTGTGGCTGAGCTCCAGAGATGCAGTCGGGAGATGGAAGAAAGTTGTAGAAGGTCAACCATCACTGCAGCCCTCCACCAGTCGGGGCTTTATGGCAGAGTGGCCCGACGGAAGCCTCTCCTCAGTGCAAGACACATGAAAGCCCGCACAGGGCCATCTTAAGAGCATTATAGGCCCCCGGGCAATACAGTGCACTGGGGCCCTGTCTACACTACACTATATCCACTGACCACTACACTACACACCACACCACACTGACCACTACACTACACACCACACTAAACCTACCTGATTCCTATACTGACCACTACACTACACACTGACCACTACACACCACACCACCCTACCTGATTTCTATACTGACCACTACTACACAAAGTACACTATCAACTGACCACTACACTACTACACTACCCACAGACCACTACACATTACACTATACACTACCCACAGACCACTACACAATACACTACATACTGACCGCTACACAATACTCTACCCACAGACCAATACACCAAACACACACACACACACACACACACACACACACACTATACACCACACACACACACACACAATACACTACACACACAATACACTATACACTACACACACACACAATACACTATACACAGCACATTACATTATACACTGACTTTATGGCTGCTCCCTCTCCCCGACCATATCTACTCCCCCCGGGCCAGCAACAAAACTCACGAGTGAGTCTCTTACCTTTTTTCTTTCATGATCTGCTCTGCCTCTGCGCCGCCACCTGTCACACTGCCAGACTGCCTTCCCCCCGGCGCGGACATGATCGGTGACCCAGAGAGGAGGAGAAGAAGACATCTTGTACAGACTGCCTGTCCCGGCGGGGACATGATAGGTGGCCCGGAGAGGAGAAGATAGCGGCCACAGCTCACAGTGAAGGCCAGCCCCACCTGCCGCACATGACCCCTTTCACCCAATCACATTGCGCCAGGGGCCGGCCTGAGACTGGACATGGTGGCCGGAGCGCAGGGGCCCCAGAAAATTGGAGCGAGGGTGACACATAGGGTTACACCATACCATGCTTGGCTGGGGTCGCTGGGCAGGTGGGGCCCCCCAGGCAAATGGGGCCCCCCGGCAACTGCCCAGCGTGCCCAATGGAAAAAACGGCCCTGAGCCCGCATGGAGTTTGCTAAAATACACCTGAAGGACTCCAAGATGGTGAGAAATAAGATTCTCTGGTCTGATGAGACCAAGATAGAACTTTTTGCCTTAATTCTAAGTGGTATGTGTGAAGAAAACCAGGCACTGCTCATCACCTGTCCAATACAGTCCCAACAGTGAAGCATGGTGGTGGCAGCATCATGCTGTGGGGGTGTTTTTCAGTTGCAGGGACAGGACGACTAGTTGCAATCGAGGGAAAGATGAATGCGGCCAAGTACAGGGATATCCTGGATGAAAACCTTCTCCAGAGTGCTCAGGACCTCAGACTGGGCCAAAGGTTTACCTTCCAACAAGGCAATGACCCTAAGCACACAGCTAAAATAACGGAGTGGCTTCACAACAACTCCGTGACTGTTCTTGAATGGCCCAGCCAGAGCCTTGACTTAAACCCAATTGAGCATCTCTGGAGAGACCTAAAAATGGCTGTCCACCAATGTTTACCATCCAACCTGACAGAACTGGAGAGGATCTGCAAGGAGGAATGGCAGAGGATACCCAAATCCAGGTGTGAAAAACTTGTTGCATCTTTCCCAAAAAGACTCATGGCTGTATTAGATCAAAAGGGTGCTTCTACTAAATACTATGCAAAGGGTCTGAATACTTAGGACCATGTGATATTTCAGTTTTTCTTTTTTAATAAATCTGCAAAAATGTCAACAATTTTGTGTTTTTTTGTCAATATGGGGTGCTGTGTGTACATTCATGAGGAAAAAAAACGAACTTAAATGATTTTAGCAAATGGCTGCAATATAACAAAGTGTTAAAAATTTAAGGGGGTCTGAACACTTTCTGTCCCCACTGTATATGGAGAGGGGGGAGGGGGGACAAAAGGGGGAGGGGGGATGGGAGGGAAGGAAGTGTATGGTTCTATGTGATAACTTCTTACAGAAAGCATTGCAAGGACATTTCAGTGTTTAACCCCTTGGGGGTCATTGCATTCAGTAGAAATATCCATTTGGCTTCCTTCTGTAATAAAGTCCTATCCCAATCGCCTCTCCTATTAGACATTTTAAAGTTTATGAACAATCATGCATTGCAGGCCAATCGGTTTTGCCCCATGATTATCTCTGAAGTGAGTCATTTCCCCTATCCTTCATTACTTGTTCTCCCCTCCCTCCCCCCCTTCCCTTTACCCAAATCCCTTGTAACAATTTCACCAAGAGAACCTTAACCCACAACCATATCAAATCTCTCGTTGGTAACTTTCACCAACCAACCCCTCCCCCTCCCAGCCCCTGCTGCTGCAAAAAAAAAAAAACCCAATTAACATTAATAATTTAAATTCCTTATGCTCCAGCTCTAAAAGTTCTTTTTGTTATCTTCGAGCCACTTTGTGACCCCTCCAACAGAATAAAAAAAAAATGGGTTGCCCCAAGGGCCAATATGCGCAATTGCGCTGGGTATAGCAGTGCGTATGGTATTTTGTGGTTCCGTAGGGTACGTTTTATGTCTGTAAATCCTGCCCTTCTCTTTTGCAAATCCGGAGAATAGTCTGGATACAGAGAAATTCTGACTCCGTTGTAAAAAATGTCCCCCTTTTCTCTGGATTTTTGCATCAATATCATCTTGTCTTTGTAGCTAAATAGCTAGACCTAATAGGCACTCTATGTGCCCTCTCGATAGCGAAGAGATGCGAAAAAGTCTCAGCCCCAAAAACCTCCCTGAGCCACTTTTCCATAAATGCTTCAGGACAAGAGCCCTCACTTCTCTCTGGGAGACCCATTACCCTCACATTGTGTCTGCGCAGCCTGTTTTCCATTTCATCCATTTTAGATTTATTTGAATCTAGCTGGGCTTGCATTAATTTAAACTCTTGCCTCATTGGATGTAAGATATCTTCTGCTTGACTTAACCTCTCCTCCAAGATGGTAGTTCTCTCCACCACCTTCTGAAGCTCTTGGCTCATAGTACATAGCTCTTCCTTGAGGCCCCTTAGCTGATCACACAAATCGCTCAATGATCCCCTACAAGAGTTTACTGCACACAGTACATCTTTTAGCGTGGGCTCCGGTTCGCTGACTATACTTAAATCAGGAGTAACTTCGGTAGCTTTTCCCAGAAGATCATTCTCAGGGCTTTTTTTATTCGCTGTTCTTATATTAGCGGGCAATGTTGCTGTCGTTTTACCTAGACTCTTTCTATCACCAGTACCTCCCAACTGTGTTTTCTCAGGGGGTAACTGATTACCCCTTACTGGAGATTGTGAAGGGGTATGTGCAGACCTTTCTAACTTAGCTGCAGCTGCCATTGCGGATGCCGCTTGGTTCCCCTTCTCCTTGGATGAGCGGGTAGTCTGAGAAGGTAAATTCTCCCGGGGCTGCTGCTGCTGTTCCTCCCCTTTTTTCCTAGTCATGGTTGGCTATACAGCAATACAGCAATACAGGGTAATATATAGAGAAAAAGTATCAGAGGGTTTTGATTTGTCCCTCTGTCCTTCATTCCTCCTCATTTGTCCCTCATTTTGGTCTGATCTGTATAGATGTATAAAAAAATGCACTTTTTATCTATGAAAAAGTGTTTTACAGTGCTAAACCTTTCATCTGATTTCTAAATTGCTGGCTGCATTTGTAAATTCCAAAAGCCAGTATAAAGGAAGAATAGTGGTAAAAAAGCACTTTTGGGTTGAACCAATCTTTTATTTTTTGTACAGTTCTCCTTTATGGGGGCGTGGCAAGGGGTGTGTCCTATGCCTGCATAGGTTTGCTGATAGGTGTCCCTCATTCCCATCTCTAAAAGTTGGGAGGTATGGGTGCTGAAACTGTACATGGTGGAGAGATTGTGGGGGAAGAAAGTATAGCTGCAGTGACATGAGCACAAGATCACATTATGCCTGTCAGATGAGAACTGGAAGTGGAGGTTGGCACGGCGGCGCCCTGTGCATGGTGCCAGCCCACACATGTCCTCCACTAGTTTTGGCCCCGGCTCAGTGAGACCCAGACATCGCTGCATTCGGAGGGAGGAGAGGAGGCAGAGTTGTGGAGGGGGGGGAGCAAAACAATGCGGCGGGAGAGGAATGGGGGAATGGATGAGGCTAATGGTGCACAGGTCCAGGACATGGAGCTCCAGTTTGTGTCTACCCATGTCAATTTTTCCACTCTCCCTAGCCTGGCGCCCTAAGGGGGCTGCCTGTGCTACCTTATAGTGGCACTGGCACTGGCTCTGCCCGTGCAGCAAGATACTGCAATTAAATCTGAGTGAGCACAAGAGACATTTTTAGTTTGGTGTGAAGCTGAAACCCCTGCATGAGAAACCTGATGTTGTAAGGACTGTCTTTTGCCTTTCCTTTTAATAAAAGTGGGCTATCAGGCCCTTATCTTCCTCTGTGGACCGAATGTACAAACGCATCTACCAGGAGAGCTAACATCACCCATATTACTATATACAGGTGCATCTTCAAAAATTTGAATATCATCAAAAAGTCAATTTCTGACACATTATGGTGACAACCTTCTAGCACATGTGGTCAAGAGGATTAAACAGATTTTTTTTGTGTATAACTAGAGGAGCAATATCTTTGGGGAATATGTCAGCCATCATATATTAAGAATTTGTGTTTTTTATTGATAATGTATTTGTGATAAAATCTATACTTTTATATATACTGTCATAAGTATTGGGACACCTGCCTTTACATGCACATGAACTTTAATGGCATCCCAGTCTTTGTCCGTATGGTTAAATACTGAGTTGGCCCACCCTTTGAAGCTATAACAGCTTCAACTCTTCTGGGAAGGCTGTCTGCATGGTTTAGGAGTGTGTCTATAGGAATGTTTGACCATTTTTCCAGAAGTGCATTTGTAATGTCCGGCACTAATGTTGAACGAGAAGGCCTAGCTCTCAGTCTGTGCTCTAATACATCCCAAAGGTGTTCTATCAGATTGAGATCAGGACTCTGTGCAGGCCAATCAAGTTCTTCCAACCCAAACTCGCTCATCCATGTCTTTTATGGACCTTGCTTTGTGCACTGGTGAGCAGTCATGTTAGAAAAGGAAGGGGCCAGCCCCAAAATGTTCCCAAGTTAGAAGCATGAAATTGTCCAAAATGTCTTGGTATGTTGACACCTGGTACTAATGGGTACTGGTACTAGGAGGCCAAGCCCAACCCCTGAAAAACAACTCCACACCATATTCCTCCCACCACCAAATGATTTGGACCAGTGCACAAAGCAAAGTCCATAAAGACATGGGTAAGCGAGTTTGAGGTGGAGGAACTTGACTGGCCTGCACAGAGTTCTGACCTCAACCCAATAGAACACCTTTGGAATGAATTAGAGTGGAGACTGCCAGCCAGGCCTTCTCAACCAACATCAATCCCTGACCTCACAAACTAAGAATATAACAGATATACCTACATGCTGTAATTTAAACAGGAAGTGCTTACCCCATGTTACTTAAGCTTTGTTTATTAGGAATGAAAAAAAAACTCTTACCTGTTATTTGCATACATATAGTAGCCTAAGCCCCAAGAAAAAAAAACTAATTTACAACAATGTTGATTATATGCCTTTATTCTTCAATGTGTCAATATACATTATATTGTCAAAAGTATTGGGACACCTGCCTTTACACTCACATGAACTTTAATGGCATCCTAGTCTTATGCCACATACACACGATAAGAATTTCCGACGGGAAATGTTCGATGTGAGCTAGTTGTCGGAAAGTCCGACCGTGTGTATGCTCCATCGGACATTTGCTGTCGGAATTTCCGCTTACAAATGTTTGAGAGCAGGTTCTCAAATTTTCCGACAACAAACTTTGTTGTCGGAAATTCCGAGCGTGTGTACACAAGTCCGATGCACCAAATTCCACGCATGCTCAGATTCAAGTACGAGACGGAAGTGCTCGGTCTTGTAAAACTAGCGTTCGTAATAGAGATAGCACATTCCTCACGCTGGAAATTTTTAAATCTTTCAATGCAGCCCATTCTCTTCTTCTTTATAATGCTAGAATAATGAAGTGTCTTTGCTGCTGATATTCACACAGAGTTCTGACAAACTGACTTCTTATTATTTCTCCTGATCTCATGAATAATCTTTGTTTTTGTTTGTTTTTTTCGCAAGATCTCCAGAATAATCTTTATTTATTTTTATATAGTGATCTACTTTTTTTTCATAGTGATCTCCATATTGGTTACCACAACACCATTATTATCTTGTATGTATTAACCTCAAAGAGGTTGGTTGGTGTTGGTGTCCCTTATTAATTTGACATTGTATTTTTGAAATGTACCTGCCTACTCACAAACAAACTGTCCTTTTTGAAGTAAAACACATAGCCAAGTATTTGTCCAAACAAAAATTAAAAATTTATTAGAGGTCCTAACAAAATAAAGAGGAAGGCAACGCTGGAGAAACAGTTGGAACTGGTGAAGCCTTTGTACCCCAGGGCAGACATCAATTATTTGACAGGCAAAATTGGTAGCCTGAGGAGTCCATTTAATAGGGAGCACAATCCGGTCCAGGACTCCGAGAGATCAGGAGCAGCAGCTGATGACATGTATGTGCCGAGGCTGTGGTCTTACAACAGCCTGCGTCTTTTGCCAGACCACACCAAACCCAGGCCATCACTCTCATCACTTCCTTCCACGCTTCTTCCAGGCTGTGGCTGTGGTGTTGGACGTGTTGCTGGAGGTGGTGGAGGAGTTATAAGGTCCAACTCACAGATGTGTCTTTTATTGGTGAGTTCACCCCTCACCCCCTTATTTAGGGCTTGAAATATGACCTCCTCACAGATGAGGCATTGGCCCTCCTCCATTACTTGCATTCTACTGGCCGTCATGTACGCAAAGGACTCCTGGACACTAGGGGTGGTTGTGAGTACCGCAGTAGCCTGCCAAATCAAATTAGTTGCTGACTCCTCCAGGTTCTTCGCCTTCCTGGTCCTTTTTGTTGGAAGGTGGAGGGTAGGAACCTAGGATTCGGTCAGGCTACTGGGCACGGCCACCTTCTGTCTGCCACTTTCCACAGCCCCCTCCTGGCTGAGACTTTCCTGTGTATGAAAATGGGACATAATTTTAGTTTTTTGGTAATCAATCACACACAATTTTGAGCTCATGACTGTTGTAAATTGAATGTTAACAAATAGAAAAGACTATCATTCTGACCCCAGCATTTTTCATTCTTGTCCAAATCATTTTTGGCTACTATTGTCTATTGATATGTAAACCATTTTGTTAAATCAGAAATTAGTGATCAATAATAAATAAACGGGGAGTACTCAGAATGGTCAGGGGTGGGTAGTGGGGTTCCCCAGGGTTCTGTGCTGGGACCAATCCTATTTAATTTGTTTATAAACGACCTGGAGGATGGGATAAACAGTTCAATCTCTGTATTTGCAGATGATACTAAGCTAAGCAGGGCAATAACTTCTCTGCAGGATGTGGAAACCTTGCAAAAAGACCTGAACAAATTAATGGGGTGGACGACTACATGGCAAATGAGGTTCAATGTAGAAAAATGTAAAATAATGCATTTGGGTGGCAAAAATATGAATGCAATCTATACACTGGGGGGGAGAACCTCTGGGGGAATCTAGGATGGAAAAGGACCTGGGGGTCCTAGTAGATGATAGGCTCAGCAATGGCATGCAATGCCAAGCTGCTGCTAATAAAGCAAACAGAATATTGTCATGCATTAAAAGGGGGATCAACGCAAGAGATAAAACGATAATTCTCCCACTCTACAAGGCTCTGGTCCGGCTGCACCTGGAGTATGCTGTCCAGTTCTGGGCACCAGTCCTCAGGAAGGATGTACTGGAAATGGAGCGAGTACAAAGAAGGGCAACAAAGCTAATAAAGGGTCTGGAGGATCTTAGTTATGAGGAAAGGTTGCAAGCACTGAACTTATTCTCTCTGGAGAAGAGACGCTTGAGAGGGGATATGATTTCAATTTACAAATACTGTACTGGTGACCCCACAATAGGGATAAAACTTTTTCGCAGAAGAGAGTTTAATAAGACTCGTGGCCACTCATTACAATTAGAAGAAAAGAGGTTTAACCTTAAACTACGTAGAGGGTTCTTTACTGTAAGAGCGGTAAGGATGTGGAATTCCCTTCCACAGGCGGTGGTCTCAGCGGGGAGCATTGATAGCTTCAAGAAACTATTAGATAATCACCTGAATGACCGCAACATACAGGGATATACAATGTAATACTGACACATAATCACACACATAGGTTGGACTTGATGGACTTTTTCTTTTTTCAACCTCACCTACTATGTAACTATGTAACTATGTATAATAACATTTAGTTAACATCATTAATTTTTTGACAAGAAATATGTTGAAAATATTTTAGAGGGGGGGAGATGATTTGGACAGGTAACCCTCTCCACTTCATTGAGAGCTGAATGCCTAAATAATGTGTGATACTTTGGCCAGCCCCTCCTTACTTACACTATTGGCAGCCCACTGGACAGGTAAGAAGTGTCATAATACAAAAATATAAATACACACTGTACAAATTGAAGCACATTTTTACATTCTGCAATTACCTAACAAGATAACAGGAGAACAAAACTTTAAACAGTACCATTTGAAAGTATTCAGGCAGGCCCTTGCACTACATGTTTTGGTGAACTTATCCATAAATCTGACCACAAAAGAGGTAGGTATAGTGTGTATGGGTTTGGCAATGTCAGCAGCTAGAGGATTGGTATCGGTTGACTTAGCTGTTGGGGGAAAGGGAGGGTTCCAAATGAGTTTGGGCCCCCCCCCCCCAAAAAAAATCTTGCACTCTGCCTGAATTTAAGGCCAACAATAACATTTGTACACATTTTAGGGGGTGTTTAGGGTAAGCACTACAATGGAGCTGACAAAACACATTGTTAAGTGACTAGGCTAGTTGTGTATGGGCCCATGATAGCATGCTGGGGAGGTTAGTGAAGGAAAATATGCATGACGGACAAAAAAGGAGCATTAAAAGCATGCATGAGGACAAAGAGGACATTCACAGCATATTACAATCATGGTAATTATGGAATGATGAAATAAATACAATACATTAGCAAACATTAAATACAAAGAATGTGATGTTAAAGGATAAAACTTACCTTAATATAGTCCTTCTGCAGGAACTGTATGATGGCAGAACAGGTCTCTGTAATAATGATTCCCAGAGCCTGGGGGGAGATCCCAGTCGAGAACTTGATGTCCTGCAGACTTCTCCCCGTCGCCAAGTACCGCAAGGTGGCGACGAGCCGTTGTTTGGGAGTGATGGCTTGCCGCATACAGGTGTCCTGCTTCGTAATATAAAGGGACAGCAAAGCCAACAGATGGTGAAAAACGGGGTCCGTCATCCAGAGATAATTCCTGAAATCATCAGGATTATTCTCCTGGAACTCCCGCAGCAAAGGCATGTGAGAGAATCGGTCACGCTGGAGCAACTAATTCTTCATCCATGAACTCCTCCTTGCACTGTTCATGGACTGGACTTGGGTCAAAGCAAGAACTCCAACAACAAGCCGTGCACAGCACGAAATCTACGACGAGTACGTACCCGCAACATGGCTAGAAAACGGTCGGCTGGTCAAAATGAACTAACAGAACGCACTGAAGATCAGAAAGGACCTGACAAGAATGATCTGAAAATCAGAAACGAGCGGACAAGAATGCACTGAAAAACAGATATAAACTATTAAATAGAATGCACTGAAAGACAGGAATGAACTGACAACACACACTGAAGAACAGATACGAACCCACAATCACAAACTGACAAGCAGAAACAAACTGAAAAGCACGAGGCTGAAAAGCGCGAATCGTCTCTCACCAAACTTCTACTAACATGAGATAAACACAAGATTAGCAGAAGGAGCCCAAAGGGTGGCGCACTGGCTATTGAACTTCCTTTTTATAGCCTCATCGTACGTGTTGTACGTTACCGCGTTCTGGACGTTCAGAAATTCCGACAACATTTGTGTGACCGTGTGTATGCAAGACAAGTCTGAGCCAACATCCTTAGGAACAAAAATCCACGGTTTTGTTGTCAGAATATCTGATCGTGTGTACAGGGCATTAGTCTGTAGGGTTCAATATTGAGTTGGCCCACCCTTTGCAGCTATAACTGCTTCAATTCTTCTGGGAAGGCTGTCCACAAGGTTTAGGAGTGTGCCTATGGGAATGTTTGACCATTCCACCAGAAGCGCATTTGTGATGTCAGGCCCTGAAGTTCGGATGTGAAGGCATGGCCCACAGTCTCCGCTCTAATTCTTCCCAAAGGTGTTCTATCAGGTTGAGGCCAGGACTCTGTGCAGTCCTGTCAAGTTTATGAAACTATTAAATGGAGTGCCAGAAATTATTAGAAATAATGAACAAAAGGGCTACCTTTGTCCTATCAATATGGAAAAAGTTTTGGATTGAGGCTATAGTGGACTTTAATGGTACCATAACACTTGGAATACAAAGAAAGATAAAACAAGATGGATTTTATTGAGTTTACAACAACATATTAAAACATACAAATTTAAAAAAGAACTTCTGTCAGTTCAAACATAAAGGGTGCAGCTGGGAGAAGTAATAATATCAGTTTACCCTGTAGCAATCATATTGGCATGCTCATCATGTTTTGTTGTAAATTCACCGCTTCTTCAGGAGCTTTATTTGCATATATATGATGTTTTTAGAACAGAGGTAATATATAATACTACAAAAATAGAAAAGAAAACACCTAGCTTTTTGCACTGGTGTGCAGTCATGCTGGAATAGGAAAGGGCCATCCCAAACTGTTCCCACAAGGTTGGGAGCATGAAAATGTCCAACATACACACGTACACACAGTAGGAATTTCCGATGGGAAATGTTTGATGTGAGCTTGTTGTCGGAAAGACCGACCATGTATATGCTCCATCGGACATTTGCTGTCGGAATTCCCGCTCACAAATGTTTGAGAGCAGGTTCTCAAATTTTTTGATAAAAAACTTTGTTGTCCGAAAGTCCAAGCGTGTGTACACAAGTCCGACGCACCAAATTCCACGCATGCTCGGATTCAAGTACGAGACGGAAGCGCTCGATCTTGTAAAACAAGAGTTCGTAATGGAGATCGCACATTTGTCACGCTGCAAATGTTTAAATTTTTCAATACAGCGTATTCTCTTCTTCTTTATAATGCTAGAATAATGAAGTTGCTTTGCTACTGATATTCACACAGAGTTCTGACAAACTGATTTCTTATTATTTCTCCTGATCTCATGAATAATCTTTGTTTTTGTTTGTTTTTTTTCGCAAGATCTCCTGAAGAACATTTTGTATTTATTTTTGTTAAAGTGATCTCCATAATATTTTTTTTCGTTTTGTGTGTCAAGTTACCACAACACCATTATTATCTTGTACTTATTAACCTCAAATAGGTTGGTTGGTGTAGGTGTGCCTTGTTAATTTGACATTGTATTTTTTAAATGTACCTGCCTACTCACAAACAAACTAACCTTTTTTAAGTAGAACACATAGCCAATTATTTGTCCAAACAAGAATTTAAAATTTATTAGGGGTCCGAATAAATAAAAGAGGAAGGCAACGCTGGAGAAACAGTTGGAGTGGGTGAAGCCTTTGTACCCCAGGGCAGACATCAATTATTTGACCGGCAAAATTGGTAGTCTGAGGAGTCCATTTAATAGGGAGTACAATACGGTCCAGCACCCTGAGAGATCGGGAGCAGCAGCAGATGACATGTATGTCCCGAGGCTGTGGTCTTAGAACAGCCTGCGTCTTTTGCCAGACCACACCAAACCCAGGCCATCCCTCTCAACACCTCCTTCCACGCTGCTTCCAGGCTGTGGCTGTGGTGTTGTAGGTGTTGCTGGGGGTGGTGGAGGATTCATATGGTCCAACTCACAGATGTGGCTTTTATTGGTGAGTTGGCCCCTCACCCCTTTATTTAGGGCCTGAAATATGACCTCCTCACAGATGAGATGTTGGCCCTTCTCCATTACTTGCATTCTACTGGCCGTCATACACGCAAAGGACTCCTGGACACTAGGGATGGTTGTGAGGACCGCAGTAGCCTGCCGAATCAAATTAGTCGCTGAATCCTCCAGGTTCCTCGCCTTCCCAGTCTTTTTTGTTTTAAGGTGGAGAGGAGGAACCTGTAATTCGGTCAGGCTACTGGGCACGGTCACCTCCTGGCTGCCAATTTCCACGGCCACCTCCTGGCTGCCACCTTCCATGGCCACCTCCTGGCTGCCACTTGCCACGGCCTCCTCCTGGCTGAGACTTTCCTGTGTATGAAAATGGGACATAGTTTTAGTTTTTTGGTCATTAATCACACACAATTTTGAGCTCATGACTGTTGCAAATTGATTGTTAACAAATAGAAAAGACTATCATTCTGACCCCAGCATTTTTCATTCTTGTCCCAATCAGTTTTGGCTACTACTGTCTATTGATATGTAAACCACTTTGTTAAATCAGAAATTAGTGATCAATAATAACATCTAGTTAACATCATTCATTTTTTGTCAAGAAATATGTTGAACAATCCTATATCTGGCTCAAACTGGGCTCCTCCACATCTTTCTGGGTGGAAGGCCCAGGTTGTAAGTCGGAAGCCTTATCTGAGGTGAAAGGAAGAGTGGAAGGAAGGGTTGAGAGTGATGGCCTGGGTTCACTCTGGTCTGACAAAAACTGTAGTCTGTCGTAATACCAGAGCCTGGGGACATATATGTCATCTGCTGCTGCTCCTGATCTCATGGAATCCTGGACCTTTTTGCGCTTCCTATTATATGTGCTCCTCAGGCCACCAATTTTGCACTTCAAATAGTTGATGTCTGCCGTGGCAATCACCGGCTTCACCAATTCCAACAGTTGATCCAGCGCTGCCTTCCTCTTTAGTTTGTTGTTATAAAATTGGTGTTTCACTTGCTACAGACAGGGCAGCTTCCTGTACTTATCAATAAAGTTGGGAAGGAAGTCATGGTAATTAAATTTATCCATTTTCTCTGCAAGACACAACATAAGACAAACCCTAATGTCAGGCTAAACTCTCCTAATCTTGTCCCAATATAGGCCTCAATCTATAAGCAGTATAGGCCACTAACCACTGATGCCCCAAGTTAAAATTTTACCTTCGTTTACACGATCGGCGCTTACGCTACTCCGTCCTCCGCTCACAGATCGTACGTGCGATGCACGCGTGTTATGCTTCATATATACTGCGCATGCTTGAAACTTCACCCCTGACCTTCTTTCTAGTGTATTCCCAGCCCCTTCTCTTTCGGCACAGTGGGAGAGCATACGGCGGAGAGACAACAGGTGCGTGATAATAGCAGCAATGAGGAGGACGAGGAAAGCCCGGAGCCAGAAACGTCCAGATCCAGGAGGAGATTTAAGGCCTCAAATATGTCCTTTGTAGAGATGGTGGAGATGGTGGACATCTTAAAGAGGGCCGACTATAATGGGAAGTATGGACCGTACAGCAACTCAAATGTGAGAAAGCCAAGATCATGACTAAAGTTGTGAGAAGTCTGCAGAAGAAATTTGGGGTACGACCATCCAAGGAGCAATTGAGGAAATGCTTGTCAGACCTCAAATTGAAGGAGCAGGATCAGTACAGAAGGATCAAGAGAGTGCTGAAAAAAGTAAGTATTTTGTGGTGTGTTCTTATTATTATTATTACTTTCATGCTGATACATGTGCTTTTCTTTACTGTTGTACAGTTTAAAATGGCAAGTTTCAGGTTTGTGGGCACAGTAATTGTTCGTATTAAACATCGTTCGTTTGACCACTAATACGATGTTTTTGGCAGATGCAGGTTAACTACATTTGTTCATACCTATTTGTATTAAAAGAAATTTAGTACATTATTGTCTAGATGGGTTTGTAACTAGAATGAAATGCAAACTTTATTCAGTGTCAGGAGAGGACCCTCAGCAGCTGTTTACACATCTGAAGGCAGTAGCACTAGTGTGAGACACCAGAACACCCTTTTTATGGTGTCCCACACAGGTGCTCCAGTGGATACTAGGGGTCTCTCCATGTGTGAAACTTTAAAAAAAAAGGTAAGGATTCCAGCTTTAAGAAAGGGAAAAAAAATCATGTCTTCAGCTTGCCAAAACAGACAATTGTATGTCACTTCCAAGCAATGTTTTATATTCCTATTTCTTGCCTCAAATATCTGTGTGCTAAATATACCTTTTTTTTATTCACATAGGAGAGAAAAGAATCAGGGCATCCCCAGACGCATGCGCGCACGCAGATGCGCGACAACTGTGACATGCAGACGCATTACGGCAGATGCCCTCGGACGGTGTGCTCAGTCACAGTGTTTGGTGCCCTCTGGCCTATTTAAACCTGCTGCAGTTGTATGCAAGTTGCTGGATTGTCATCAGCTCCCTGTGTTCCCAGTACCTGCTACCTGTATCTGATTACCTGATTCCTGTTACTACTCGGCTTGCCTGACTCACCCTGATCTCTGCCTGCATTGACCTCTGGCTTGGACTACGCTCCTGTCTGTACCTGTACCTTCGCTTGTCTGATCGGTCTTGACCTCCAGCCTGGCTACTGACCCTGTTCCTGATTAACCCTGTTGTGCTCTCTCGGACTGCTCCTATGGTACACGACCTCTGGCCTGCCTTGACCTTGTTCCTGGTTTCTCCACTGGAATACTTCCACGCACGGTTGCCCAACGCACCCCAGCGACTCTCAGCTATCCAGCCATCAGCATCTGGCAATCCGTGCACCTTTGGGCACCGTATTCCCTGTCTCACTCCCATGGTTTCGCTGCACTTAGTCGCAAGGGGCGCCCTCTCATCAATCCGGCCCTCGCACCTAGAACCTGACATTGATGTTTTAGGAAGAATCTAAAACACACAAAAATTTTGACAGTTTGTCGTTATATTTTTAATTTTTTAAAAAGTGTATAAGTAATTTGAAAGCCAAATTTTGAAGATGCACACAGTGTGTCAACATGTGCTATGTGCCATCACGGGATATCAATGTACGCGTTTTGCGGGTGCAACCCCTTCCTCGCAACTAAAGGAGATGAGAGGAAGGAGTTGCACCACCAAAACACGTCCATTGATCCCTCATGATGTGAGCTAGCACATGTTGACATTAGGCAGGGAGGGAAATTCACATTTTACCTCCCAATTTGTGTGCATCTTCAAAATTTGGCTTTTACAGTTTGGACATACTAATGTCACATATTGCCTTCAATTTATCAAAGTTGAACTTTGTAAGTTCCTGAGTTGTGTATGTTATGGTTTTAAACATGTCTGTTTAACCAAAAAAGGCTATATACTGCCACACATAAATGTTACAAAACCAATGTTGGTTTATTAAAAGACCCTTTTCTAACGCACATCTGAATGTGCACGGAGTAAAATGTTTTATACTCAACAATGTGTGGCTTCTTCTTTCAATGCTCAATACCAGTTTTTGGAGTAAGTTGGTGTAGTTACAGTGACAATGGGGGTATTTACTAAATGCAAATCCATTTTGCACTACAAGTGCACTTTCAGTGCAGTTTCAGTGCACTTGTAGTGCAAAGTGGATTTGCCTTTAGTAAAGAACCCCCACAGTGCTCTAAAATTTGCCCCAATCAGGCCATTTTAGGGACTCAAAGCAATTAATTCATGGAGCTGAAATGGATGATTATTTTTTATCATTAATGCATTACATACATTAACAACAAAAACAACGTGTGTCTGTAGCAGACCCACAACTTAATAGTTAGCTGAATAAGAGATTGTCACCTCATGTATCAAATAAATTACGTTTGCACTATTGAAGAAAATGACCTAAAATAAAAGGAGATTGGAGAACCGAGGAGACAGCTAAAAGAAACACAAGCAGTAAATCAAATGAAATATGAGTTCAGTTTATAAAGAAAAAATTATTTAAAAACATGTTTTGTCTGGTACCCGCACCATGGCTTGAAAACGAACGGCTGGTCAGAACCAACTGACAGAACGCACTGAAAATCAGAAAGGACCAGAGAAGAACGATCTGAAACTCAGAAACGAGCGGACAAGAGCGCACTGAAAAACAGATACGAACTATTAAATAGAATGTACTGAATGGCAGAAACGAACTGACAACACACACTGAAGAACAGATACAAACCCACAAGCACAAACTGGCAAGCAGTAACAAACTGAAAAGCAAGAGGCTGAAAAGCGCAAATGGTCTCTCACCAAACTTCTACTAACAAGAGATAAACATGAGATTAGCAGAAGGAGCCCAAAGGGTGGCGCACTGGCTATTGAGCTTCCTTTTTATAGTCCTGTCGTACGTGTTGTACGTCACCGCGTTCTGGATGTTCGGAATTTCCGACAACATTTGTGTGACAGTGTGTTTGCAAGACAAGCCAACATCCTTCGGAAAAAAATCCACGGTTTTGTTGTCGGAATGTCCGATCGTGTGTACGCGGCATTAGACTGGGATGTCATTAAAGTTCATGTGCGTGTAAAGCAGGCATCACAATACTTTTGACAATATAGTGTATGTTTGTATTTTTGGTGCCTTTTTAAATTTACACATGCATCATCTGTTTGCCTTTAATAATTTTGTCTCTACTTCACTCCATAGCTAGGAGATGCTCTCTAGTTAGTCCCACCCTTCTTCTTTGTGCTTTAGCCACCATTCACCACATGTACTGTATTTTTCTGAAGCTTGACACACTCTGATTTTTTTTATCTATTTGATGTTCACCTGTTATGATCTGCACAAGTTTTTGGGTTAAAGCTTTCTATGATCTGCAAGGTGTTATTTGGATTGAGTCCCTGTCTGCCAAGTTACCGAGAACCGTAAGTTAAGCTATCTCTCCACAACTGGATAAGTTAGAGAGATCACATTTTTAGTGCTTACACTGCAGAAGCAGAACAGTCATAAAATCAATAAAAGCTCTAGAATATCCTTTGAGATTTGATATGGAACCTGGGTATACAGCATGCTAGCCCCTGTCATACAAGCCTGTACTTAGAGTCGGGTCCATAAATATTGGGACATCGACACAATTCTAATCTTTTTGGCTCTATGCACCACCACAATGGATTTGAAATGAAACGTGCTTTAACTGCAGACTTTCAGCTTTAATTTGAGGATATTTACATCCAAATCAGGTGAACAGTGTAGGAATTACAACAGTTTGTATATGTGTCTCCCACTTTTTAAGGGACCAAAAGTAATGGGACAGATTAACAATCATCCATCAAACTTTCACTTTTTAATACTTGGTTGCAAATCCTTTGCAGTCAATTACAGCCTAAAGTCTGGAATGCATAGACATCACCAGACGCTGGGTTTCATCCCTGGTGATGCTTTGCCAGGCCTCTACTGCAACTGTCTTCAGTTCCTGCATGTTCTTGGGGCATTTTCCCTTCAGTTTTGTCTTCAGCAAGTGAAATACATGCTCAATCGCATTCAGGTCAGGTGATTGACTTGGCCATTGCATAACATTCCACTTCTTTCCCTTAAAAAACTCTTTGGTTGCTTTCGCAGTGTGCTTCGGGTCATTGTCCATCTGCACTGTGAAGCACCGTCCAATGAGTTCTGAAGCATTTTGCTGAATATGAGCAGATAATATTACCCAAAACATTTCAGAATTCATCCTGCTGCTTTTGTCAGCAGTCACGTCATCAATAAATACAAGAGAACCAGTTCCATTGGCAGCCATACATGCTCACGCCATGACACTACCACCACCATGCTTCACTGATGAGGTGGTATGCTTTGGATCACGAGCAGTTCCTTTCCTTCTCCATACTCTTCTCTTCCCATCACTCTGGTACAAGTTGATCTTGGTCTCATCTGTCCATAGGATGTTGTTCCAGAACTGTGAAGGCTTTTTTAGATGTTGTTTGGCAAACTCTAATCTGGCCTTCCTGTTTTTGAGGCTCACCAATGGTTTACATCTTGTGGTGAACCCTCTGTATTCACTGGAGAGTGTTCTTGATCTGGCTAACTGTTGTGAAGGGTGTTTTCTTCACCAGGGAAAGAATTCTTCAGTCATCCACCACAGTTGTTTTCCATGGTCTTCCGGGTCTTTTGGTGTTGCTGAGCTCGCTGGTGCGTTCTTTCTTTTTAAGGATGTTCCAAACAATTGATTTGGCCACACCTAATGTTTTTGCTATCTCTCTGATGGGTTTGTTTTGTTTTTTCAGCCTAATGATGGCTTTCTTCACTGATAGTGACAGCTCTTTGGATCTCATATTGAGAGTTAACAGCAACAGATTCCAAATGCAAATAGCACACTTGAAATGAACTCTGGACCTTTTATCTGCTCCTTGTAAATGGGATAATGATGGAATAACACACACCTGTCCATGGAACGACTGAGCAGCCAATTGTCCCATTACTTTTGGTCCCTCAAAAAGTGGGAGGCACATATACATACTGTTGTAATTCCTACACCGTTCACCTGATTTAGATGTAAATACCCTCAAATTAAAGCTGAAAGTCTGCAGTTAACGCACATCTTGTTTGTTTCATTTCAAATCCATTGTGTGGTGTATAGAGCCAAAAAGATTAGAATTGTGTTGATGTCCCAATATTTATGGACCTGACTATACCTGCAAGCTAACCACAGCAGCCTACAAGAGAGCAATAATCCAGTGTTTTTCCAATGGGACTGTTATACAAGTCATTTGTGGATTTTAAATGTACAGTATGCAGTGGAAGCCACTTGCATTGCCATATGTCATTTTGCTTTCTGCTTATAAAACCTTCTCAAACAAGTGAGACAGAAAGCAGTGTGCGCTCCACGATACGTATGGTACAAAGTGGTTGAATGCATGTCATACTTTTCTCAGCCTTCTCATGAGGTACTGCAAATAGAGGGCACTCTAAAAATTGCTACCTATGAGAGTTATCAAAGACTGTTCCTTAAATATACTAATCTCTTAAAGCGGTACAACACTGAAGAGTCACAGGAAAAATGAAAGGGATTTGATGAGCTTAACATAGAGAGATGGTACTACTAACAAAGACAAAGTCAGAAGTGAGAATCACACAACTGCATGAACCTAAATCTTATCGTTCTTTATCTATGAGACACTCCTCCAGATCCACCAAGTCTCTACAATCAAGATCTTCCATATCAGCCAACAACTTATTAAAGCCTGTGCCAATGCTGAAGCTTCTAAAAATTCAGGCAGTCTTTGCCCAAAAGAAAGCAGAGATGTAGACAGAAGATACAGAAACTGCACTCAAGGAAGCTCAGATCAAAGCAGAAATTGAGGCTGAAAAAGCAGAGATGAAGGCAGGAACTGCATGCAAGAAAGCATGGATGGAAGCAGAGGTGAAAGCAGAAGCTGCATTAAATAGAGCAGGTATGGAAGCTTTAGAAAAACAATATGAATAGGCCACAGCCATGGCAAGGTTAAAGGTTTTAGAGCAAGCTGCTAGCAAAAGTAAAGGATGTAACAGCAGTTACATCATATGCATCCCATTCCTCACGCTCTCTCCCAAAATTTCAGTTCCCAGCCACAGCACCTGTATCCCTCAATCAAAGTCAATACACTGTACCTACCACCTCTCAAGACAAACTGCCTACTCACCTTCTTGGGACAGATGAGCATAGCTTTGACAGCCCTGAAGCCATTGAGGAATAAAGATTCTTCATTTAAAAGGTTGCAAAGCTTCCCAAAAATATCAAGTAGAGACAATCTAAAGTTTTTAAGAGGTCATTGACCTTCTCTTGGAGCTATAACTTGCCAAAGGTCTTACCCATCTACTCGCCTTATTTACCTAGATACCGCTCATGGGGTCAACCCAACAATCTCCAAGTTACCTTATGTTATACGGAAAAAATGGGCACTACTTGGATCAACCTACAGGGAAGAAAATAACATTTATTTTTCTCCCTGTTCCTGTTTCTGCAAGTTAATTAAGAGAATTGCAGATACTAAGAACGATCCAAGTTTCTCCTATGGGGAAGCCAACCCTCTCTGTCCACCTTCTCTAAAGCCTGCAAGCTTACACATTTCACGTAGAGACTGCAGAGGTCCAGTGTTTTTGAAAAGGACTGATATTCTAATCCAGTGCCAAAATATGCTTAGTCCATGTGTAGACCACAAGGGTCAACCTGAAAAGGCTGTAAGAGTGTGTACTATTCTAGATGATTAGAATAACCGGTCTTTTGCAAGATCAAAGCTTTTTGACCTGTTAAACATAACAGGAGAGGCCTTACCATACACCCTGGGCACCTATGCTGGCATTACAGAAGTTTGAGACAGGAGAGCCACTGGTCTAGTAGTAGCTTCCGTGAATAGTAGTGTAGAAATACCACTGCCCACTCTCATTGAGTGCAGCCAGATTCCAACTAACAAAGAGGAGATCTCACTCGCACAGCTGCCTCTAAACATTCTCACTTGAGAGGCATAGCTGACCACATACCAGCTTTCGACAGAAATGCTGATATTCTCCTGCTTCTCGTCAGAGACATCCCAAGAGTAAACAAGGCTCACCAACAAATTAACGGGCCACATGACGCACCATGTGCCCAATGCCTGCACCTAGGCTGGGTAATCATAGGCAATATCTGTCTGAGTAATGACAGGTAGTCTTCCATAGTTTCTTGTTCTGTGTCCTGCCAAATAGTTGCATTAACTGTTTCAAACAATGCCCACATCACTACAGGTCAAGGAAAGACTTTGCAGTAAAGGCATGCAACTGTTTTTCACACAAGGCAATACCAAGGCCTTTCATTTCTGGGATGATAATATTGGCACCACAGTATTCAATGTAACAACTAAAGAAAAGAAAAAAACTGTCAGCCACATTGGAAGACAAGGAGTTCTATCAGGACAATTGTAACATTTGGGTAGTACTACTACTATTTTGTGCCTCATAGAAGAAACTACAAAATAATAGCGTGCAGAAGCTCAATGTATTTCTTTACAATGCACCTTGAACAGAAAATCTGTAATGAAAAAACAGTCCTTCTCCTGCTGTAGCAATTTGTGGGCTGAGAAAGACAGCTCAAGAAGGTGAAAAGAATTTGGATCTGATGTATGTGCATTTGTGGAAAAAATGTCATGTAGACGATGGGCTCAAATCTCCGCCTACAGAAGGTGAAGCAATTGATCAAATTGACAAAAAAACTCAGGATAGCCACTGCCAACCTCAAGCTTCACAAAACTGTCCAATACCCTGTACACACGATAGGATTTTCCGACAACAAATGTTGGATGTGAGCTTGTTGTCAGAAAGTCCGACCGTGTGTATGCTCCATAGAACATTTGTTGTCGGAATTTCCGCCAACAAATGTTTGAGAGCAGGTTCTCAAATTTTCCGACAACAAAACTTGTTGTCGGAAATTCAGATCGTGTGTACATAAGTCCGATGCACAAAAGTCCATGCATGCTTGGAATTAAGCAGAAGAGCCGCACTGTCTATTGAACTTCATTTTTCTCGGCTCGTCGTACATGTTGTACGTCACTGCTTTCTCAACGTTCGGAATTTCCGACAACATTTGCGTGACCATGTGTATGTAAGTCAAGTTTGAGCCAACATCCTTCGGAAAAAAATCTACGGTTTTGTTGTCGAAAAATCCTATCGTGTGTACAGGGTATTAGAGTGGCTAATGGACTGTCTTCTGTGTACAGGCACCAGTAATGACTTTTACAAGTTTTACAGTATGTTAATTTTTGCATTTTTCTTCTGGTTCTCCCCTTTCTTCTTTTTCAGGTGCTCCTGGAGCAGAGTTTTTACTTGCAATATTCGGACTTGACCCTCAGTTGTTTAATATTTGAAATCCTATTTAAAGACGGGGAGTATGATGTTACACATGCATTGTCTGTTTGTATGACTTTAATAATTTTGTCTGTAGCTCACTCCATAGCAAGGGGATGGCTCTATGCAGTTAGTCCCACCCTTCTTCTTCATGCTTTAGCCTCTATTTATCATATGTACTTTATTCTACTGGAGCAAAACACATTATGATTTTTTCACCTATCTGATGTCCATCTGTTATGATCTGCACACGTGTTTGGAATACAACTTTCTACATCTGCAAGATGTCATTTGGATTGGGTTACTGTCCGTCAAGCTGCTGATACTGTAGGTTAAGCTAACTCACCACACCTGGATTCACTATAGAGATCACACTTTCATTTCTCAGATTGCTGAAGCAGAACAGCCTTCAAAGTGCTTTGGGTACAAATATCAGTTTTCTGTCAAGACCTTTCCATCTCAGCTTTGCCTCTAGAGTGAACTGGTTTAGTAGGGGGTTTATTGTACATCTATAAAAAAATCAACAAACAAGACAGGACTTACAAGCACTATATCCTTTAGGCTGGGGTCTCACCTATGCGAATTGAATGCGGCTTTCCCCGCATCCAATTCGCATAGCATGAGATTGCGACCGACTCTCCGCAGCAGGTCCGGTGTGAATTGCACAGGAGCCCTGTGCAACTTTTGGTCCATTTCAAGTCTGAATTCAGCACAAAATTTGGGCGGAAATTGGACCTGAAACGGTGAATGGAGACGCACCGGACTCTTGCTCTGAGCTGCTGCGTGTTCTAGTGTGAACCCAGCCTTACCCTTTTTTTCACCACACAAGCCCCATAACAGAATAACCTTTTATTAAAGCAGAGTTCCAGCCACCTGTAAAAAAAACCAGCCACCCACCTGGCCCACGATCCAGCGGTGTGCTCACCCCAGTTGGTCTCACCCGCTGTCTTTGGTCCCCAACGCCAACATCTTTACTATGGGCACCCGGCTATAACAGCTTGCAGTTTTACAGCCAAGTGCTCACTGTGCATGCACGAGTCTCGCTGCGCATCGTGAGTGGTGGATACAGTCATCTGGGACCTGTCAGTGTCTTAGAAGACTGCAGGGGGGAGGGAGGAGAACTTCAGTTTCCGAGCTCTGCGGCACTTCGAATGGAAGTGGGAAGCAGGCACCTGTTAAAATCAGGTACCTGCTCCCCTCCACTCCTCAAAACTGCCAACTGTTTAAGAGGAGCAGGGGATGAGTCCTTAAAGCAGAACTTCTTCTTTTGGGTGGAGCTCAGCTTTAACCACTTGACCTCCAGAAGGTTTTACCCCCTTTATGACCAGAGCATTTTTGTTATTCAGCACTATGATACTTTAACTGGCCATTGCTCGGTCCTGCAAAACTGTACCCAAATAAAATTGTATCATTTTTTTCACACAAATAGAGCTTTCTCTTAGTGGTATTTAATCACCATTGGATTTTTTTGCTATATAAAAGAAAAACAATACTCAATATTTGAAATGTAAAAAAAACTAAAAATGTTTTTTTCTTTCTGTTTTAAAGTTTTGCAAATAAATACTCTTTCTTCATACATTTAGGCCAAATGGATTTTACTACATTTCTTTGATAAAAAATAACCAAAATCAGTGTATATTATTTAATCTGTGAGGAAGCTATGGAGTCTACAAATTATGGTACATAGTATATATTTTAAAATTGATCAATCCTGACGTACTGATTGCCTCATTTCTTGAGGCCCTTAAAATGCCAGGACAGTAAAAAATACCCCCCAAATGACCCTTTTTGGGTTATTCCAATGAATTTAGTAAGAGGCATGGCAAGTTTTTTTAAAGTTGTAATTTTTTGTCACAATTTTTTGGAAAATGAAGAAATTAAATAAAAATTGTTTGTTTTTCACAATTGCCAGTACAATACATCATATACATCAATACATCAACTTTTTTTAACTTTTTTTTCTACTATTTGTTTTGTACAAATTTTCATCAGAGTAGGTCAGTGTCACCATAGTGACACTGTACACCTCTGGGGGATGATCAGGGATTTTTTTACACCGTTATTGCTTATAACAGTGATGTTCACTGTTATAAGTAATAGGTAAATGTCAGGAATGGCTTTTCATTCATGACAGCTTCCCTTCTGTTGACATGCTGTAATTGTTTACTAGGTCTCAGGTGCCATGTGCCAATCACAGCTTCAGAACACTAAGCAAGCTGTCATGAATGGAAACCATTCATGACTGTTTGTTTACATTGGTCATAGCAATCATATTATTACAATCATAGTGATCACATGATACTTGAGCAGCCTGGTACAGAGCACCGTGATCTGATGTGTCCAGCAGACTCAGTGGTCAGGGGATTGCGCTGCTGAGCTCCCCAAGTGGCACACCAGTGCTCATGTCCTGGACAATGTACCAATACATCTTCTGGCCTGGCTGTTCTGCCCACTAGCAGTATATGTACTGTTAGGGGGAGGCATGTGGCAATAGATAAAACATTTTTTAAAAAATGCACTCAAATGATTTATAAATATATCTAGCCCATCAAAGGTACATTGTTAGGTAAAGTTAGTCCTCAGGTCACTTTCCAGCTTGCTCTGAGGATCTATGTGATTGGTTACAGTGATCACATGGTACAGACATGGCCAATCACAGTGCATCTGTACCATGTGATGGCTGTGGCCAATCACAGCTTTACAATAGTGCACAATGAATTAATGGATGTGATTCATAAAAATGATCGCTCATAACAGTGATCATCACTGTTATAAGGAAGCATAGTAATTAAAAAAAAAATTCTGATCAATTAACCAGTGTAGTACAATGTTAATATAGTAACGCTGCATTGCTCTGGACACAGTGGGGGAGATTTAATAAAACTGGTCCTCAGAAAATCTGGTGCAGCTGTGCATATGAACCAGCTTCCAGGTTGTATTGTCAAAGTTCAACAAGTTGAGCAAGCTAAAGTTAAAGCCGATTGGTTACTATGCACAGCTGCATCAAAGTCTGGGTACATCAGTTTTAGTAAATCTCCCCCAGTATGTAAAAAAAGTCATAAAATATAAACAAAAAAATGTTTAAAGAAAAATGACAAAAATAATTACATATTTTGTTTTTGTACATACTGTCACCAGTCCGTGTCCCTGATCACCGCCATATCAGTTATATGGTTATGATGTTCTGCTATGGAGACAGTATGTAAAAAAAAACACATTTTATTTAATTTCTGCATTAAAAAAAAACATGGAAAAAAAATAGTTTAAAAAAACTTACCATGCCTCTTGCTAAATATCCTGGACTGTCTACTTTCCGAAAGGGGGCATTTGGGGGTATTTGTACTACCTCAAGAAATGAGATAGGCAGTCAGTACATCTGGTCTTATCAATTTTCAAATATATACTGTATAGCATAGTTTGTAGACTCTCTAACCTTCTACAGACTCTATAATATACACTTGTATGGGTTATTTTTACCAAGGAAATGTATCAGAATACATCTTGGCCAAAATATTTGAATGCATCAATCTTTTTTTAGTTTATTTAGCAAAAAATAAAAAACCCAGTGGTGATTAAACACCACCAAAAGAAGGCTCTGTCTGTCTCAAAAATTGACAAAAACTTCATTTGAGTACAGTGTTTCGCACGACTGAGTAATTGTTATTCAAAGTGTGAAAGCGCTGAAAGATGAACAAGGGCCTGGGCAGGAAGGGGGTGAAAGTGTTTGGTATTGAGGTGGTTAATAAGGAGCTGAACTGTAGCAAGTTCCCCTGTTCCTGATCTTTTCCGAATAATGACTTACCATGCCTCATTCTATAATGTTCTTCTTTGTGGAAGCATTCATCTTGGAGGAAAGGTGTTGCTTCCTCATGTCAGAGCCTCAAGGAGAACAGTGAGCAGCACATTAGTGATGTCATCAAATTTTCTTTTGAGACTAGCATTCAAATGCAGCAGTGTCTTCAATTTTACACAGCAAATATACAGGTATAAGGCTGTAGGCAAAGGGGTGCCTGGGCACTGTCACATACCAGGAAATACATTTCTATTTGTCATGAGGATTTTAAGACAAAAAGTACTTGTATCAGGTAACTGCTTAAGCACAAATATTTGTAAATGTTACCTATAACATATCAAGTCTTCACTTTTTAGGTTTAGGACCACTTTAAAACAGGTTCCACCCATTGCAGTCTGAAATACCCACCTTGGAACAAAGCCCTCCAGCGCTGTAAAGTCACTGCATGCGCGCAGGAGCCACCATTTCTGGCACGGCTCTGAAGTTCCGGCACTGTAAGCTCTGTATGATGTCATCGACTTCATGCACTCTGAATATCTCCTATCCTGTGCAAGTTTAGGAGATATTCACAGTACCTGCAGGTAAGCCTTATTATAGGTTTACCTGTAGGTACTAGTGGTAGTACAGAGTTTACTACCACTTTATTGTTAATAACACTTCAAATGCAGGTTGCAAACACAGTGCATTTGCCTGCACCAGATCACGTGGTAAGGAAGTACCATGCGATCTGATTGTTGTGTGTTTACACACATGCATGCACTACTTTTGGTGTAGTGCAGTGTGATTTTAGCCCATGGAAAATTAATGAGCGCAAATCACACCGCACTGAACTGCCTGTGCATTCCTCTGTGATTCCTGGTGTGAACCAGCCCTAAGCCCCAGTTCACAGGAAAACATTCAAAATGTACTGCCTTTTTGATCCATAGTGGGTGTCATTGCAATGTTAATGACATCCTAAATGCAGGTCGCAGGTGCAGTGCGTTTGCTTGCACTGGATCACATGATACAAAACTACCATGCAATCCGGTTGCAGTTCGTTTTCAAAAGTAGTGCATGCATGTAGGTGTGGTGCAGCATGGTGCGTAGGCATTAATTCACACAGGCCGGTACAATAGAAGACTTGAGGTATTGAAGTAATGCAGTAACTGCTCACAGCAAACCTGGTGGAAAGGCTAAGCAGCCAGTTACACTCTCAATTTACAGTAAGGTGAAAGAAGAAGATAGCAGCCAGACTGACAGTGTCTGTTGAGAGGGAACCGAATGTGGCCAGGATGTCTAGTGCCTGGGAGGTGTCCAGAAAAGGTGCAACCCTAAGCTTTCCCTCCTCATCAGGAAGCTTTCCCTAATGCTAGTACTGTCCTTAACAGATGGGGTGCCTTTCCCTACTCTGCCCACTTGCAAAATGCGCACCAAGCCTGGGAGCCAGGGCATTAAATAGGCTCCAACAACAAAAGTACACCTCCTGCACAAAAATGTAGTGGACTGAGGGGATTAAGGGTATTGAGAATAGCTCCACAATAGCTCCACGTTATGGGGCTGTAGCCACAAGCCTTGTTGCCCTCTCGGATTGGGGATGTCCTAAAGCCACTACAAAACACAAACAAAAGAGGGCACATTCCAAAGTCCAGGGGGACCTCAGCAGGGTCCTTACTGGCTGACGTGTTTCTAAGGATACACCTTCTTCCTCAGAGCCAAACTAAACAAGTTTATTAAGCTAAATATATAATCTGATTGAATAGATATTTGTTCCCGCGCTACTATAGTATACAACAAACCGTGAAAAACATATAAAACATATAATCATGAAAGCAGCTACCACCTAACAGTGCTATCACTACACCTGATATGAAATATAAAGTCAAACAAACGCTATCAAATCGCATAACTTTATAATCTTAGATGTGATAGTTCTTCACCATTTTTTGACTTTGTAAATATTGTATATAATCTACTACACCACGAGCACCACTCCCGGGGTTGGAGGAGACCAATCAGTAGTCAGGGGGTGGGGGTAGGGGAAAAAATAAAGCAAAACATCCACAAGATCCAGAAAGGCCCTATGGTGAATAAAAAACAACAAAAGACAACATACAGATTAAATACAATTTAAATGCAGAGCACTGGTATTCCAGCCCATCCACTGACTGTAACACACTGAGCCTTAGTGGACCTGAAATATGAAAAGGGTATGTGTGTGCTGGTTTTTAAACATTTAAACATAGACTGTAATGCTGCAACTTATACTTACTATGGAATCATCAGCACTATTGTAGGTACTGTAAATTGCGGGTGATTTTGCAATCGAATTGTATTTAATCTGTACGTTATCTTTTGTTGTTTTTTTATTTATCATAGGACCTTTCTAGATCTTGTAGATTTTTTTTTCTTTTCCCCCTGCCCCCTGACCACTGATTCCTTTAACCCTGGGGGTGGTGCTCATTGTTCTCATGATGTATGTAGTAGATTATACTTTTAGCTGAAGGAACTTATTTATTTTGGCTCTAAGGAAGAAGGTATATCCTTTGAAACGCATCAGTCGGTAAGGACCCTGCTGGGGTCCCCCTGGACTTTTGAGTGAACGTTGACTGCAGGGCTACAAATGAGTAGTTTAATTAGTGATTTTGTGACGTTTGCTTTCAAATAACTGCTGTGGGATAATTCACTAGGCTGGTGCGCCCTCTTTTGTTTGAGCCAAGATGGATGCTGGCGTCACATGGGGTGGCAGCATCCAATTGGGTGCTTCCCCTGTGACCCAAGAAATTACAGAGGAACTGGGTTTCTCTTGACTACCTCTTCAGCTGTGGTACAGCTGCAGAAGAGCGCCACCTGCAGTGGAGAAAGTAGTCTGCGTAAATGTATGACTTTGGTGCGATGCAGTGCGATTTGAGCCCAAAATGCATTGAATCATATGTGAATTGCGATTACTGTGCGATTCATAGGGGATTCATAATGTGAACCAGGGCTTAGACATGATACAGCTCAGTATGAGGGAAGGGACTGTGCAGCAGAGCAGCTTGCTTTACAGATTTGTTAGGACTCAGCCATCTAATAAGAGATGTGTCATGGCTCTGATTACTCCAGGCAGATATAAAGAAAGCGCCAAAAATACACTTCATCTGGCCATAAACTAGTAGCTATTCCAGCAATCATTCGTATGAACAATCCTATGAAAGTTCTCATCAGTACGTTCGATGACATGATGAATGCCATTTGAAATTACTTTAAAAAGTTTGCTTTTTACAGTTGATTTTGGAGTGAATGGACTTTTCTGAATGGGGAATCCACTTTTACTGGTAGAAATTTGTTTGTTCGAGAAAAAAATTTCTATCCTGCTCCTTTCAATTTTCTGGTCACTTCGGTTGAAAACGAATGTCAATTTGACCCCACTAATCTGATGTGACTTCGCCAGCCTGGCTCAGCTGTCTTACAGCGCTGCAGTAATCTGTATTTCAACTTATGCATTTACCTGTTTTCCTGGAGTTAGCTCCAAGTTCTGTAAACAGGGGGCTTATTTCAGCACAGTTAAATAAGTTATCATGCTAAAAATACTAAAGGACACTAAAACATGACTGGATAGAGGATTATATAATAATAATAATTTTATGAATTATATCAATACTTCCCAATACTTACATTAAAGTACTGTATAACTTTGGCAAAACTTTTTTTGTTTTAAACAGAGTGGAAAAAGATTAGAACATCTTTTTAGGTGTTTATTGTTTTCTGTGCCTTCATTAGGGAGATTCACCTTCTGTAATTGCCCTGTTTACCAATATCATTGAAAGTGAAAGTAAAGGAAAATCACAAATCAAATTTTGGGTTGTCACCAGAAAAGTAATAGAGGGGAAAGCTTCCAATGAGGACACTAGTTCTGGTGAACTGGGGGACCCCATGGATTACCTTAATTTGCTTGGATTTCCTTTCATTTCTTGTTTTGGCTATGGAACAGGAAGCAAAGGTAAATCTCCCCAATAGGAAACAGAAAACAGGGGGCTTATAATCCTCCATTATTCATTCCAAAATGAAGAAATTGTTGCCTATAGTTCTACTATATGAATATATTAATATGAAATATTTCATGTTTACCTGACAAAAAAAAGAAACATATTTTATTTTATAGTACTGACCACAATAAACAAAAGTAATAAAGATAATATGAAAAAAAAAAATCACCATACGTTCCCATTAATAGATCAAATAGAGAATAGTAGTGCTAAAATTACTGTACATGCCTGCCATCATGTGGAATTTTTGGAGTAGTGCTCCTGAAGCCAAAATCTATCCTAAAAATGTATCCTTTTTTTAACGGATTCAAGTTAGGGGAGATCATGTGGACTTTTCATCTTTAATGGTATTTCTAACAATAAAACTTTACAAATAACTGTGCGTAATATATCGGCTCTAAAAAGAAACAGTCTTCCACTCAATTATTTTCAATATTTGTTTTGTTCAATCAGTCAGCATAAAATTTTAGTCTGTTTATTGGAATTTGAAAAATTTACTTTTTTTTTTTTTTTTTTTACAAACCAACTAGTACTCAACATTTTCAGTCTTGTTTTAAAGTTCACTGTTGCATTTATGTTGCAATGAAGTTGTGGGGGTAATAAGGAAACGTAACATTCTTTCCTAAGGAAGTTAGCTCTGACTGGTTAAACTGCTGCTACTTTGATGGAGTTTGCATGTTAATTTCCCAGTCATATTGCTGCCTAATACACTTGCACATGTTGCACTATGGGCTGCCCAACTGATGGTTAGCACCCATAGGCGTGTGCAGGGGGTGTTCAAGGTGTGCCTGGGCACACCCTAATCACTATGTGCCGTGCTGATTCCACCTACTGTCCGGTTTTCCCCCTGTGTTGGCCACCCAGCCCTACAGTGATGCTGACTTCCCCCCTCTCCTCTCCCCCCAGCTACTGCGGGGGGGGGGTGTTTCAGGATGGAGAGTGAGGGAAGGGGCTAGTAAATATGTAATTTACCAGCACTTTCCTTTTCTAAATGAACACAGTGAACACACTCACTCACTGTGTTCAGTCATAACTGTGTTTACTATGCTTTAGTTTGTGAATGAACAGGAAGCTGCTCAGCACAGAACACTTCTCATTCATTTTCTGTCTTATGCAGCTGAGGCTGCAGAGAAAGGTATGTGTGTGAACTTTGGGGTGCACACACTAATGCAATATTATTATTATATTATTATTATACGCGATTTATATAGCGCCAACAGTTTATGCGGCGATGTACAATGTATAGGGGGACAACACAATTACAGTACAATACAAAAGGTACAGGAGGGCCCTGCTCGTAGAGCTTACATTCTAAAGGGAGGGGGTGGTGGTACAAAAGGTAATAGGTGCAGAGAATGAATTGATGGGGGTGGCTCGGGGGTAATATTTGTTATGTGGGTGTGGGATAGGCTTCCCTGAATAAATGAGTTTTCAGGTCCTGAAGGTGGACAGGATAGGGGCTGATCAGACATACTGGGGCAGGGAGTTCCAGAGGATGGGAGAGGCTCTGGAAAAATCCTGAAGGCGAGCATGGGAGGAGGTAACAAGGGAGCTAGAGAGCAGAGGTCCTGGG
Organism: Aquarana catesbeiana; assembly: GCF_042186555.1. Lineage (NCBI taxonomy): Eukaryota > Metazoa > Chordata > Amphibia > Anura > Ranidae > Aquarana > Aquarana catesbeiana. Next base: position 406,180,723 of record NC_133326.1, on the reverse strand, counting down.
AGGAGGCTGCTCACACCAGGGGCGGATCCAGAGCCTAGTCTCGGGAGGGGCACTGCCAGAAAATACGTTCTTTTTGGGTAAATTTATAGGGGAAATGGCTGGTGTTATCGCTTGAATCATCCCGGCACCATGGTTGTTATGGTGTCAGGATGATTGAAGCGCATTATTACTATTATTACATTGTTATAAAAATGAAATGGTTTAATTCACCATAATGCAGAATCAGTGGGAGCACCGAACGTGTCACCTGCCACTGTCACCTGCCACACGTTGCGGATTGTCACTTGCCACGTCGCCTGTCACCAGATGCAGATTGTCATTTGCCACGTTCCATGCCACACGTTGCAGATTGTCAATTGCTACGTCCCATGCCGTGGAGCCAACACTAACTCAGGGGCGGCGGAGGCCTGTAGTGTGAATAAAATGTATCATGGAGGGAGGAGGTACCGGTGGGTGGGGCCAACACAGTCAGAGGCAGAGAAAGAAGAATGCTGGCGCTCCTCTCTGCCGCCACTGACTATGGACGCTAGACATGTTAGTGCAGTTAAACTGCAACTGAACTGCAACTGTTACTGTCCCCGCCCCCCTATTTTGAGGCTCCAGCAGCTCCATCCTGACCTGTCACGGTGACTCACCGTCACATCGGCTCTGAGACTCGAGTCCGACGTGACTCACTGACGTCACTCATTGCTAGGCGCCAGGCGGCCCTGGCGTTAGCAACGAGTGCAGGGAAGAGGCTCCACCCACCTCCTTCTCCTGGTATTCTGCTCAATCAGCGCGAGTCTCTCTCTCGGAGCCGCTGATCGGCTGATATGAGAGAGACTCGGGCAGAGGCAGCGGCAGCCGCAGAGGCACGGCTGAGCAAGCAAGTGAGTGTGACTGTGAAAAATCAATGACATGTCAGTGCTACTATTTCGGGGGGGCAATTGCCCTGTTGCCCCCCCCCCTGGATCCACCCCTGGCTCACACTTATGTTGCCACGCTAAATTGATTGAATCCAAAATTTAAGCTCCACACTGTGTTGTGCATATGTTGTAATCCCTGTACAAGTATATTCATTCCAACATTAAGTTATATGAAAAATGTTCAAACCAATGTGTTTTGGGGACTAAGACTTTTCCCTTTAATAGCTTAAAAGCTATGGAATAGTGTATGCAGAATTTGTAGAGGTTACTTAGTTCTTATTTAGGTGGGCACACACTTTTCAGCAAGCTGGTTTTGGCTGTCATATACTGTAAAGTGCATTACTGTGAGTTGCAATGACGTGTTCTTTTGTACATTACCACTAAGAATCAGCAAATTGCCTGGGTTCAAGTGCCTTGAAAAAGTATTCATACCCTTAGAAATTTTCCACATTTCATAATGTTACAACCAAAAACATAAATGTATTTTATTTGGATTTTATGTGATAGACCAACACAATGTGGCACATAATTGGGAAGTGGAAGGAAAATGGTTTCCAAATTATTTACAAATAAATATTTGAAAAGTGTGGCGTGCACCCCCCCCCAGTCAATACTTGATGTGTGATATGATGTGATGTGAAGTGATGTGCAAGTGAAGAGTGATAATCTGCAAGAAAGGAAGTGCAGGAGGAGAAGAGAGGAGATTGTATATACTGTGGATGTATATAGCAGTCCCAACTTTAACTTTTGATCACCTGGGCATCTCATAGGTTCCCTTACCCCATCCAAGTTTAATTTCCCTCAATTAAACATAAAAAAAGTGCAAGGAGTGCTTTCATGTCTCATGTTTCATGAGCGAGTGAAAGTGTGTGCCTGGCTGGAGCAGGGTGACAGACAGACTACTACATTCAGCAGCTCCTACGGGGGTACCGCGACATTTGGGGGCTGGATCCAGGACGTCTGTTGACAGGTAACCTGCCCGCCATTGCCCCTAGCAACCGAAGTTGAACGAGCCAGGGAACTGCACTTTGCTCCACCAATTGAGTAATTGAACTTAGGGGAAGGATCTGTGTGCTCTGCCTGCATTCAGTACTACAGCATCGGGTGCCATTGTCCATAGCAACCATTGGGAGTAGCCTTCAAGTTAAAATTATTGCTGCCTGATTATCCAGTTGCCCCAACCACGGCTGGGACGGACACTTGTGCTCCTTTCTCCAATTCAGAGACTTTCTACCATGTGCTGTCACCCCTGGCAACCACAGCAAGTGACTGCGCCTATGGATTACAAATATGTCCAGCGATCTGCTAATGCTGGACATCTCCAGAGGGATTACAAATATGACCGGCAAGCTGCTAATGCATCCTGAACTTATGCTTCAAACTCCTGCTTTAAACAGTAAAGTGTGCCTGGAAGTGTCTCGTGTTGCCCAGGATGATCGGGGTCAGCCTGCAGGTGCCTGCGGGCGGGACTGTGCTAGACGTGTCCCTTTCAGTGAGGCACAGGCTACAAACTTTATTGTTGCTACCGGCAACCACTGGAAAAGTCAGTGGTCATTTGCTCTCAATTGCTCGGGCACAGTCAGAGCCGAGTGACATGCCTGGACAAGTCCTGCTAGTTTTAGCATGCCTGCTAACTTCAGTTTGCCTAACAAGGGGTTACAGCAGCACACCAGGAGAGGGGTCTTCCTATCAGTTTCACAGACCCCAGCCTGTCTGGAAGTGAGGTGGCTCTAGAGGAGACCCAGCATTCACTGCTAGCAGGCACCAGAGGCAGAGGAGCAAGATGGCGGAGGGTGGTCGTGCATTCCCAGCGCTGACCTGGTTGCCTGATCTTCAGGAGTGTCTGGTTGGAGCATCGCGGAGGATTTGCCCTTGGTATGATTGAGGGGATGTGCCTGCTGTGTCCAGAATGCCAGATACCTGCTGCGGTGGTCAGTGCCTGGATCCGGAGCGGTCAGTGTGACGAACCGCTCACCCGGCTTGCATCCAGCCAGCAGGAGCCACAATACTACAACGTGGACCTGCACTCAGAACTGTGTCGCATGCAGCTGCGGACATTCCGGAAGGCTGGAGCGGGCCTGGAATCATCACTGAAAGGCGGGGTGGAGTCTGAGTGTGATGACTCCCCTCCGAAAACAAGTGACATAAGGGAAAAGGAATCTGCTGTGCCCTGCAGGAGCCAGATAATGCCCCTGTCGCTGCTATGCCCCTTGCTATCTCTATCTGGAAGGAGCCAGTGCTGGAGGGGAGTGCGCCCTCAGGTGAGCCAGAAGGGGAATGTGAGGGCAGGGCCATAGATTGGGGATCCCCCAGACTGCTAGCGGAGTTCGGGTCCCTGGAGAGATTAGCAGAGTAGTCATCTCCTAGCAGCAGCTCGGAAGAGGAATGGGAGACAGGAGGTTCTGGAGGTCCAATCCAGGGGAGGAGAAGAGCCAGACTTTGCTGGGGAAACCGAGGAAGCTGCAGGAACCCCCACCAGTAGCAGACAATATTTCCACAACAGACCTTCCACCACCCAGTCCAGAGCAGCTGAATACAGGCAGTGGATCAAGAGGTCCCCGGATGTTTGTGCCCTGCCTGGAAAAGGAAAGCCCAGGGAACTGCCTAGGTTTTCCCAGTTCCAGAGGCAGGTTTAGCGCAAAGTTGCTCTGGAGTGGGGTCTGGACTATCCTTATGTCCCTCCTGAGACCATGGACATTGTGGCGAACTCCTGGGGAGAGTGGGAGGATGACTTGGTCTGGGAGTACATAGTTACATAATTACATAGTAGGTGAGGTTGAAAAAAAGAGTCCATCAAGTCCATCCTATGTGTGTGATTATAAGTCAGTATTACTATGTGTATCCCTAAATGTTGTGGTCGTTGAGGTGCTTATCTAATAGTTTTTTGAAACTATCGATGCTCCCCCGCTGAGACCACCACCTGCGGAAGGGAATTCCACAGCCTGGCCGCTCTTACAGTAAAAAACCCTCTACATCATATATGGTTAAACCTCTTTTCTTCTAATTTTAATGAGTGGCTAAAGTGTCTTGTTAAACTCCCATCCGTGAAAAAGTTTTATCCCTATTGTGGGGTCACCAGTACGGTATTTGTAAATTTAAATCATATCCCCTCTCAAGTGTCTCTTCTCCAGACAAAAAAAATGCAGTGCTCACAACTTTTCGTCATAACTAATATCCTCCAGATCCTTTATTAGCTTTGTTGCCCTTCTTTGTACTCGCTCCATTTCTAGTACATCCTTCCTGAGGACTGGTGCCCAGAACTGGACAGCATACTCTATTGTAGGTGCAGTCGGACCAGGATCTTGTAGAGTGGGAGATGTGTCGATTTATCCCTGGAGTTTTTAAAATTATTTTTTTATTGTTTTTCATATTGCAAAGTTTAAAAGCATACAGCATCAGTAATTGACATGTAGTATTGCATAATACAAAAAAAAAAAAAAAATTGTTATTTTATATTTGCTCTCCCACCCTCCCACCCAATCTACTCCCAATCAATCTACTCCCAACCAATCTACTCCCAACCCTCTACCACACACCGTCCAAACATTACTTATACAAAACTAATTGTCTATTATCTAACTAAATAGGCAAAGATAAAGAAGAAGCCCATGCTGGGGGCAAAGAAGAGATGTAGGTAAAATACCACAAAAAGTAGAAATGTGGCAGAGATGGGAATATGGAGGGGGGTGGGGGAGGGATTCTCCCCAGCTCCCCGCCATCCCCTCATAGGGGACATTCCAACTCCTCCAATCAAGGTCTCCACATTCTCTCAAACCCACTGAGGTTATTTTGCCTAATATATACCACTCTCTCACTCCAGACCATTAAATTGATGATCTCCATCCAGTTCTTCACAGTTGGGGGGGCTGTGCCTGCCATATCTGTGCTATTAGTCTCCTTGCTTGGAACAGACATCTCAGCACTGCTACAGTATTACCGGGCGGAACTCTATCTTCCTCCAAGCTCCCTAATAGGCATGTCTTGGCCTCAGGTTCTAATGTAGTCCTAAAGATTTTATTTATCCTATCAACTATCTCCACCCAGTATCTAAATAGCTTTGGACACTTCCACACCATGTGGATAAGATCCCCTGTCACCTTGCACCTGAGGCACTCATCGTTTGATTTCCATCCAAGTTTAAACATTTTTTTGGGGGTATAGTAGACTCTATGGATTAGGAATAGGTGAGATACTTTCTGCAAGGGGGAAATCGAGACCAGGGCTCCTTGTTCTAAAATTTTATCCCATTGTTCCATAGTTATTGTCCCAATGTCTCTCTCCCACCCTTCTCTGCTCTTGAGAGGTCCCGCTCCACCCATAATTCTATCCCCCAAACTGGCGTATAACTTGGAAATTAAGCCTTTAGTTGAGGCTGGTTTAATTATTTTTAGGAGTACCGGGATCTGGGTCCATTCGATGGTCTGAGACTTGAATTGGGCTTGAATGGCATGCCTAATCTGGAGATATTTATAAAACGCCATGTTTGAGATGTTAAATTCCCGTCTTAAATCTGAGAATGTCTTCATGAGGTTGCCCTAATACAATTGAATTAAACGGCTAATACCCTGCCTTTCCCATTCTCGAGGTCTCTCTATACTCCTTATTTCGGGCATGTTTTCGTTATGCCATAAGGGGGTATATTCGGTTACCCCACTATACCCCGTTAGTGCCTTTGTTACCTGCCACACTTTACTAACTAGTTCTATCATCGGGCATCTATGAATTAAAGAGTCTTCCTCTAATGCCTCAACTAGTGTACTGTGTGGGACCCCCATTATCATCATTTTATTGCTGGAGTTCCCACCACCCAGGGCTCCACAGCCCACTAGGTGTTGTAGCTGGGATGACAAAAAATATAGTCTCAGATGAGGGATCTGGAGCTGGAGTTAATCCTTTTTTTAATGCATGCCAATATTCTGTTTGCTTTGCTAGCAGCAGCTTGGCATTGCATGCCATTGCTGAGCCTATCATCTACTAGGACCCCCAGGCCCTTTTCCATCCTAGATTCCTCCAGAGGTTCTCCCCCTAGTGTATAAATTGCTTGCACATTCCCAAGCCTTTGTGGGGACCAGAGTGTGAGGAGACCTGAGCCCACTTTGAGGACATTTGGAGGGAATGGCGGCTGGGGAGAGCAATCAACAAAGACCGGGTGATGATTGCGAAGGTAGGTCAGCCTGCGAGAAGTCACTCAGTCTCCATCAGGGAGGAAGGGGGAGGTAGCAAGAGACTGCCTGACCCACATTTCTATGCGTGAAGGACTGTTGGCGTGTACAGCTCACCTTTGAAATGTCCACATGGACTGCTGTGAAGTTTTCTCCCTGACTTTTGCAGGATCAGACTGGCCTGCCACACTGTGTTGTGCCCAATGGATGGACCTTTCCTGTTGACTAGGGATGGGCTTTATGTTCTGGTCGAACACTGCCCCTTTTGCATCATCCAGGAGGAAACTGCTTTTCATGTTTTCTGGGAGTGCCCCTTTGCACAGGACCTGTTGAGGGCCTTGGAACCTGAACTGAAAGACTTTGTACCACAGACTGCTATCACACACTTTGGTGTGTTGAACGGACTCTTCTGTGGAACTCATTCACAGGAGGACATTGACGGTGCCTGGCGGGTGCTGTGTTGCTTTAAGGACGCTTTGTGGTGCGCCAGAAAGCGCCTCATCCACCAGCGGGAGAGGATGTCCATCAAAAACTATCGCAGACAGGTACACAGTCTGCTCAGAGACTATCACTTGATGGACTTCAAGGAGGAAGAGGAGGTCTGAAGATTTCCCCTTTTCCCCCCTTTCCCCTGTGTATCCTTTGGCAGTTAAGCTTCGGGCCTGTGAACTCTTTTTCTCCCTCCCCTACCCCATCTCCTCTACCCCCCCATCACACCCGTTGCCCATTTGAATGCTACCTGACAGTATATGACTTTTTGTGACATGTTTTTGAAGTAATGCTTTCAGGGTAATGCGGCGTCATGCATGATATGATGTTTCGGGGTATTATTACTTTGCACAACACATCAGGTATCATACCGCAGGATGAATGTAATTTATTTGTATGAAATGTATTGTTATGTAGTGTATTTATGCGCTGCGTCACAGTACAGAATGGAATGTACCCTGTTGAAGTATTTGTTTTTTTGTATATTTTCTTGCAAAATACAGTATACATTTTCAATCAAAAAATGAGTTCGACTCGAACATTGGCTGTTCGCCCGTTCGCAGAACAGCGAACAATTTGGGGTGTTCGTGGCAAATTCAAAAGCCGCGGAACACCCTTTAAAAGTCCATGGGAGAAATCAAAAGTGCTAATTTTAAAGGCTTATATGCATGGTATTGTCATAAAAAGTGTTTGGGGACCTGGGTCCTGCCCCAGGGGACATGTATCAATGCAAAAAAAAGTTTTAAAAGCGGCTGTTTTTTCGGGAGCAGTGATTTTAAAAATGCTTAAAGTGAAACAATAAAAGTGTAATATTCCTTTAAATTTCATACTTGGGGGGTGTCTATAGTATGCCTGTAAAGGGACGCATGTTTCCTGTGTTTAGAACAGTCTGACAGCAAAATTACATTTCTAAAGGAAAAAAAGAAATGTAAAACTACTATCACTAGCGCCGGCTATATTGAATTGTCGACATAAAAGTTTATTGATAAAAACGGCATGGAATTTCCCCACAGGGGAACCCCGAACCAAAATTAAAAAAAAAATGCGTGGGGGTCCCCCTAAATTCCATACCAGGCCCTTCAGGTCTGGTTATTAAGGGGAACCCTGCGCCTAAATTAATACAAAAAAATGGCGTGGGGTCCCCCCCCAATAATCCATACCAGACCATTATCTGAGCACGCAACTTGGCAGGCCGTAGGAAAAGAGGGGGGATGAGAGAGCGCCCCCCCTCCTGAACCGTACTAGACTACATGACCTCAACATTGGGAGGGTGCTTTGGGGTAACCCCCCAAAGCACCTTGTCCCCATGTTGATGGGGAGAAGGGCCTCATCCCCACAACCCTTGCCCAGTGGTTGTCGGGGTCTGTGGGCGGGGGGGCTTATCGGAATCTGGAAGCCCCCTTTAACAAGGGGACCCCCAGATCCCGCCCCTCGTGTGAACTGGTAATGGGGTACAAATGTACCCCTACCATTTCACAAAAATGTGTCAAAAAGGTTAAAAAACACAAGAGACGGTTTTGACAAGTCCTTTATTAATTTCTTCTTCTTCCATCTTCTTTCTTCTGGTCTTCCTTCGGTGTTCTTCTTCTTACTCCATCTTCTTCTTCTCCATTTTCTTCTTCTCCATCTTCTTCCGCTCTTGTCGTTCCGCATCTTCCTCCGGCTTCTTCTCTGCTCTGTCCGTACGATCCGCCTAGGTGGGAGTCTTCCGCCGTGTGAGGCTTTAGTTCTTCTGACACTTTGCTCTCTGTTTTAGCCGGTTCTGCCAGGTATCTGCTATATGGGTCCCAGGGATGTCCCGGATTCAGTCACGCCTACAAGGGTAACACACATATAGTTGTTCTCTGTTTTAGCCGGTTCAGCCGGTACCAGCTATATGGGTCCCAGAAGCGTCCCTTAGGCCATAGATGGAATGGATATAGCCATGGATATATTCCTCCTCTGCCACCAGGAGAGAAGACGTTGCTGGATCTGGTGGCAGAGGAGGAATATATCTATGGCTATATCCATTCCATCTATGGCCTAAGGGACGCTTCTGGGACCCATATAGCTGATACCTGGCTGAACCGGCTTAAACAAAGAGCAACTATATGTGTGTTACCCCTGTAGGGGTGACTGAATGCGGGACGCCTCTGGGACCCATATAGCAGATACCTGGCAGAACCGGCTAAAACAGAGAGCAACTATATGCGCATTACCCATGTAGGGGTGACTGGATCCGGTGAGTGGGGACCCTTGTGGGGGGGCACACAAGTCACCTGGAGATATTACAAGCACTCAAGTCACCTGTTGATGGTTTTTGCTATACCGATGTGCACAGCCTGAATACTACCTATATGGGAACTGTTGTTATATATTTTTTTCACTTATATACACAAACTTACACATGCTTTCTTCTGGAGGTGCTCTGTGTTTGGCATTTTGCTATATTTTTTGCACTTTACGCTCATTGCTTTTTTGATAATCTGCCACACTTTAAATTGTTTTGGTTTTTATAACATACCGTATTTATCGGCGTATAACACGCACTTTTTTCCCCTTAAAATCAGGGGAAAATCGCGGGTGCGTGTTATACGCCGATCCCCTGCGATCCTGACCTGTCAGAATTAAAAAATCGCTGACCGCGATTTGAAAATGGCGCCGCCGGCGCCGAAATACACAGTGCCGGTCCTCGGCTCTTCTCGGCGGCTTTCGGTTTCACTCGAGCGCCGCCCGAACCTAGCCGAGTATACTCGGCTAGTTTCGGATAGCTCCGCTCACCGTCCGAGTGGAACCGAAAGTAAACGAGAGCCGCCGAGAAGAGCCGAGGACCGGCTCTGTGTATTTCGGCGCCGGCGGCGCCATTTTCAAATCGCGGTCAGCGATTTTGAAGCTCACAGGCTTCAGCAAGGCTGGACTGGGGCAAGGCTGGACTGGGGCAAGGCTGGACTGGACACTGGGGAAGGCTGCACTGACATGGCTGCACTGACATGGCTGCACTGACATGGCTGCACTAGCAAGGCTGCACTGACATGGCTGCACTGACATGGCTGCACTAGCAAGGCTGCACTGACATGGCTGCACTGGCAAGGCTGCACTGGCAAGGCTGCACTGACATGGCTGCACTGACAAGGCTGCACTGACAAGGCTGCACTGGGCAAGGCTGGACTGGGGCAAGGCTGCACTGAGAAGGCTGCAATGATGGGCATTTAAATGTAAGTTTTTTTCCCTTCAACTTCCCTCCTAAAAGTTTTTTTTCCTTAAAATTCCCTCCTAAATTGAGGTGCGTGTTATACGCCGGTGCGTGTTATACGCCGATAAATACGGTATATCTTTTTGCACGTTGGAAGCAACATTATTGCATTTTTTTTTTTTTTATCATCTACACATGTATTTCATTCAAGGTGATATTTTATGTTTTTTATGTTTATTTATATTTCAAGTTGATATCTCACATCTATGTATATATATCTAGTAATTAGGAAACACTAGGTCACATCTCCGACAACCCCATCAAGGGATTACTCAGAGAGTGTATGCCATTTATACTTAGACTTCTTACACACTCTTAAAAAACACCCCCAGAGGGCCTGGTTTGACAATTTAGGCTGGGATAGTAGGTGCCGAAGTCTGGTGTATATTACACACCCCAGGCACAGTCCCATCCTCTTGTGCTCTTAGTTTCAGGTAGCGCCATCTAACCCCACTTTTTGTTTGTATGGTTCGACAATTCATTATAGCCGGTGCTAGCGATAGCAGTTTTACATTACTTTTTTTCCTTTAGAAATGTAATTTTGCTGTCAGACTGTTCTAAACACGGGAAACATGCGCCCCTTTACAGGCATACTATAGACACCCCCCAGGTACGAAATTTAAAGGAATATTACACTTTTGTTGTTTCACTTTAATTAATAAAATCACTGTTCCCGAAAAAATTTCCTTTTTTTAAACTTCTTTTTGCATTGATCCATGTCTCCTGGGGCAGGACCCAGGTCCCCAAACACTTTTTATGACAATAACTTGCATATAAGCCTTTAAAATGAGCACTTTTGATTATTCATGTTCGTGTCCCATAGACTTTAACGGTGTTCGCCTGTTCAAACAAATTTTTTGCCTGTTCGCATGTTCCGGATGCGAACCGAACCGGGGGGTGTTCGGCTCATTCCTACTGTTGAAGGACACTGAGGTCTGATTCTTGAAACAACTCTTTAACCACTTCAATACAGGGCATTTTCACCCCATTCCTGCCCAGGCCAATTTTCAGCTTTTAGCGCTGTCACTTTGAATGACAATTGCGTGGTCATGCGACGTTGTACCCAAATTAAATTTTGATTTTTTTTTTTCCCCACAAATAGAGCTTTCTTTTGGGGGTATTTGATCACCTCTGCGTTTTTTCTTTTTTGCACTATAAACAAAAAAAGAGTGACAATTTTGAAAAAAACACAATATTTATTACTTTTTGCTATAATAAATATCCCATTTTAAAAAAAATACTAATTTTTCCCTTAGTTTAGGCCGACATATATTCTTCTACATATGTTTGGTAAAAAAAAATCCCAATAAGCGTATATTGATTCGTTTGCGCAAAAGTTATAGCGTCTACAAAATAGGGGATAGATTTGTCATTTTTATTATTACGTTTTTTTTTACTACTAATGGCGGCGATCTGTGATTTTTATCATGACTGTGACATTGCGGCGGACAGATTGGACCTTTTTGACACTATTTTGGGACCATTGACATTTATAAAGCGATCAGTGCTATAAAAATGCACTGATTACTGTATAAATGTGACTGGCCGGGAAGGGGTTAACACTAGGGGCGCTGAAGGGGTTAAATGTGTGTCCTAGGGGGTGATTCTAACTGTGGGGGGAGGGGTCTGATGAGGGGAGGAGACTGATTGGTGTTCCTATATACAAGGAACATACGATCAGTTCTCCTCTCCCCTGACAGGACATGGATCTGTGTGTTTACACACACAGATCCATGTCCTTGCTCTGTGATGAGCAATCGCGAGTGCCTTGCGAACATCGCGGCCGCTGGGCACGCACATCAGGTCCCCAGCGATGCGGCGAGTGCGTGCGTTCTCTACAATGCCGGGAAGCCTAGGACGTCATATGACGCCCACCCGGAGGGAGGAAGGATTCCTGCCGCCGTCATTTTACTATACGGCGGTAGGGAACTGGTTAAGGAGCCTGTCAGTCAGGGGAGGTGACCCTCCCACCCGGAACTCTGAAGAGAATTGTCCACTGCTATTACTATGTTTTTTTTCTTCCCCACTTGCTTCTGTCAGCAGGTCATAACCCCCTCCTGACAGAACAAGAGAGAAAAATGCATGCTAAAGTGATGCAAACGGTTTTAATATTGATGTTTCTGTCAGCAGGTCATAACTCCCTACTGACAGAAATCTGTGTAAAGTAAAGTCTGTAGTTAGGTGTATTGTGTTGTATATGATGTAAATACTTACCAAATATCTGCTATTTTTTAACGTATTTATTTGTGAATAGCCCTGTCCCAGTTTGTTCCCTTTTCCCCATCCCATGTGTGTGAGTGTAGCACCCTCTAGTGTGCAAGAGGGATAGAACAGGTTTTTTTTGAGAGAGTAGGGTACCCAGGGTCAGCCCAACTAGGGAGGAGTTGATCAGGTGGAAGATGGAGATGGAGTGTTAGGCTGTCAGGGCATTTGAGGGAGCTCCCCAGTCTCAGGGAGCGACCTTGGGCTTGGGCTCGGGTGCAGACGGGACCCTCTTACAACCCACAGAAGTGTCCTGACCAGGAGGCACGGGAGGTGCAAGAGAGGACAGCAGGAGAACACAAGTCTACAGGAGTTCCACAGAGGCAGCCAAGAGGGCAGCTGAATGTTAGACATGTGCGCCGTCAATAAATTCATTTTGTTACGTTCCGTTTCGTGCGAAAATTAATTTGTATTTCGTAATTCGTGTCCGAAATTCAATTCAATTATCATTATGAGGGTTCCCACCATCCCTGTGCTGACTTCCTCTGATTGGTGAACAAAACACCGGTCATGTTTCTGTTGTAACAGAATTTGGATCCGAAATTCCGAAATTCGTTAACGAAATTTCGTATTTCGTATAAAATTTGTAAGCATAGAAATTCCCATAGGGTTCCCACCATCCCTGTGCTGAGTTCCCAGGTCTGTACACCTGCTGTGTCCATTATGAGGGGTTCCCACCATCCCTGTGCTGAGTTCCCGGGTCTGAGTGTACACCCGCTGTGCCCATTATGAGGGGTTCCCACCATCCCTGTGCTGTGCTGACTTCCTGGGGTTTTAACTTCCAGGTTCGTTAACTTTTCGTAACAAATACGGATTTTTGTTATGATGAATTTATCATTATGAGGGGCTCCCACCATCCCTGTGCTGTGCTGACTTCCTGGGTTTTTAACTTTTAGGTTTGTTAACTTTTTGTAACAATTACGAATGTTCGTTATGAATTTGGATCCGAAATTCATAAGCGAAATTTTGTATTTCGTACAGAATTTGTATGCATAAAAATTTGTATTTCGGGTTCGTACGAATGTACGAATTTCCGGAAATTCGTACAAATTTTCGATTTGTACGAAACTAATCACACATGTCTATTGTTCACACAGCTGGGAGGACTGGGAGGTACGCCTGAGAAGACTGAGATGCAGCAGTCTGGGATGGGTGCAGAGCCAGTCTGGAGGATTGTAGTGGCACGGGCAGTGGAAAGGGGTAGATTTTGTATATACTGTGGATGTATATAGTAGTCCCAACTTTAACTTTTGATCACCTGGGCATCTCATAAGTTCTCTAACCTCATCCAAGTTTAATTCCCCTCAATAAAACATAAAAACAAGTGCAAGGACTGCTTTCATGTCTCTGAGCGAGTGAAAAGTGTGTGCCTGGCTGGAACAGGGTGACAGACGGACTACTACTATTAATTTAAATAATCTTGAAGTTTGTAAATTTACCTTTGTAAAGATCCCCACACACTTACTTTTTTTTTGTTCTGTGACATGTTTACAATGTCCTGTGAGTAGGCACTGCTGTGTCACACATTTCACAGAGCCTGCCTTCTGAACTACAGTGGTGCCGAGAGGAGGAGTTTCTTGAGTCAGTACAGGAATCATTGCTTGCAGGTATTAAGGTACCATGGGATATGTAGCCCTTAAAATGTAAAAACTAAACAGCAGAGGAGAAGCTGGAAACCATACCAGCAGCGAGGGAGCACTCACAAAATGAAATCAGATTTTCCAAGTAAGCACTTGGATTGTCAAATATGACTAGTGTTTGTATTGCTATAACAATATTGATGTTATGAAATAAAAGTACATGCTGTAACTATAGGACTGCTTAATAAAATGTGAAAACAGAGTGCACCAAAACACTTCCCACTCATATCCATATAATCAACTCTTCCCAAAATATTTAAAATAAAGACATCAGGTATGTGTATGGTAGAAATTGGCTAGCATTTTTTGCATATTTAGACCCTCTGGGGTTGATTTACTAAAGGCAAAATTACTGTGCACTTTGCAAAGTACAGTTGCCCTCTGCAAGTGCAGTTGCTCCAGAGCTTAGTAAATGAGGTAATTCTTCACTTTGCAAAGAATACCCAATCACATGGAAGGAAAATAAAAAAAAAATTGTTTCACAAAGATCAAACAGGCTTCATTCCCACTTGATCTACAGCTATTGATATTAGATGCCTGCTTTTGAGTATGCAAATTCTCAGTGGACAAAAGAGGGTAAGGGCCATATTGTCATTGGATGCTGCTAAAGTATTTAATAGTGTTGAATGGCCTTATCTATGGGAGGTTATCCATGCCTTTGGCTTGGATCCAAATACATTTTTTTCCTTCCAGTAGCACATATAAAACCTAATAATACATCAGGTATGTGTATGGTAGAAATTGGCTAGCACTGATCCCTGCAGATTTTTGTCACAGGTTTTTGAAAAATTAGAAAAACAAAATATTTTAGACAAAGTTGTCACTTTAGTGAGATATTTCTCACATGCATCATGGGTGTATATGGCATTACACCCTAAAACACATTCTGCTACTTCTCCTGAGTATGCCACATGATACCACATGTGAGACTTTTTGGGAGCTTAATCACGTACAGGGGCCCAAAAAGCAACGAGCACCTTCAGGCTTTCAAAGGGCATAACTTGCGCATTTGATTTCCGGACTACCTATCACAGTTTCGGAGGCCCTAAAATGCCAAGATAGTAGAAACACCCCCCAAATTAACCCTTTTTGGAAAGTAGACACTCCAAGGTATTTGATAAGAGGAATTGTAAGTATTTTGCTATTCTTATTTTTTGTCACAAGGTTTTGAAAAATGAAAAAACAAATAACCTAAAAAAATAAAAATAAAAATACATTTTCGTTTTTCTTTCACTTTCTTCATTTTCCAAAAACTTCTGGCAACAAATGAGATCTGCAAAATACTCACAATGCCTCTCACAAATACCTCTGCATGTCTACTATCCAAAAATGGGTCATTTGGGAAGTGTTATAACTATACTGCCATTTTAAGGCCTCCAAAACTATGATAGGCAGTCAGGAAATCAAATGTGCAGGTTACTACCTTTGAAAGCCTTCATTGGATTTGGGTCCCTGTATGTGGCTAGGCTCCAAAAATGTCTCACACACATCGTATCCCCATACTCAGGAGAAGTAGCAGAACGTGTTTTGGGGTGTAATTCCATGTATACCCATGGCATTTGTGAGAAATAGAGATGGGCTGAACACCCCCCTGTTCGGTTTGCAACAGAACTCCCAAACAGCGTAAAAGTTCTACAGTTGACCCTTTGAAGCCTATGGGAGCCGAATAGGAAAAATCAAAAGTGCCGATTTTGAAGGCTTATATGCAAGTAATTGCCTATAAAAGGGGTATGGGGGTCCAGATTTTTTTTTTTGTAAAAAAACAACCATTTTTTCAGGAGCAATGATTTTAATGATACTTGAAGTGCAACAATAAAAATGAAAAATTCCTTTAAATATAGTGCTTGGCGGGTCCCCTTAGTCTGCCTGTATAGTGGCGCATTTGTAGCATATATAGAACATGCTGCAGCAAAAATGAAATTTCTAAAGAAAAAAAAACGAGTCAAATCACATTTTAATTGACATTTTTTAATTGACATTTAATTAATTTAATTGCAAATGTCCCCATCAAAATGCCCCGAAGCACCCCCCCATGTTAAGGGCATGTGGCCTGTTATGGTTCAGGAGGAGGGGGGCACTTGCCAACTCCACCATAGCTAAATGATGGCTACAACACGGCTGGATAGTTCTGGGAGAGTGCCTATTGATGTCCTCTCGTGAATGCGCTTCTCATGCACCCCATGGGGCGCTCATGAAAGTGTCAGTGACCACTAGGTCCTCGGGACCCAGCGCATAACAAATCAGGGTAAAGGGCCAATGACAGCAGTTCTTTTACTGGGCCAATAACAGCGCTCCTTTACCACGTGATTGCTCTGTTCAATGAAGGAGTGATCACTGTCAACAAACCGGTATCATGTCTGGTTCAGCTCCTCTTCTCACATGATACAGCGTGTGAGGAGGGAGAAGCTGCAGCAGCGTGAGTCTGCTTGATTTTCAAGTGCTATTCAGTGCCACATCAGTCCCCACAATGCCATCATAGTGCCACATCAGTCCCCACAGCGCCACATCAGTGCCATCACAGTGCCACATCAGTCCCCACAGTGCCATCACAGTGCCACATCAGTGCCATCAGTGCCATCATAGTGCTACATCAGTGCCCACAGTGCCATCACAGTGCCACATCAGTGCCATCACAGTGCCACATCGGTCCCCACAGTGCCACATCAGTGCCATCACAGTTCCACATCAGTCCCCACAGTGCCATCACAGTGCCACATCAGTCCCCACAGTGCCATCACAGTGCCACATCAATGCCATCACTGTGCCACATTAGTGCCACTACAGTGCCCATCAGTGCCATCACAGTACCATCGGTGCCATACAGTGCCACTACAGTGCCCATCAGTGCTCCTACAGTGCCATAAGTGCCCTACAGTGCCACAACAGTGCCATTCAGGGCCCCTACAGTGCCACTACAGTGCCCTTAAGTGCCATCAGTGCCACTACAGTGCCATTACAGTGCCATCAGTGCCCATCAGTGAGTGCTTATCAGTGCCATCAGTGCACATCAGTGTCACCACTGAGTGCTTATCAGTGCCCTACAGTGCCCTTCAGAGAGTGCTTATCAGTGCCACCCTTATCAGTGACTCCTCATCAGCAACCGCTAGTGCCATAAAATGGGTAGAAAAAGCATAAAAGAAAGTGTTATCAGTTTCGTTCCACATTTTCCAAAAAAGTGTGGGAAAAAAATGACATGTTCAAAAGACTCATTATGTCTCATAGAATATACGTTGGGGTGTTTGCTTTCCAAAGTGGGGTCATTTTGTGGGTATTATTATTTTTATTATCTAAATATTATTATTCTTATTATCTAAAGGTCTTCATATCTGTCCTGTTTGCCACTTTAATTTGTTTGATATGATATTAAACATTAATTTGCAAGTCAGCTGACCTTATTTAAACACTATCATGAGGAAGACAGGGAATGTTCTAGTGGCGGGGAGAAGCGGGAAGATGTGGGGAAAGTGGGGATCGATTTTCGGGACCAATGTGCGGTGTGTGACTTAGAAGCATTGGCTGCTGAGACTACTAACATTGAAGATGAGAGACGCATTCCTGATCCCTTCCTTGTTTTTCAAACATAGATCTGACGTCTACCAAATTCAATCTAGAGGGAAAGACTTAGACAAATTTTTAGAAACAGGTTGAAGTAGATTTTATCCGATTAACTTCACATGTTCACATGTTGCGACATGGGTTCATAGAAAACGACAACCTTAGCACAAGTGAACGCTTGCCTTTAAAACACTTAAGTGAGGACCCCACGCTTGTCATTAAAAATTCTGACAAGGGAGGTTTAGTGGTGTTAAGGCTTTGGTCAACAAAGGAATCAATTTAGGCATTTTTAAGAAACAGGAGGGGGAGATAATTGTCCCCCAGGCTCCTAATATCCCTATTTTGACCATCTTCCTAAAACCCATAAGGAGATATGCTACCCAAAGGGGGTGCCCATTGGGGTACCACTCTAATGCCCCCCCACAAAAGGATACGGGCATATATGTAATCATAAATAGCTATGGAAGTTTAGAGATTTGCTGCCTTGTTTAGACCCCCACACCTGCCCCCAGGGAGAGATATGAATTGCCTCTGACCATGTTCCACCCTCCCTCTTGATGTTTGGACCCATACAGCTTGGTGAGAATACTTTGCTCTATATATGGTATCATCTTTATTATGCTCATTGATGTTGTACTGTGAAATATCATGTTCTACTTTTTAGCTTCCTTCACTCCTGAAGAAGTGGGGAGATACAGCAAGACTGCCTACCCATGGAAGACACCTTAAGCCGTGTACACACGACCGGACTGTTCTACCGGACTGGTCCGACGGAACTAATCCATCGGACAATCCGACCGTGTGTGGGCTTCATCAGACCTTCAGCTGACTTTTTCTGTCGAAAATCAGACAGGCTTTAGATTTGGAACATGTTTCAAATCTTTCCGACGGACTCGAGTTCGGTCGAAAAATCCTTTCGTCTGTGTGCTAGTCCGACGGACAAAAAAGGATGCAAGGGCAGCTATTGGCTACTGGCTATAAACTTCCTTATTCTAGTCCCTTCGTACGTCATCACGTTCAAACCAACGGACTTTCGAACAAACTTTAGTCCGCTCGTGTGTGGGCAAGTCCGGTCGTTCGAAATTCCGACGTAACTCCAAAAAGTCAGTCGGAAAGACAGTCGGACCTTTGATGCTGAAAAGTCTGCTCGTGTGTACGCGGCATTAGTTACTTGTTACTTGTTTAATGCATGGCAAATCATTTACCTTATTTATGCTAGGTGTCTGTTATTGCTGTGTCAGGGTCTTAAGGGAGGACTATTTTATTGCTTTTGTCTTTTATGTATTATGGTTTTACTCTTATTTGGAATAATAAAATATATTAATTTTATCGAAGAGTTGTTTGTTGGCACCTTAAAAGTTCATCTTGCTCTTTTCTTTTTCCCTGGGGCCGCATGCAGACGACAGGACACCCCTGATGTAGTGCAAGATTGGATACAGAGTGATTGGATAGATGGTGTGTCCACCTATTATATAGTTTTGGTTAATCTAAAGGAAATTGTACAGAGATTGTACAATCAGATTGTATAGTGTATGAGTACATTTATACAGCTAAAATTACCTAGTTGCACTTTCAGTGTCATTAATTGTTAATGACACACCAAACACAGAAGCAAACGCACATTTTGCCACATGAAAATATGGGTGACAAATGCAGCCATAAAAAACGTGCAAATCGCACCACGCCAAAATTGCCCAATAGCTACTTTGCCAATTGTAATGGGCTGTCCTATGTGTCTCATTGGAAAAAACGAACCAAAAAAACACATGCTCCCACAACTCTAGGTGTGAGATTGGTGCATTTACACAAGAACAATCCTCCTCGGTTTACACAGGGTGACCGTCTCATCCTTTTCCTGATGTAATCAAAGGGCTCCAGACCTATGTCATATAGGACAGAAAGGCACAGACATTGGGGTTTATTTACTAAAGGCAAATCCACTTTGCACTGCAAGTGCACTTGGAAGTGCAGTCGCTGTAGATCTGAGCGGGACATGCAAGGAAAATAAAAAAATGCATTTTAGCTTGTACGTGGTTGGATGATAAAATCAGCAGAGCTTCCCCTCATTTCAGATCTTCCCCTCAGTAAATGAATCCCATAGTGTATTCCATTTTGCTACTTTCTTCAAAACACCCCGCAAATAATTACGCTTACAAAATTACAACTTTAAAAGCGCTATACAAATGCAGCCAACTGCTGCCACACTCGGAGGAGGGAGGAGACGAGCTGGTGACGTCACGCCAGAGTCGCTCCGACTGCAGCGGTGAGCCGGCAGTTGACTGCATTTGTATAGCGCTTTTAACCTCCCTGGCGGTATGATTATTTCAGATTTTTGATGCTCAAAGCGGTACAAAGTTTTGCATGGAAATTTGGCGTTTTATATTGTAGGCATGTAATTCTTAGGAATAACACAGTTAAATCTGTCCAAACAAGAGTCTAGTAGACAGCCTGGTATGATAAAATTTGAAACACAAAATCATAAATTATAATATAATAAATAACTATAAATAATTATAACAAATAATAATATAATAATAATAAAAATTATTCAATAATGTAATCAAATTAAAAACACTGAAATTTGCTCAGTTGCAGAATTGTCGCTGTCATTACTTTCAGCGTTTGATGACGGATTTCCCCATGAATCACTATCGCTCAATTCTGCAAGTGATTCTAATTTATTATCGCCGTTTTCTAGCTGGTCTAAAACCACTTTTGATGTAAATGGACGGTTTTGGTTGCTATGGAAAATCTCCAGTTTCCAGGCAGAAAGAACAGTATTTATAATATAAAACTGCATGCAGGGCACTGGACAAACCACTAGGGACAAAAGGGAAAATGTGAAATTATTTGATACAGTAATGTAATCTGTAAGATTACAGTGTACTGTATGTATTGTGTGTGTTTCACTTTTTGAATTTGGCACCGTTCTCCATCCCCGTTTGTCGCAACGCTCGAAGGGAACGGAGCTCGGCGCTGTGATGAATCGAGCGGAGACACGACTCGCACACACAGCGGGGAGTGTAATTCTTTGTGGGGTATTTTGAAGAAAGTAGCAAAAGAAAGTATACTATGTCTGTGCCTTTCTGTCCTATATGACATATTATTGGAGCCCTTTTATTACATCGGGAAGAGGATGAGATGATCACCCTGCGTGAACCCAGGAGGATTGAGGTGGTGATTCCTAAAGAGCAGAAGTAGTGGTATAATATTCATGAGCGTGTTGTGATAATATTGAGGTGAGCAGGTCCTTCACCTGGTGGTGGATGTGCACTAATGCATGAGGAGTGAAGACACTTAGCATTTTTTGTTATTTGTTTTTTTGTTTTGTTTTTTTCTTATTTTTGGAAGCTGGATTTTTGAACATAATTTTTGAACACTGGACTCATTATGCATTCTTTTCATATTGATAATATCTATTTTTAGAATGCGAAGAGGTGTTGCGCTCAGGGGCGGACTGACAACTAATAGGGCCCCCGGGCAATAGGAGATCCTGGGGCCCCCTCTCCCCGCCCATGTGTTCCCACCCACACTCAAGCCACACGCACACAAATCCCCACCTACATATTGCACTGCCCACACTACATGCGTTCATCACAAAATTTCTCTGCACTGTTCAAAATAAATGTTTATTATAGAATATAAAGAAAAATAAACTTACATTAAAGAAAGTGCAACAATGGTACATTTCCAAAATTAAGGATTTCATAAATTAACACAATATAACAGGTGTAACAAATGTCTTCTTAGCTGAACAGTCTGATAAAAAATATACAAAAAATAAAAAGCTCTGTCCAGCATGTTACAAAATTATGGCCCTAGAATTGCTCTTACTCCAACGTTCCTGACGATACCATACATGTGTGATGCCATTATTGTTTACATGCATGTGCTCGTCCTATATAAAGCTTTTCATATAGAGCGTGTGCGGGGGCCATGGGTGTGCTTTACATTTTTTTAAATAATTTGAATTTACTTTATATCATTTTCACTGACCACCAATATAAGGGGCATTCTTCCCACTGACCACCAATGTAAGGGGCATTCTTTCTACAGGCCACCAGTGTAAGGAGCATTCTTCCCGTTGACCACCAATGTAAGAAACATTATTCTCTCTGACCACCAATGTAACAAACACTATTCTCTCTGACCACCAATGTAAGGGGCATTCTTTCTACAGGCCACCAGTGTAAGGAGCATTCTTCCCGTTGACCACCAATGTAAGAAACATTATTCTCTCTGACCACCAATGTAACAAACACTATTCTCTCTGACCACCAATGTAAGAAACACTCTTTCCGCTGACCACCAATGTAAGGAACATTCTTTCTGCTGACCACCAATGTAAGGAACATTCTTTCTGCTGACCACCGATGTAAGGAACATTATTTCCACTGACCACCAATGTATGGAACATTATTCTCACTGACCACCAATGTAAGAAACATTCTTCCCACTGACCACCACCAATGTAAGGAACATTATTCTCACTGACCACCAATATAAGGAACATTCTTTCCGCTGACCACCAATGTAAGGAACATTATTCTCACTGACCACCAATATAAGGAACATTCTTTCCGCTGACCACCAATGTAAGGAACATTATTCTCACTGACCACCAATGTAAGGAACATTCTTTCCGCTGACCACCAATGTAAGGAACATTCTTTCTGCTGACCACCAATGTAAAGAACATTTTTTCTGCTGACCACCAATGTAAGGAACATTCTTCCCGCTGACCACTAATGTAAGGAACATTATTCTCTCTGACCACCAATGTAAGGAACATTCTTTCCGCTGACCACCAATGTAATGAACATTATTCTCTCTGACTACCAATGAAAGGAATATTCTTTCCGCTGACCACCAATGTAAGGAACATTATTCTCTCTGACCACCAATGTAAGGAACATTCTTTCCGCTAACCACCAATGTAAGGAACATTATTCTCACTGATCACCAATGTAAGAAACATTCTTCTCACTGACCACCACTAATGTAAGGAACATTCTTTCTGCTGACCACTAATGTAAGGAACATTCTTCCCGCTGACCACTAATGTAAGGAACATTCTTTCTGCTGACCACTAATGTAAGAAACATTCTTCTCACTGACCACCACCAATGTAAAGAACATTCTTTCCGCTGACCACCAATGTAAGGAACATTCTTTCTGCTGACCACCAATGTGAGAAACATTCTTTCTGCTGACCACCAATGTAAGGAACATTCTTCCCACTGACCGTTCTTTCCGCCGAAGTGTACAGATATCAGTGTTGTATATAAGGAATAGCTCTCAGTATACAGATATCAGTGTTAGGGAAAAGCAACTAAGTGCTATTCCCTATATACTGTGTAACTGAAATCTATACACTGAGTGCTTTCCCCTAACACTGATATCTGTATACTGAGAGCTATTCCTTATATACAACACTGATATCTGTACACTGAGTGGCACTCAGTGTACAGATATCAGTGTACTAGGTAATAGCACCTGGTAGATGGGCACTGGGCAAGAAGGAACTCTCAGTCAGCCTGGCTGGTGATCACTAGGGATGGGCCGAACACCCCCCGTTCAGTTCGCACCAGAACATGCGAACAGGCAAAAAATTTGTTTGAACACGCGAACACCGTTAAAGTCTATGGGACACGAACATGAAAAATCAAAAGTGCTAATTTTAAAGGCTTATATGCATGATATTGCCATAAAAAGTGTTTGGGGACCTGGGTCCTGCCCCATGGGGACATGTATCAATGCAAAAAACAAGTTTTAAAAATGGCTGTTTTTTCAGGAGCAGTGATTTTAATAATGCTTAAAATGAAACAATAAAAGTGTAATATTCCTTTAAACTTCGTACCCGGGGGTGTCTATAGTATGCCTGTAAAGGGGCGCATGTTTCCCATGTTTAGAACAGTCTGACAGCAAAATTACATTTCTAAAGGGAAAAAAGTCATTTAAAACTACTCGCGGCTATGATGAATTGCCGGTCCGGCAATACACATAAAAGTTCATTGATAAAAATGGCATGGGATACCCCCACAGGGGGACCCCGAACCAAAATAAAAAAAAATGCATGGGGGTCCCCCAAATTCCATACCAGGCCCTTCAGGTCTGGTATGGTTATTAAGGGGAACCCCACGCCAAAAAAAAAAAAAAATGGCATTGGGTCCCCCCAAAAATCCATACCAGACCCTTATCTAAGCACGCAACCTGGCAGGCCACAGGAAAAGAGGGGGGGACGATAGAGCCCCCCCTCCTGAACTGTACCAGGCCACATGCCCTCAACATTGGGAGGGTGCTTTGGGGTAGCCTCATACCCACAATCCTTGCCCGATGGTTGTGGGGGTCTGCGGGCAGGGGGCTTATCGGAATCTGGAAGCCCCCTTTAACAAGGGGACACCCAGATCCCAACCCCCCGTGTGAATTGGTAATGGGGATCAAATGTACCCCTACCATTTCACAAAAAAAGTGTAAAAAATGTTAAAAAAAGACAATAGATGGTTTTTGACAATTCCTTTATTAATGTCTTCTTCTTTCCCTGCTTCTTCTTCCATCTCCTTCTGGTCTTCCTTCGGTGTTCTTCTTCTTCCTCCATCTTGTTCTTCCCCTGATTCTTCCTCTGTCTTCCTCCGCTTCTTCCTCCGGTCTTCTCGTCCGGCATCTTCCTCCATTCTTCTTCTTCTCTGCTTCGTCCTCTGGACAATCTGCCTCAATGGGAGTCTCCCGCTGTGTGACGCTTCTGTTCAAGTGACAGACCCCGCCCCCTCTGACGCACAGGGACTTCCCTATGGCTTTCCCCGTGTTGTCAGAGGGGGGCGGGGTCACCCGTCCCTCCTGTGGGGGAATCCCATGCCGTTTTTATCAATTAACTTTTATGTGGATTGCCGGACCGACAATTCATTATAGCTACGAGTAGTTTTAAATGAATTTTTTTCCTTTAGAAATGTCATCTTGCTGTCAGACTGTTTTAAACATGGGAAACATGCGCCACTTTACAGGCATACTATAGACACCCCCCAGGTACGAAATTTAAAGGGATATTACACTTTTATTGTTTCACTTTAAGCATTTTTAAATATCCGCTCCTGAAAAAATGGCGTTTTTTAAAACTTTTTTTGCATTGATACATGTCCCCTGGGGCAGGACCCGGGTCCCCAAACACTTTTTATGACAGTAACTTGCATATTAACCTTTAAAATGAACACTTTTGATTTCCCCCATAGGCTTTTAAAGGGTGTCCCGCGGCTTTCGAATTTGTCGCGAACACCCCAAATTGTTCGCTATCGCCAAATGGGCGAACAGCCAATGTTCGAGTCGAACTCATGTTTGACCCGAACATAAAGCCCATCCCTAGAGATCACACTAAACTGCAGTGATTACACACTGACCTGCTGCTCCACACAAGGCAGGTCAGGTGGCTGTCATTTCCGACATGACTCCACTCTGTCTTCACTCTGCAGCCTCCAGCTCTCTCACCGGCTTTCCCCCGCGGCATTGATGTATACTGTGGCCCCACCCCTATGCTGAATTCCCCAGGAGGAGAGGTGGCTGGAGCGCCTGTCACTGCTATCATCCTCATGGCTCCATGATTGCTCTGTAATCTGGGCCAGCACCCAAGTCCTCTCATATAGCCTCATCAACTGCAGGCAGGGATGACATCGCTCACTACCACCACAGTGCATACATTTCCCCAATCCAGCATGTTAAACTGTGGGCACATCCAGGGGCAGACTGAGCTGCTCGTGGGACCCCCTGACCTCGGGCCCTCGGTCAGTGCCCGAGTGCCCGAATGGTCAGTCCGACCCTGATTGCGCCACACTGTTTTTGCATTCAATTTGTATCAAATCAGACAGGTCCTTGTACTACATAGCTGATGGGAGATCTAAAGGATGTTGTACAATCAGATTGTATAGAAAGTGGGTGGAAGGTGGTATTGTAATGAGGGAGGTGCGGTCTAGGGTGGTGAATACACCCTATCACACCCTCTTCTGTGATCCAGCAAGGAAGTGAAGGCTTCTGGGAGTTGGCCTACAGCAGGGGTGCCCAACCTTTTGAGGAGCGAGGGCCACTTTAGCGACTTGGTAACAGGTCGCGGGCGGATGGCAGGTCTTTGTCCACTCTGCATATGTAGAGCAGACACAGATGCAGTCCGCTCTACCCTAAGGGTCCTCTGATCTCCCCAGACAGAAGGGGACAGATCCCCCTCTGTTTTTTTAAGCAGATCGGATTGCAGATAGGCTGGTGTAAGCAGACACGAGTCTGTTTACATCTGCCGCTCTATAGAGGTGAATGAAGGGTCCGATTGGGTCCGTCTGAAAAACAGACAGGCAGACCCGATCGGACTGATCATGTGAAAGGTGCCTAAAGCTGCTTTCACACTGATGCACAGCGGTTTACCTGCATCTCAACTGACCTTGATCTTCACATCTTCCTCAGGATTTCTGTAGCTGGTTGCTGCTGTCCCCCAGGTGGTTATAACTGGTGGCTGCTGCTGGCTGTCCTCCAGGGCTGGTACTGCTGTTGGGTACTGCAGACAGATGCTGGTACTGCTGTTGGGTACTGCCTGCTGGTACTGCTGGCAGATACCACTGGCTGGTACTGCTGGTTGGTACTGCTAGCAGTTACTGGTACTGCTGGCTGGTACTGGTACTGCTGGTGGGTACTGATACTGCTGATGGGTACTGGTACTGCTGGCTGGTACTGGTAATTGCTGGTGGGTACTGGTACTGCTGGTGGGTACTGGTACTGCTGGCTGGTACTGCTGGTTGGTACTGCTGGCGGGTACTGGTACTGCTAGCTGGTACTGCTGGTAGGTACTAGTATTGCTGGCATGTACTGGTACTGCTGGCGGTTACTGCTGGTTGGTACTGGTACTGCTGGCGGGTACTGCTGGCTGGTACTGCTGGCTGGTACTGGTACTGCTGGTGGGTACTGGTACTGCTGGCTGGTACTGCTGGTGGGTACTAGTATTGCTGATGGGTACTGGTACTGTTGGCGGTTACTGCTGGTTGGTACTGGTACTGCTGGCAGGTACTGGTACTGCTGGCTGGTACTGCTGGTGGGTACTGGTACTGCTGGTTGGTACTGGTACTGCTGGCTGGTACTGGTACTGCTGGTGGGTACTGGTACTGCTGGTTGGTACTGGTACTGCTGGTGGGTACTGGTACTGCTGGTGGCTATTGATACTGCTGGCGGGTACTGGTACTACTGTTTGGTACTGCTGGCGGGTACTGGTACTGCTGTTTGGTACTGCTGGTGGGTACTGGTACTGCTGGCGGGTACTGGTACTGCTGGCTGGTACTGGTACTACTGGTGGGTACTGGTACTGCTGGTGGGTATTGATACTGCTGGTGGGTACTGGTACTGCTGGCTGGCACTGCTGGTGGGTACTGGTACTGCTGATTGGTACTGGTACTGGTGGCTGGTACTGCTGGTGGGTACTGGTACTGCTGGCTGGTACTGGTACTGCTGGTGGGTACTGATACTGCTGGTGGGTACTGCTGGCTGGTACTGGTACTGCTGGCGGGTACTGGTACTGATGACTGGTACTGGTGGCTGGTACTGGTGGCTGGTACTGGTGGCTGATACTGGTACTAGTGGCTGGTACTGGTGTCTGGTACTGGTGGCTGGTACTGGTACTGGTGGCTGGTACTGGTGACTGGTACTGGTGGCTGGTACTGCTGGCTGGTACTGCTGGCTGGTACTGGTGACTGGTACTGGTACTGCTGGCTCTAGCACTGCTGGCTCCTGTCCGAGATTGCGGGTTCCCGTGCATTAGTATGACAGAAGCATGCAGCTGCAGTAGAGAGCAGAGCCGATGCTTCCTGTCACAGGCAGAGTACATTTGGTATCACTCCGCCTGTGAAGGAGCCGGCGCTATACAGGAAGCATCGGCTCTGCTTCCTCTAGCGGCGGCTTCATTCTTCGTGCTGATGCTCGGAGATGGGAACACGCGATCTGGGCTTGCCGACGCGCCATCTCAGAGCAAGACATGGCGGGCCACACTGGAGGGCGCCGCGGGCCACATGTGGCCTGCGGGCCAGCGGTTGGGCACCCCTGGCCTACAGGAAGTGAATGATGAGATAATCTACAGGAAGTGATGGAATCTAAAATACATTTTAAAAATTCAAATAAACTGACAAGATTTTAAAGCTTCTGTGCATAAGGTAAGTGAGAGAAACACATTGGATTTACTCTCTCAATACTCTTTCCCCAGGGTGACTTAACAAGGAATTAGAGATGTCTACTATATTATAACAGTTTCCTACAATAATTGCCTTTTTTTCTCACCCCTTCCCCTTAGGTATCGCTTCCTTATTATGATGGTTCTCATATAAAATACTTTTCTGGCTTGGGGTGGTGGGAGGTTCGTCCCAATAGTAAGTAAACATAGTGTTAATGTCTAAACTTCTAACCCCCTTTTCCCCCCTAATTCCCCTTTTCTCTCCCCCTCACCCATACCCCCCTATCCCTTTTATTTCCCAATAGCCTATTTAAGGCGTAACTACTTCACTACATTATCCCATCATTAAACTATTATACCATATACCATTATTAGCATATAGAAATTTTATTATCGCATAAATTTAAAATATAAATTATTGCTTTGCAATAAGTATTTCACATATATACACGGTAGTTATAATCCCATGCATTTTCCAATATAGACAATCCCCCCCTGACCAATTGGAATCTACACAAACTATTAATTTCGTAATTATCAATTCATTTAATCTAAAGAAATCTAATGCAATAGTGTTTTTAAGCTGATTTTTTTTGATGTTTTTTATTGCCTATTCTTATATGGAATTACCCTAAGAACCGAATATGATATTTGTGATGTTATGTCATTTCTGTTGAAACATAGGCGGTTAACAGTCTGTAGATATCTATATTACTTTAGCTCTGGGTATTTCCTGTTGGAAAGTGCTTCACATCCTTTCCATTAGATGGCAGTATTCAAAGGCACATATATGGCTGTCATCAGTCAAGGTCCAATTAGCATGAAGAAGGAGAGCACTCTGAGTCCAATCTGCCAGTGCGCATGCTCCGAAACGTCATTGCAACCCACCAGTGACGTCATCACACCCGGCGCCGCATTTCAGTCCTCACCATCAGCCTGATCCAAGCCTCGGTTTCACCGCGGTGGTCCCAGAGATCATGCCGACTAGGATTTCTCCCCTACAGGCGAAAATCAGCTGTTTGAAACGCTGCTCTGCAGTGAACGCCATGCCAGTGTGGATGGACGTGTGCCTTACTTCCCTAACCTCCATGTAAGTGGATAATGCACCTATATCTCAATAAAATGTTTACAGTTCTAACCTAGAGGCGCCTGTGTTTCTCTTTTCTTTGCATATTTGGAGTCTGCTCTCAACTCCCCCCTCAAAGGCTGCCAAGGTTCTTTGGACTGCAAAAGTAATCTATACAGGTCCCCCTCTTCATCTCTCCCCTTCAACATATACTGAGTATTCCACTTCAAGGACTTACTGATGGACTAATGTATTAAATCTCATACTATTTAGCAGCGCCACTACCCATTTTTTGGAAGCTTATTGGTTACTATGCACAGCTGCAAACAAATAATTAAAACAAAAGATAAACTAATGCACACACAA
Organism: Aquarana catesbeiana; assembly: GCF_042186555.1. Taxonomy (NCBI): domain Eukaryota; kingdom Metazoa; phylum Chordata; class Amphibia; order Anura; family Ranidae; genus Aquarana; species Aquarana catesbeiana. The sequence continues at coordinate 406,151,860 of NC_133326.1, read as the reverse complement.
ATCATAACATTGGTACATAAAGGGTTAATTAAAGCAATACGGGTGCTGAAACCATAGATTGGTTTTGCTCAAAGAAAGACCAAGAAATAATACTCTTTAAATAAATAATAGGCAACACTCCAAACAGCTAAAGTTTTGATTTTTATATATAAGCTTTAGCTGACATGCAGACACTCAGGATCTGGTAGAGGTAGGAATCACGTTTCAGAGTAAAAAAAACCTTTTTCAAGTGAGATCCACCTTTTCCTGGTCCTGAGTCAGCTGAAGATTTTTTTCTGGTATCTATGCATGTCTATTGATGTTTGTTAATTGCTGTTCTTTTAGCCTGGATCTCCTCCCTGTTCTAAAATAAATGTATATGATGCTTGTAGCCTAGAGTTTGTCTTTGTCTAGATAGAGGAACTATAGGGATATCTTGTGCATGTACTCTGTTGTAATTTCTCTATATGATGCTTTCTTTCATAAATTTATGAAAATCAAAATGCTAGCTGTTTGGAGTGCTGCCTACTGCATCAGATTCTATGTGCACCACACTGTGATGTAAACACCATTGTGTAAATTAACCGCACCGTGCAGAACACCATACAGAACACTCGCTAAAAAATATTTGACCTTCAATCTAAAAGGTCCCGGAAAACTGTCTTTATCATCTTCCTTCTCTAATCAGTCCTCAGTATTGTTGATATAAAAGAAAGGGGGGATCCTTGCAAAAGTTTATTAACACACATAAACCACTTTGATTTAAATTAAATAATATAACAACTGTCCATCAGCATTTTTTTTTCTCTGCCACGACCTGATTCTATCACCGCTGTGAATGAACAAAACCACTTCAATCCGTGATCCCACACCAATGTGTGTGCACAACACCCACCAGGAGTATTTAACCTTCAGTATGAAAGGTCGAAAGAAGCTTTTGATGAAATTAATTATGATCTCAGAAAACTGATGTCATAGTCATTCTTCTGCCCATCAATCTTCAGCAATGTTGACATATAGAAAAAAGTCACAATAGTATGATACTGTAAGTAAAACACTTTAATTAAAATCATTAAAACAACACTCACAAAACCAAGTGCTGAATAAATAGTATTCAAATGGCATGAAAAATAGAAAGATATTGTGCCCAGAGCATCTTATGCATTAATCCATATTCAGAGCTCCTTAAATTAGACAGGTCCACTATAGTGGTAATAACTGAGGGCAGGGCTTTTACAGCAACTTTTCTCACCTGCTTGCTACTCCAAACAACAATAACTCTCACCAACTCCCCGCTCTATGAAGATAAAGCTGTCAAATAGACTGTTCAATTCAGCAAAGCATGTGGGTAAACAAACAAATATGCTCAGGCCTCTCCCAACACACATTTCATTCAGAAGTCCAAAAATGCTATATTTTCCATATTCAGCCAACCAGTAAATCCAAATTTAATTCATTATTATTTCAAATTTGACAAAAATATGTCCATATTCCTCCTCCATGGTGCATATAAACTAAAGATCATCAATATAGCACAAAAAGTCTAATGTAAGACTTGAACATGTTGCTACCAAAAAAAGTGGGTTTTCTGTCACCACCCCATGTATAAATTGGCAACTGAGGGACAAAATTTGAACTGCATCACTGCCCCACATTTCTGGAGGTAGCAGGTACCATGAAAGAAAATAAATTGTGGGTTTATAAATAATGCAAAACTTCAAAGATAAACATGTTATGTGTCACTGAATAATCACTATAGTGTTTCAATTAAAAAAATACCACTTCCAAACCCAAGTTGTGTGGGATTGATTAGTATAACTATGAAGCATCCATTTTATTTAGAGAAATTGATTACTCAGTGATGTTTCAAGGCTATAGTGGTTGATCCTTACAAGTTGGGCTTAGAAGCAATACTTTTTATTTGCAACACTATAATGATTATTCAGTGACAAAAAGCATATTTATCATTTAAAATGTTATTTATCAACCAATAATTTAATATCTTTTGGTAACGGCAAGCTCCAGAAATGTGAGGCAGCGATGGGGGCCAAATTTTCTTACCCACTCGCCATTATATGTGGGGTGGTTGAAGAGAACACAAATTTTCTTAGGTACACATTTACAGTAGGTCACATATTAGACTTTGTTGTGCTATTTCAATGTTTTTTTGTTTATAGGCACTACAGAGATTCTGGATTTGAACACGTTTTTATTGTATTTGAACGATAATTAATTGAATTTGAGATTTACTGGCCAGATGAATAGGAAAAATATTAAATACTGCATTTTAAGATGTGAATTTGATAGGTAAAGAAGGGAAGATAATAACAGAATTGTATAGAAAACCTTTGTCAGCTAATAGTATATTACTAGCTGATTTGGGAGATCCCTATCATACTGTTAAATGGATTCCAGTGGGTCAAATGTTATGTTTCAGACAGATATGTACCAAAGAAAGCTTTAAAGAAAAAGCATAATTTTTGTATAAGATTGCAAAATCAAAGATCGCGACTGATGCTTTCCAAGACAAACCACAAGGGATGGATTTGCATAATAAACCTGTTTTTTCTACTGGGCACAGTGTTGCATTTACTAAGATTAGAAGTATAAATGAGAGATATTTACCTATACTTTTGACAAGGTTTATTACAAGGTTTTAGGAAATGGTGTAAAATAGTTCCCAGACGAGCACCTACCTTGGGGAGTTATCTTTCACCAAGTTATTTTCATGCACAGAAAAAGAATAGGGGTACTTGGCTACAATTTCAGGGTAATTATAATTGTCGATCCAGAAGGTGTCCTTGTCGAGCATACATACTAAAAAAGTAAGGTGAAAAAAAAAATCTGTACTGTTGACAAGTAGTTTAAAATGACATATTTTATTATTTAAAATACTCAGTATGTGGTGTATCTTGGAAAAGAAAGAAGTAGTGGTTGGTGAGTCCCTAATGGATAAGGCACCTCATCCCAGTAATAGAATACAATAAGGAGCCAAACATAGGGGATTATTGCAGTGCCAAGAATATAACAATACAAAGTTATAAAAATAATTAAGTTTATTACAATTGATTAAAAGACAATTCATAGGGAATACATAAATTGAATGAGCATAAAAAGATATCTGTACAACCGATGGTAAATAGAGGTAGGTCAGGGTGACCCTACTAGTTTCGCCAAGGCATTGGCTTCATCAGGGGACAAGGTATGACAAAATAGTTGTAGTTCTACAAAAAGAGAAAAACATATAAACATTAATTATTCAAAGAAAATAGGAACAGACAACACTGTATATGTCAATGGGGGACTGTGCATGGGGGCTATAAAGGTACGGTCCCCTCCCAGATAAACCCTCCCCCAGGTGGAAAGCCATCTAGTGGACACCAAGCCATACAAACGTCACTCCAACAAACCCAGGGGGCCCAGCGGGGCGAGATAGGTGCACTCCACCATCAGGGAAATGGCCACCCTTCACTGTCTGTAGTATGGCTGCAGGGGGCTTGATAGAAAAACCTGGTAAAAACTGTAAAGAATACACAAATGTAAGGCTATGAAAAGCTCAACTATATTCGAAGAAAAAAGGGACAATGCCTCAATACATGCCAAAATGCACAGGTATAATGTCAAATAGCCGGGACACTGTAAAGATTAATAATGAATGGTCAAACCATATGGGGTGGTTATGCTGGTGAATTCACTAATGTCGCTGGTTTAAGGGAAAAGGAAAAAAAAAAAAAAAAGGAAAAAAAAAAAAAGAAAGGAATATGTTAGAAAAAAGGTGAGAGGACTAAATAGAAATAAAAAGTAATGATGCAAAAAAAAAAGAATGTTGTCAGTAAACTTAGTCAAGAGCCCTACCTCCATGAGGGAAGTTAGGAAAGTGCCCTATAGCCTGAAATCAGACAGGGGCAGTATGAAACTGCTGAATGTCCACAAGAGTTATAAAACTGCCCAAAGTGGCGACAAGTTTGCCAAAGACCAGGTTTACCTGCAACACAGCAGCGTCCCGGTAAGTCGGCAACAGCAGACTAATAGCGATCATATTTAAAACCCCCCACCTGATTGGCAACGACAATTGGCCACTTAGGAGCAGACAAAAAGCAGCCCATGCGCCTGCCCACTGACCACCGCACGAAGCCTACAAACCCCAGAGGGCCTAGCGCCAAGTAAGGTGCATCAGAGGGCGGCGGCCTTTTGATGCAAACATAAAAGGGTGTAGCCGAGTGGTGGGTCTGCCCAAGGGGCAGGAGAGAACCAGCGACCATGGAGAGGATAATGAAGGAGGCTGGTGTACAGAATAGAGGGCAGGGGGCGGAGATAGGCCAGGGGGCGGACCAGCTGTTTCAAACAGCCAGCCCTTGGGTGTCCATACAGCCAAGGGCTGTGACTGGGTGGGCTGAACCGAGACGGGGAGGTGGCCAGCAAGCACAGAGGGAGACCAAGAGTAGATGAAAAAGTGACAAAGGGATGGCAAGGGTGGGAGGGGGTAGGAAAAGGACTGGACAGGGAACTGCCGAGCGGTGCTCCTGAAGTCAGGCAGTTCAACCAATCAGCCAGTCACCCAGTGACAAGATACACAGTGATATAGATCGAACCACAACCATTTGTTATTGCAATTAAACAACACATATAGTACACAAAAGGAAGAACAAGGAAAATGTATACAAAAAGATCAAGGGTACAAAAATATATATATACATATATGTGAAGTTAGAATGAATGAAACTGTAAAACCAAAATTGAGGAGAAGAGTATGGATGTAATTAAAAAAACAAAAAAACAAAAACAGGGACTAAATAAACAAAAGGCTGGTATCGGGAAGGATAATATTGTGAAGTAGAAAGATAACAGGGAACTAACACATGTGTTAGACCCCAAGAGGGTGAAGGGGCCAGCAGAGCAGTGATTGTCCTGATGATGGAATGGGGAGACAAGATGAAAATGTGGGGAAGAACCAAACGCACAAACTACAATCAGACCCATTAGAGACCAAGCTAAACGAACTAGCTTAGAATCTACACAAAAAAAATGAAAAATGAAAAGTAATAAGTAAATAATGAAGATATAAAGATCAATTGTAAAAAAAGAATTAGTTTTTATAGGAAGGATTTAAAGCTTATATATTTGTTCAGGCCAGGGTATTTTAGGCATCCAAGCAATGTATCCATCTAGTTTTCAACTGTAATAAGGTCACATCGATACTGCCTCCTCGGGCATGTAGGGGTACAAGTTCAAGCACTGTAAATCGTACAACATTAGGGTCATAATCGTGTTGGGTAGCAATATGTCTATTGAGAGCAGTGGTGGCGAGTCGTTTATAAAGCGGCATGATATAATCCTTTTTTTTTTGCAAAATCTTTTTATTAAGTTTCATATTGTCATACAAAAAGTACCCACACAGGGGCCAAACATTGCCCACGCAGGGGCATATCCTTTGATGCGGCTATAGACCGCACCAGGGCACATCATTTTTTTTTTTTGTAATTCTTTTATTTCTTTCAAAGACATCACATGTTAATTAACAGATACGGATGTAACAAATGACAGCATATACAGAGATGATTGAGTCATAGGCATGTCACATAAAGGGTTATAGACCGAATCAGAAGTGGCAAACAAACAGGCCCCTTAATTATATGTTCAGTGTAGCGTATGGAGGGTTATAACCTTATGGTGGGGCAGTCTGAAAACCCAGCCTGAGATAAACAAAAAGAAAAAAAAAACTTCTCAAGTATCAACTTAATAACCCGTTTGAATCTATATAGCAACCAAGACTAACTAGTGATAATAAGATTAAAAAATTAAAAAATTCCCCAGCTGGCCGGAAGGGATACCTCCCATGCGACCAGCTGGGTCCAGTCGTGGGAGCACAGATAGGCAATGTGTATCAAGATATTCTCACTATCTGACTAAACTTTCCCCACAACTGGAGGGGATTGAGGGGGAAACAGAGGGGAGGGGTAGAAAAGGGTGAAAGGGGGGAAAGAAGGAAAAGGAAGAGATTACAGCGGCGGTGGCGCCCCCCGGCCAGGCAGGCAGCCCAGGCCCCGGAATCATTCAGCCTGAGCCATCTCCTGGAGGTACGATTCAGAGTAAATAAAGTGTTGCCAAGGTCTCCAAGTCTCCCGAAAGACCTCCTCCCTGTCGTACAGCGTGGCAGTTAGATCCTCCATATTTCGAAGTTCGTTCACTTTAGCATACCACTGCGTTTTTGTAGGTGGGGACTCCGATCTCCAACATAAGAATATACATGCCTTGGCTGCATTCAATAATTGAATGGTTAGAGAGGCTTTATATTTCTTGATCGGAAGTTTAGAGAGATGCAGCAAGCAGGCCCCAGGGTCCCCCTCCAAAGCAACACCAGTCAGGTGTTCAACTGTGCGTGCCACCTCCAACCAGTAAGGTTTGATTTTGGGACAATCCCAGAAAACGTGAAGCATCGTTCCCTCTCCCTCCCCACACCGCCAACATGAGCTAGAAACCTGTGGGAAAAAACGGTGCAGAGTAGAAGGTACTCTGTACCATCTAGTCACAATCTTATAGCATGTCTCTTGAACCCTGGTGGCCAGGGATGATTTCTGGGCAAAATGTAGGATCTTTTCTCTTTGTGGTTCAGTGAATTGTACGCCTAGTTCTTCTTCCCACTTAGAGAGAAAGGGGGGTACGAATCCTTCTGCTGGTGTTATCAGTGAGGAGTAAATCAATGATAGACAATGGCGGGTCGGTTCTTTACGATGACAGATTTGTTCCAGCTCTGTAAGCTGGCGCGATATACCCGGAGTCCGTGCACAATGGCGTAGGAAATTGCGAAGTTGGAGGCCGCTCAAAAAGTCTAATGGAGGGTCAGAACCTGCCAACCCGGCGTCCGCCGTAAGCTGGCCAGTCGGGCCTAGAAAATCGTGGAGGTGCGGCCAACTGCCCTCCTTCGTCAAGTGACGGAATACAGGACCCCCGCAACCGGGTGGAAAATCAGGGTTGCCCGGAATTGGCACCATAGGTGAGGGTATTGGGGATATCGAGGAATGCCTGAAGGCATCTCTCGCCACCTGAATCGTGCTTCCTAGAGTGGGGTGGGCAGCGATGGCCTTCGGTATGGGAGTGGTGGTCCAAAGCCAGCTCTTGGCCGTGCCTTCGGAGTCCTCGAACTCCATCGTCACCCACTGCTTTGCCTCCGCATGACAATGCCAATCCACTACCCTGGTGAGGTGAGTTGCCCTATAGTACGCTTTCACATCAGGGAGACCAACCCCACCTTTGTGTTTTGCCATGTGGAGAAGTTGCAGTTTAATACGCGGCTTTCGGTGTGACCAGATAAAGTCGCGGAACAGTGAATGGATCCGTTTGAAGAAGGGAGGAGGGAGATGAATGGGGAGGGCCTGTAGCAGGTATAGCACCCTTGGCATGGCTGTCATCTTGATGGCATTACATCGACCAAACCACGTCAGGGTCAGGGAATGCCAGTGGAGCAAATCCGTCTTGAGACGAAGGAGTAGAGGAGCGAAATTCACCTGATATAGATTGGCAGGGTCGGGGGTAATGTCAACTCCCAGATATGGGATAGTATCGGTTGCCCAATGTAACTGGTACTCTGCGCGCAGACGGCGTACTATGTCTGTGCCCACCGTGATATTAAGTAAGGAGGATTTTGTTAAATTAATTCGGAACTGGGAGAGATCTCCATAGATTCGGAGGGAGTGAAGTAAAGTAGGAAGTGAGGCCAGTGGGTCCGTCAGGAAAAAGATGAGGTCGTCGGCGAAAGCGGCTACCTTATGTGTCCCAGAGGATATTTGGTAACCGATAATGCCCGAGTTCGCCCTTATCCTGCAAAGGAAGGGCTCCAACGTGAGTATAAAGATTAGCGGAGACAGAGGACAACCCTGTCGGGTGCCATTGTGTATGGTAAAGTAGCTCGACCTTGTTTCGTTTACCTTAACTGCTGCTGTAGGATGAGAGTAGAGGGATAGTATCCAGTTGAGCATTGATGAGCGGAGACCGATATGCTCCAGGGTGGCCTGTATGAAGGACCAATCTACACGGTCGAAAGCCCTCTCTGCGTCTGTAGACAGCAGGAGAAGGGGTCGCCGTGATGTCCTGGCTGCATGAATCAAATTGATTACCCTGATGGTGTTATCGCTGGGTTCTCGCAGTGGCACAAAACCTGCCTGGTCCTTATGGATCAAGCTTGGCATATGCAAAATTAGCCTATTGGCCAGTATCTTGGCAAACAATTTCAGATCAGTGTTCAGGAGAGCTATCGGCTGGTAGCTTCCACACCGCAAGGGATCCTTCCCCTCTTTAGGGATAAGGGAAATATAGGCTCTTAAAGTGTCAATGGGAAAAGAGTTGCCTTCAGTGATTGAATTGAGTGCAGATATCAGGGGTTTAGAAAGCGTCTCAAAGAATGTCTTATAGTACGCCGGTGTAAACCCGTCTGGGCCTGGGGCTTTCTTAGGCTTTGAGTTCGCTAGTGCCACACCCAATTCTTCTAAGGTGATGGGTTCCTCTAATTCTTCCTGGACCGCAGTCGGGAGTGAGGGCATACTCGACATGGTGATGTAAGATCGGGGGGTAAATCCCCCAGCAGAATTAGGGTCCTCCGGCGGTTACCTGTCAAGGTTGTAGAGGCCTTCATAGAAGGATCGAAACTCTGCTGCGATATCAGAGGATGTAGTCATCTTCCGACCAGAGGATGACAGGATGTGTGAAATATAGGTTTTGGTACGTGGGCCACATAGTGCTATGGCTAGGAGCGAGCCAGGTTTATTGGAGTACTCGTACATCGTTCGGCGTGCCCACACCAATTTTTGTTTCGTTTTATGGAACAAAAGTGCACGAAGCTCCTCGCGGGCTTTAAGGAGGTCATGGTGGGTGGAACGGGCAAGACTGGCCTTATGGGCACCCTCCAGAGTACGGATCTGGGCGAAGAGTTCATCAATGCGGCGTGTTCTGTCTCGCTTAAGGCGGGCACCTATACTAATTAAAGTGCCCCTAATAACTGTCTTGTGAGCCTCCCAAACCGTTAACGGGTTGGGAACTGAGGCTTCGTTGACAGCGAAGTATTCCCGCAACTTGGCCTGTATTTCTGAACAAATCTCCTCTGACTGCAACAAGGCTTCATTAAGCCTCCAGGAGGGTGGAGTCCGGGTCATCGGCCCTAGCTGAAGTGTCATATGAATCGGTGCATGGTCCGAGAAGGAAATGACATCTATGGAGGTATTCACCACCCTAGCTAGATCTTTATGTGTAATCAGCAAATAGTCCAATCTCGAGTAAGAGTGGTGGACTGAAGAGAAATATGTATAGTCCCTATCTTGAGGGCGCGACAGACGCCAGGGATCTATTAAGCGTAGAGCATGGAGGTCTGCTTTCAATCGCTTGAGGCGTGCATAAGAAAGATGGGATGAGCCTCGTGAGGCATCTAGCAAGGGATCCATTGTAAAGTTAAGATCCCCCCCAAAGACAAGCACCCCCTCCGAAAACTCCAGTAACTGAGGTAGCAGCTTCCGCAGGAATTGTGGGTGGTCTACATTGGGGAAGTAAACATTGGCGAAGGTGACCTGCACATCAGACACCCTTCCCTTCAGGAGGAGAAAGCGACCCTGGGGATCCACCCGCTGCGCCTCGAAGACCCATGGTACTGATTTTGCTACAAGGATGCTGACCCCCCTAGATTTGGAGATGGGCGATATGCTGTGGTATGCCGTCGGGAACGCTCCATTAGTCAATTTAGGAATACGATCACCATGGAAGTGTGTTTCCTGTAAAAAAGCAATTTGGGTTTTGCCTTTACGCAGATCAGTTAGTAACTGGGAGCGTTTTTCTGGTACATTGAGACCACATACATTAAGGGAGGTGACCTTTAGGAGACCCATAACGCCAGTTATCAATCCGGTAAGCAAGGACAGTAATGTGAGGTGTCACGGAACCTCCCACACTCCGCTTGAGTGCTTCCGTCATATACCACTTCCTCCCAGTCTGTATACAGATATCAGATATTCCAACCTCTCTGAGCAGAAAACAAGGCGACACTTACTTCACTGCTAACATGGACTGTTTATTATGAATCAGTTACAAGACTTTATATGCTGTTGGAACCTCCTCTAACAATACAACTGTAACTTAATTAACATGAGCTAATTATCTAATCCTTTATACAGCCTAGGTGACTGAGACATGACCTTTCGCCCAGACTTGTGGTCACCGAGCTTCACACAGTTAATTAACACAAATAACAATGGGTGAAAAGACTCTTAGAGCCACACTAGACTTATTTACAATAAACCCATTATAGCAGAATTGATGACATTAGCATTTAACAGTACGAGTCCCAATGGTATAAATCAGTCACCATTCTAATATGGCATATAAAGGGTTCCCAGAGTCTGTGTGTTTTTGGGGGGACATGGAGCTGAATCCAAAGTAACACCAACCCCAGGGTCCCCAGGCATACAGCTCACAGAGAGCACCATTCCCCCAAATGCTAGGGCCCATAATCAAAAGGCAACAGGCCCGCACCCAGTCCTCTCCAACAGCCTCTGTCCCGGCCAGGTCCATCACATTTCTCCCCTTTCGGCAGGAGACTAACACAGGAGGGGACCCCAGACGGGTTGACTCCGAAGTTAGTCAGTAGTTCCAGTCCTCTAATGCCTGTACCCACACAGTACCCCAAATAAATTATTCCAAACAGAGTATTACTCACCCAGCCAACCTCTGCCTCTCTCAGAGAACATATCTGCCGCTGGGGAGAGGCCTGGACTGGCTCTTCTCCCTGGAATCCTTTCTGCCGCTGGAGAGAAGACAGGGTGTCTGGGCTCACTCTGTCATGCTGTTGGGGATCGGGGCCCACTGCCCAGCATCCCTGGGGTATACAGGTGGAGACTGAAGTCCCATCCACCTTCACAGGAAATCCATCCTCTGTTAGTTGAGGGCAGAGTCCAGCAGTCCTCGGCCCTGTTGCCAGCCCTTCTGCTGGAAACCCCACACCATCTGTTCCAGCTAACTGTTGGAGAGGGAGGCCGACTGCCCCGCCTCCCTGGAACTCTGTAGTTGTTGCCGGTGCTGAGCAGAGGTTGGTAGCACGCTGCCCTGTTGCCAGCACTTCTGCTGGGGACTCCGCATCCTCCGCTCCGGCTAACCGTTGGGGCAGGAGGCTGGCTTCCTCCATTCCCAAACTGTGTAGCTGCCATTGGGGAGGTGAGCCGGCTGCTTCCTTTTCCATTCCCTCATCTGGCTGCTGGGACGACATGTCGATGGTACTGTCTCCCAGGTACACGGATCTTTGCTGGGGAGGAAAGCCCACTTCCTCCACCCTGGCCAACTGTTGGGGAGGGACAACACACACCTCCTCTCCCTTCTCCCCCTGTATCTGCTGCTGGGAAGTGATTGCCATCTTCTCAGCCTGAGCCTCCACAATTGCTGCAGGTGTGGGGCAGAGGTCTTGGACCCTCTGTCCGGTTGCCAGCACTTCTGCTGGGGGTTTGCCAGGTGGTTCCTCCTCTACAGAAACGTCTATTAAATCCCCAGTCTCTGGAATTGGTAAAAGTGTGGGACAGAGGTCTTGGACCCTCTGTTCAGTTACCAGATCTTCAGCTGGAGAAGTTTGTTTTAACTCCATAGATGCTGCTGGCAGAAAATCACATGTCCCTGTCAGTATTGTGGGAGAAAGGCCGACTACCTCTTCTCTCAAGAAGGCCGAAGCCACTGTTGGTGCTGGGCAGAACACAGTGAACTTTGGCCCTGATAGCAGCTCTTCTGCTGGAGGCTCATCAGGTTGTTCTTCCTCAGCAGAAAAGTCTATTAAATCCCCCATCTCTGCAACTGGTATCTGGGGATGGAGGTTCACCATCTCCTGTCCATGGAACCCAGAAGATGTTATCAGTGCTGGGCAGAGGTTAGCAGAGCTCTGCCCTGTTGTCAGCACTTCAGCTTTGGGGATGGCAATCTCCAGATTTTCCACTGCAGATTCTCTGGCATTCTGCTGGACAGGCACATTCCTCCATCCAAGATCATCCCATGCAGAAACAGGATCATCAAGGTCAGTCAGCACTTGCTGCATCCGCCATAAGACCTCCGCCTCCATAGCTGTGGGGGCAGGTTGGCAAAGCACACTATTGCTCTGCCACATTGCCGACTCTTCAGCCAGGATTTCAGGGTTGTCAGCTGGTATTTCCTGATAGTCCCAGGCAAAGGGAGCCCAGCCCTGGCACTGAGCAATGTCTAGCAGCTGTCTGTAGGCGATCTCTAGCTCCCATTCCTGAACGGCCAGAAACTCCAAATCTTCCTGTGCCCAGTGCACTTCAGCAATGTTCAGTAGCCCTTCTCTGAAATCCATGATTTCGTCCACCCGCCGCTCCAAATCACTCCCAAAGTTAGGGTCCCCTGTCAGCTTCACAAACAACAGTCCCAAGCCGCCGTAGCTTAAGCCTTCCGTTGGGCTGTCATCCGCTATCCAGGGACATGCTTGGGATACATGCCACCGGAGGGCTCTGTAGCTCTCATCCAGCTTTATCTCTGCCCAGACCAGCCTGCTTAATTCAGCTGTCTGCTTCTTGTGTGGTTTTTCTCCCAAAAACCGCACCCACAGTCCGTACTGCGACCAGTACCTTTCCTCGATGGAGGGGAGAATTTTTCCCTGGTGTCGCTGCTCACGGGCTAGCGCTTCCTTCCAGAGTTTGCAGCGAATAGAATCACACCATCCCAGCAGGACCTGCTCCGATACTGGTCCTCTGTGCTGTATCTGCATCTCTCGCAACCTCCTTCTGAATTCCTCATCCATGGCGGCTGGTATCTGTACCTCTCCTGCTATCTGGACCTTGGATCCAGATGGAAGTTTGGATGTCCCAGACTGCAGAAAGCTTTCCCGCTGCTTGCCACCAATGTCACGGAACCTCCCACACTCCGCTTGAGTGCTTCCGTCATATACCACTTCCTCCCAGTCTGTATACAGATATCAGATATTCCAACCTCTCTGAGCAGAAAACAAGTCGACACTTACTTCACTGCTAACATGGACTGTTTATTATGAATCAGTTACAAGACTTTATATGCTGTTGGAACCTCCTCTAACAATACAACTGTAACTTAATTAACATGAGCTAATTATCTAATCCTTTATACAGCCTAGGTGACTGAGACATGACCTTTCGCCCAGACTTGTGGTCACCGAGCTTCACACAGTTAATTAACACAAATAACAATGGGTGAAAAGACTCTTAGAGCCACACTAGACTTATTTACAATAAACCCATTATAGCAGAATTGATGACATTAGCATTTAACAGTACGAGTCCCAATGGTATAAATCAGTCACCATTCTAATATGGCATATAAAGGGTTCCCAGAGTCTGTGTGTTTTTGGGGGGACATGGAGCTGAATCCAAAGTAACACCAACCCCAGGGTCCCCAGGCATACAGCTCACAGAGAGCACCATTCCCCCAAATGCTAGGGCCCATAATCAAAAGGCAACAGGCCCGCACCCAGTCCTCTCCAACAGCCTCTGTCCCGGCCAGGTCCATAACATGAGGTAGGTAATCTTCTCCAGTCTCAGTCCCCACCCAACCAGGGGGCAACACCATCGACAAAAAGAAAAAGGGAACTAAGGAGGGGGGGAGAAGGGGGGGAGCAAGCAGAGGGGGTAGAGGAGAGGGAGAGCAGGCAAGAAATGGAGGGGGGAAGGGGAGAGAAGGGGGGGTAGGGGAAAAAACAATCTAGTAAGACAGTTACTCTCTGGACCTCCGATTAGCACTAAAAAGTCCAATCGGGTGACCGCCCTAAATGGGGGTGGACAGGGCAGTGAGGATTATTTTTGGTCAGAGAATTCAATGACCAAAAATTTAACAAAAAAGGGAGTCATTGAATTAGGAGATGCACTAGGTGGGGGCTATGAGAACCAATAAAGACAAATATAACGTTAGAACCAACTTAACATCAGATATAATCAAGCGAACATGAAGTAAACATACCATAAGTAGATACCAGTCCGTTGTAACCACAGGGTGTTGCTGCATCGGGAGGAGGGCTCTGTGGCTCAGGGATCCGACTTAGGTCAGGGATGTCAATAGGTGGAACCTGTCGGAGTTTTCTCCGTCCCTTCCCCCGGTGCCTCAAGACCGGGACACCATTTTCCTGGACAGTAAATATCTGCAGCAATTGAATGTAAAAAATAAGGTTAGGTGGGCTATAGAAAAGAAAGATAACATTAGCAGCAAAGATGCTGCAACAACCTGAAGAACATCTCAACTATCTGGAACCCACCATAGTCCGCTGCAAGTAAAATATCCAGGTCAACTCTTAGTGCGATCTGGCTATCTGAGATGCACAACATTCCCCCCCTCCCCACCAAGATAGTCCCCAAATATAAAAAAGAAGAGTAAAAAATAAAAGTAAAAACAGGCACTCAAGGTGGATGCAAAAAAGGTGGAGAAACGTCCTCTTCTGTTGCGGTTTTAGTTAACCAGCTATTTTCAAACCTTGTCCATGGGACAACAAAAGAAAAAGAAAAAAAATGATAGGTGTCGTCTCTTAGGTTTGACAGGGGTCTTGGTGGTTGACGGGGCAGTTTCAAAGGAAGTCATAGAAGCAGTACCGCTAATAGTAGAAACTGCTGGGAGGGAATACTGCACAACCTTACCAGACCGTGCGGAAGGAGAGGCGGTCAATCTTCGGATGTCATAGGATGTGGTCTGTAAGCGTCTCGATTGGGTGGACGGGAGCATGGTCGTCTGATCCTCTGTTGCCTGGGCAATGCTGGACTTGGGGTGTCCTGAGACAGCAGGTAGTCAAACCAATTAGGTACACTGACAGCAGGTTTGGCAATTAATTGGAACAGGTCTGGTAGCTGTTCTGGCGTGCGGAGGTGAAACTCTGAGCCTTGCTTCCGGACAATCAGGTGGAAGGGATGACCCCAGCGGTATGTGGCTTCGGCTTCCCGTATCACCTCCAGCAATGGTCGCAGCAGGCCTCTCATAACACGGGTCTGTCTGGATATGTCAGGGAAGATCCGTACGGGCGCCCCATCAAAGTCAATCGTGCCCTTCTCCCATGCTAGGCGCAGGATCTCTTCTTTAATTGTGAAAAAGTGCACCCTGCACAGAACATCATGGGGGAGATCTTGGTCTGCTGGGGCCCGCTGCGCTGTGGGGGGGGCCTGGGGCCCGGGTATATGGTGAACCCTATCCAGCTCCAGGTCTGCGGTAGGTGGCTTACCTAAAACCTGGTTCAAGATCGCCACAACAGTAGAGCGGAGATCTGGGCCCATGGTAGCCTCCGGGATACCTCTGAGGCGTAAATTGTTCCGCCTGCTCCTGTTTTCGCCATCATCGATCCGCAGGTGGACATCCACAAGATGGCGGCGGTAAACTTTGTGTTCCCATTCTAGGGAGGTGATGCGTGCGTCTGTGGTTGTCTGAGAGGCCTCCAACACAGTCACCCTTTCCTCTACCGTATCCACCTGCTGTTTTAAGTCATGCAGTTCGTTTGTAAGTGCATTAACTATGGAGGTTGCCATAGCATTGAGATCCTGCTTTGTAGGCAGGCCTGAGACTATGTGTTTCAGGGATTCCTCCAGGAGGCTGCTCGTTCCCCCTGTGCTCTCAGAGAGCAATTGTGAGTTCAAAAAAGGGGTTGGCAGGGGACTGTATGGGAGAGTGAGACCTGGGGGGGAGAGGGGGAAAATCTTCCTCCACTGCTGCAGCGTCCGCCTGTCCCCCCTTCTTACTTGCTGACGCGGCGGTACCTCCCGGCGGGACTCGTGGCGGCGCCATCTTGCCTCGTGTGGCCGGTGAAGAAAGCTGGTGCTGCCGCAGGAAATAGTGAGAAATCTCGGGTCCCCTCCGTTCCTCACTGGCCGGTGGGTGTTTACGATCCCCTGGCATGAGAAGCTGGCTCGTCTGAGTGGTTGTACGGGAGATTCTCGGCCCGTCCTAGTGCAGAGCTCCTGGCTGAGCGTCCTCACGCTTCCATGGTTTAGCCACGCCCCCCCAGGGCACATCATTTAACATAAACAAACTTACTTAACTATACCCTAATGGGGGGAGAGGTTTAATTCAGGAAAATCCATGCTCTGCATTGAACTGACAGGATATTTGAATGAGAGATATTGGGTCAATTTGCTAACATATTATAGCCATAATGTTAATTTAGGAATTGGTTACTGTATCAGTTGCCGTGGTATTATCATCTAACCAACAGGTCCATACCTTTTCAAATTTTTGGAGACAACCCCTGCCCGAGTAGGTGGCTTTATGGAGGGGCAGACTGGCATTCACTAGGCTCTTCCAAAATCTAACAGAGGGGGGAGATGACTGTTTCCAGGTCATCGTGATGGCTTTACGTGCATAGTATAGTAACAGAGATATTAGTATTTTTCTAGCTCTGTATATTGGCATTTGGTCCACTAGTCCCAGTAGACAATGTTTAGGATCATACGGGATAATAATTTTAGTGATCCTAGTGATCACTTGGAGTACTTCTTTCCAATACTGTACAATTGCTGGGCAAGCCCAGAAAATGTGAAATAAGTCCCCCGGCTGGTAGGAGCAGCGCCAGCACGCCGGAGAATACGCCAGCGACATCTGGTGCAGCCTGTGGGGCGTGTAATGAACTCTGTGTACAATTTTGTATTGGACCAGTTTGTCCCTGGCTGAGACCAGAGGGTAGAATGGAAAATCCCAAATCTTCCTTCAGTCATTTTCATCCATCTCCGGTATGTCCCCCACCGATTTCCTGCGGAGGGAGGACAGCTCGGGAACGGCAGCGACCAGCAGGGACCCATAGATCTGAGACGTGGGTTTCTCGAGATCCTTCACCCGCTCTCCCTTGAGATGATGATACCTAAATAGGTAAATTTATCCACCCACTGGAGCGGGGTTGAGGAGGGTGAGGAGGACCTGGCCCCCTCATCCACCGGAAAGAGCTGAGACTTGTGTCAATTCACCTTCAGTCCTGTGAAGGCGGAGAAGGCATCCATGACCCCAAGTGGGCCCCCCCAGAGAGTCACCAGCGTCATTTAAAAAAAGGAGTAAATCATCAGCGTAAAGAGCCACTCTCTCCTCCAGCCAACCCACCCTAAGCCCACAGACCTTGGCCAAGCTTCTGAGGGCCTCAGCTATTGGTTCCATGGCCAGGGTGAAAAGAGCCGGGGAGAGAGGGCATCCCTGTCTGGTGCCTCTCTGCAGGGGGGAACGGAGGAGACAGGGAGCCGTTCATTTTAATGCATGCCAGAGGACCAGTGTACAATGTACGAATCCAGTCAATAAATTTCAGGGGAAACCCATTCTTCTCAACACCTCCCACAGATACACCGACTCCACCGTGTCAAATGCCTTTTCCATATCAAGTGTGGCAATGGTCCTAGTGCCCTGATTAGTATGGGGGGCGTGAATATTAGAAAAAAGTCTGCGTATGTTAATATCTGTGGATCTACCCGGCATAAAGCCCGTTTGGTCAGAGTCAATCAGGGATTTTATTACCTTATTAAGCCTAGTGGCCAGTAATTTGGTTAGTATTTTTAGATCACAGTTTAGGAGCGCTATCGGCCTGTAGGAGGCGCATAACTTAGGGTCTTTATTAGGCTTTGGAATGAGAATAATATAGGCTTCCCTCATAGTGGATGGTAAGGAGCCCTGTTGGAGGCAGGCCTGAAACATCTGAGCTAGCTTGGGGGTGAGCAGTTCTATGTGAGCTCTATAATATTCTATGGGCAGTCCATCTGGCCTGGGGGTCTTCCCTGCTGGGAAAGACCTGATGGCCACCGTGACCTCTTCTGATGTAATCTCAGAAACAAGGAATAGTCTCTCTGCATCAGAGAGCCATCCCAGTGCTAGTGTGTCTAACATGGAGAGCATTGGTACAGTATTTAAGTCATCAGGAAGTGAGGAAACATATAGAGAGGTATAAAACGTAGTGAATGCCAATAGGATATCTTCCTGGGAGGTGACTAATACACCCTCTGCCGTGAGGATTTCAGGTATAACCACTAAGGGCCTATCTTGCTGTGCTAGCATCGCCCGGAGTTTGCCGTTTTTATCCCAATGCTCAAAATATGCCTGTCTGCTATTTTGTATACCAGCTCTGGTGATGTCTGAGACATGGAGTTGTAGTTCTCGTCTAAGCGATGAAAGGTGCTCGAAGTTAGGAACCGTAGCCGAGGCCGAATAATGAGTCAAGGCCTCCTCAACTTTATGTTGTAGGTCAGAGACCCTGTCCCCAAGTTCCGCCCTAACCGCCGCCACAGCAGAGATATATCGACCCCTGCTGTGAGCTTTGGAAGCATCCCACACCATCTCCAAGGAGGCTGACCCCGCATTATCCACCCAGTAGTGATGCAAAAAGGGATAAACCTTGTCATGGACTGCTTCATTGTTAATCCAATAAGGTTGTAACCTCCTTAGGGCTTTGTTTTTTGACCTGGTGGTCCTAATGGTCAATTGAAGAGGGTGATGATCAGATAGGCCAGAGGGAAGGTAACTAGCCTCCTGGATATTAGCCAGGAGGGCATCATTGGCAAAAGCCAAATCTATTCGGGAGGATGTTTTAAATGTGGACGAGAAGCAGGAGTACGTTCTATCCTGGGGGTGAAGCCACCTCCACGGTTCCTGGAACTCAGTTGCCTGAGCCCACGTACTCAGGTCAGAGTTAAAAGTAGATTGTGGGGAGGGCCTATCTAGTTCCCGAGACAGCGTGGCATAAAAATCTCCCATGATGAGAACAGATGCCGGGCAATGCGGAGCCAGCCTTTCATATAATGTGTACAGAATATGCACCTGGCTCGGGGGAGGCAAATAGACATTCACAATGACATACTTCTTGTTGTAAACGCTCAGCACCACTATAACAAATTTCCCCTGGGGATCCAAATGAACCTCATGGACCACACATGGAATTCTTTTGCTGATCAATATAGAAACCCCTCTAGAGTACGAGGAGTAGGTCGCATGAAGGGCTCTTTGTACCCATGGCTTTTTTAGAGCCAACACCTTACTGCCAGTTAAATGCATCTCCTGCAACAGCACTATATGGGGGTTATGCAGTTTTAAGTATTGAAATAGTAATGAACGTTTGTATTTGGAGTTAAGCCCCCTGACGTTCCATGACAGGATACAGCATCTGAGGGGGGTATAATAAATGCAGGATAATCTTGTCAGGTAAGTGTAGGCAAATAGACCCAAATTTGGCACTTATATTCAGTAACACCAGAGCAGCATAATACATATTCATTTCTTTAGTAGAGAAACCCCGCCCCCCAAAACATATAACACCCTACCCAAACATCATATAAACCAGGTTCAAAAAACAAAACTGTAGGCCAGAGAACCATACAAACCGATGTAGGGTTTTTACCCTTAACTGGAAACACCATAGAATCCTTGGGTC
This sequence comes from Aquarana catesbeiana, assembly GCF_042186555.1. NCBI lineage: Eukaryota > Metazoa > Chordata > Amphibia > Anura > Ranidae > Aquarana > Aquarana catesbeiana. Next base: position 406,132,512 of record NC_133326.1, on the reverse strand, counting down.
ACTGGGACCCCTAGAAGTTGGGCCACAGGGCCAGAGGTGGATATAATCTCTCCCAATGCAGTCCGGTTCGACTCAGGGAGAGTGATCCTTCGTATTGAAAGGGAAACAGGAGGGAAGCAAGGACACTTATGTTCAAAGGTGGGGTGATTCAGTGTCTGTCATTGGAGCTCCTCAGGCAGGAGTGATTGGCAGGCAATCCAGTAACAGAAGATATAAACGTTCAACATGGATAAAATGGAGCGTGTTAGGGGGAAAGGGGACCGAGGTCAGAGAGTAGCTAGTGCTGGGAGTCATCAGGAGTTAGTCCTTTTAAAAGGGAGAGGGACACTTAGCCACTCCCTGCTGACTGCAATCGGTCGTCGCTTCCCCCGATCATGTGTGATTAGCGGGTGTCCAGCCACTCCACTGCAGCCTCTGGAGTGTCAAAGAAACGAGTGTTATCGCCATCAGTAATCCGTAGCCTGCTGGGATACAACAGGCCAAATTGAATCCCTTTTTCTCTGAGCCGACATCTCAAGCCAGTAAAGGTAAAGGTGGAGTGTAGCAGGGAGAGCAGGTCTGGGAACAGAAAGTGGGTAATGCTGGGAGTCACCAGGAGACAGTCCTGTTGAAGTGGAAGGTGATACTTAGCTATTCCCTGCTAGGTGTATTCGACCATGGTTCCTCGGTCGTATGTAGTTAGCGGGTGTCCAACCACACCGCCGCAGCCTCGGGGGGGTGTCAAAGAAACGAGTGTTAACACCATTAGTGATCTGGAGCCTGCTGGGATACAAAAGGCCAAAGCGTATTTTCTTTTCCCGGAGCCGGCGTCTCTGTACTTGCTGTACTTCCTGAGAGAAATCCGGGAAAAAAAGCAGTCTGGTATTTTCATATTTAATTTCAGGCATGGCGCGTCCCGCCGCCAGGATACGATCCCTATTGCGGTAATTTAACAGCTGCAGCAGGAAGGGGCGAGGAGGCGCTCCAGGTCTCGGAGGGAGCGGTGGGACCCTGTGGGCCCTCTCCACTATGAAGGTGGGCGGCACGTCACCCAGGTTGAAAAGAGTGCACAGTAGCTGTTCAGTAAACTCAGCGGGTCTAGGGCCCACAGCTTTCTCGGGCAGTCCAAGTATGCAGATGTTGTTCCGCCTGAGGCGGTTCTCAGTATCTATTGCACGCTCCTGGAGTGCTTTCACTTGGAGCTGCAGGGCCCTCATCTCCCTGGAGTCCGACCGGACTGCATCCTCCACTGTGAAGACCCTGTCCTCCACCTCCGTGATGCGGGACCTGAATTTATCCATATCCTGGTGGATGAGGCCTACATCCACCGTCAGGAAGACTATCTTAGCTGTCAGGATTTCCTTGCAGGATGTAATGGCTGCCAGGATCTCCGCTCCCATGGGGGCCACCGCCGCCCCGACTCCGTGGCCGTCTGCGCACCGGCCACCATCCCAGCTGTAGACCATCGCGCAGACGAGGCAGCCGCCGGCGGGGGGGTACGATGAGCCTTTGGACCCAACTTGGAGTAGTGGGTCTTAGGGTGGCCCATCTGGGGTTCACCCTGAGATGGAGGAGGGTCTTGGGGAGCCTGTGAGCAAAGAACCTGGGTCCGGGGAGCAGGATGGAGGCTGGGTCAGTACTGATGTGCTGGCATAGGGCCAAGTTCCTTTGTTGGGGGTAAGCAGGCAGGAGCTGGGTCTCAGGGAGCAGGATGGAAGGTGTGGTGGTGATAAACTACCTGCACATTTTCAGAGCCCCCAGCGGGACACAGCTCTTGTGAGGATGAAGGCACAGGGAGGGCAGTGTTGTATTGCTGGGGCACAGATGATGGCACAGGGATGGCAGTGTTGTATTGCTGGGGCACAGATGATGGCACAGGGATGGCAGTGCTGTTTTGCTGGGGCACAGAGGATGGCACAGGGATGGCAGTGCTATATTGCTGGGGCACAGATGATGGCACAGGTATAGCAGTGTTGTATTGCTGGGGCACAGATGATGACAAAGGGATGGCAGTGCTGTATTGCTGGGGCACAGAGAAGTCAATGCTGTATTGCTGGGGCACAGATGATGGCACAGGGAAGACAGTACAGTATTGCTGGGGCACAGATGATGGCACAGGGAAGACAGTACAGAATTGCTGGGGCACAGTACCTGAGCGTGGAGGATGTGCTAGTTGTAGTAGGCCACAAGATGGCGGTGGGTCTCTGAGGTATAATGTTGGCCACGGCCCGATGGAGACACAATCGGCCACAATTTACGCTGGGTCTGGTGAGAATGCTGTCCGGTGATTGTTAAGGAGAGTTTGGAGGCTCTCCAGGTTGTATTTCATGCAGGATGGCGATGGATTGGATCAGCAGGCCGCGGGCGCCCGGAATCAGCCTGTATGGATTCTCAGATGGCCGTTCAGGCCCCCCACACAGTCCAGCTGTCTCCCAGGGACAACTTCCAGCTATGTGTGCTAATTAGCTGCCTCTCACCCAGCGGATCGCGGCACTCCAGCCCGGGGATGACGGAGGCTCCGTAGGCCTCAAGATGGCGGCGGATCTCTGAGGTATAATGTCAGCCACGGCCCGATGGAGACACAATCGGCCACAATTTCCACTGGGGCTGGTGAGGATGATGTCCGGTAACTGTTAGGGAGCATTTGGAGGCTCTCCAGGTTGTATTTCATGCAGGATGGCGACGGATTGGATCAGGATCGGCGGAGCTCCAGAGCAACACATCTTTCTCCCACTACATCCGGACACGCCCCCCCGGCATGATATGATCCTTAATGCGCTTAAAGAATGGATGTTTCGTCTAGGGCTGCAACTAACGATTATTGTCATAATCGATTAGTTGGCCGATTATTGTTTCGATCAATCGATTAATCGGTTAATAACCTTAAAAAAAAAGTGTGGTGCATAATTTAGTTAATATGTAAAGTTTTAAAAAAAGGCAATTTATTCTTAAATATCTCTATGCAGTGGTGAATATAAGTAACCAACTATATGGTTAGGGAGCAAAATATCTAATCCACTCTGAGAATAACAGACAGAAGAGATATTCTGTACATACTATTAGAGGAGATATACTGTATATACTATTAGAGGAGAGATATACTGTATATAATATTAAAGGGTGAATCTGGTAAATATCAGACTCAGAGATCTATTTTTTATTTAAAAAAACAAACAATGTCTTCCCCGACAAATGACAAAAAATGTCATTTTAAGAACGTTCGATCGATTTTCTAATTGTTAGTGGGGTCAAAATCGAATTGTCAAAGGATCTGCGGGAAAAGGTAGTTGAACTGTAAAAAAAAACAGGAAAGGGATATAAAAAGATATCCAAGGAATTGAGAATGCCAATCAGTAGTGTTCAAACTCTAATCAAGAAGTGGAAAATGAGGGGTTCTGTTGAAACCAAACCATGGTCAGGTAGACCAACTAAATGTATTTATTTATTTAATTAATTTATTTACAGTAGAGATTATTTGCTCTATTTGTACTATAAAGAGCTCATTTTAGTTCTTTTTTTAACCCCATTATGTTACTGGCTGATTAATCGATTATGAAAATTGTAATCGATTAATTTCATAATCGATTAGTTGTCGATTAATCGATTAGTTGTTTCAGCCCTAGTTTCGTCTTTCCGATGTAAAAGCATCCGCAGACGCAAATAGCTAAATAAACCACTCCAATGGTTTTACATGTAACTCGATGTTTCACGGAATAAGTTTGGCCATCTTATAACTGCCATCTGTTCCATTCAGTATATGGGCAAGACAACAGGGAGACTTTGGGGATCAATTACACAATCATTGTTACGATATAGAGAAACAAAGTTCCACAAATATATCAAAATATTACAATGAATATCATGGAGGTGATGTTATTGCTGTGAATATTCAAGGATAGAGAAAATTAAAACTTTAACCTCTTCCCATCCCACGTATAGTCAAATGACGGCTGCAAGGTGACTCTCTCATCTTGGGCGGTCGTCATATGATGTCCTCAGCTTCCCAGCCGCTAGGGAGCGCCCACGCGCTGCCATGTCACTCGGGATTTGATGCGCGTGCCTGTCGGCCGTGATGTCCGCCAGGCACTCGCGATTGCAGGTCACAGGGCAGGGATGTGGATCTGTGTGTGTAAACACACAGATCCACGTCCTGTCAGGGGAGGAGTTAGCAGTATAGTCAGTGTTTATCTGGCGCTGGGGTAATCCTTAGTGGTATAGTCTGTGGCTGTAATAGCTGGATGGTGATGTATCCATAGAAAGGGGTATTAAGGTTTAAAAAGGAAGGCAGCCATCCTTCAGAGTGTGTCCAGAACTCTGCAAGACATGTAAGGAAAAAGCCCCAGCCCTGCCAATCAGACGCCGGTGACATCACTTCCTGTTCCACGGTCCATGCTGGTCAATGTGGAGCTTCCTGGTTCCTTTGCTCCTGGAGAAACACTGTGATCCATTCCAGCCAGCGCTCAGTCCTTTCCAGCTATCCTGAACAGCGGTGGGACCTACAGAGCCATGTGGAATGCCAGGACTGCAATTTACTTTTTGACGAGCATGCATCTTCTATCATCTTGTAAGTGTTTTTAATCTTATCCTATTAAAGTCATCATTTTAATGTTACACTCAGCTCGGCGCCTCCCCCTCCCTGTTTTTCCCTTACATGTCAGGGTAGAGGAGCCACTTCCTGATGATGGCTTTGCCGAAGTCTCAAAGGTTACACCGCGTCATCCCATCACTTCCGCCCATACGAAACTATCCTGGAATCGAGCTGAACACCGAAAACGGCGGTTTTTCCTTTCAGGGCTGATTACCTTCAATAATCATCTGCAAACCACGTTGGGTGCCAGGACTATAAGGCAGCTTTAAAGCGGGGTTCCTCCCAAATTTTGAACATTATCTCTATGCATTCTCTTCCTTGCCTAGATGCTGACATGCTGTGTAAAAAAATTTAAATCGCCGTAATTACCTTTTTTTTTCTAATCTTCTTAGCACTTCCTGGTTTTCCTCCCATGGGAGTAGGCGTGTTTCTAGCCTCTCCCAGACCTCCCACAGTCCCCTGGGAGCTAGTCTCAGGCTTCCCAGCATGCATTGTGCAACAGCATCATCACAACATCTCGGTGAATGCTGGGAGCATCCAGGAAATACATGCTTGTGGGCTTCAAATGCCCACAATGAAGATGGAAACCTCCTTCAGTGAATTTTATAAGTTATTCTTTACAACGAAATCGGACACAGGCGGACTTATTACACAGAACATGTGAGTAGATAATCATGAGAAGAAAAGTTTGTGAATGAACTCCAAAAAAAAAAAACGATAGATAGGTGGACCCCCGCTTTAAATGTGAGTAAATTATTTGAATTTGTGTATTTAAGAAAACCGGTTTTATGGCATTGCGCAATGAAGGTTCTTCTTTGTCATTTCCATCCATACTTATGAGGTGCATTTATGCATGAGACGTCATCTCAACAGGCTCCCTAGGGGTATCCCCACATGCCTAAGAGACCATACTAGTGATAGTTGGTCAACATCCAGGGTGAGTATACATCGATGTGGGGCACCCAGTCTGAACACCATTGCACAGGAGATGTCAATTTAAGCACAAGCAGTTTGTTTCATCACCTAATGGGACTTTATTAATTTTTTGTTTGTTCTGCATGTTTACATGAATGTGATCAACCCTAAGCGCAGCAAACTGTTTTTACAGTGGAGAGGAGACCGATGGTGTGTTCCCAGTACAGAGGAACACAGATCGGTCACCTCCCCTAGTCGGTCCCCTCCCCTCACAGTTGGAATCACTCTCTAGGTAAAACATTTAACCCCTTGATTGCCCCCCTAGTGTTAACCCCTTCCCTGCCAGTGACATTTATACAGTAATCAGTGCATTTTTATAGCACTGTTCACTGTATAAATGTGAATGGTCCCAAAATAGTGTCAAAACTGTCCGATCTGTCCGCCGCAATATCGCAGTCCTGACAAAAATTGCAGATCACTGTCATTACCAGTAAAAAAAAAAAAATAAAAATGCCACAAATCTATCCCCTATTTTGTAGGTGCTACAACTTTTGCACAAACCAATCAATATGTGCTTATTGCGATTTTTTTTTTTACCAAAAATATGTAAAAGATTACATATCGGCCTAAACTGACTAAGAACTATGTTTTATTTTTTTTTAAAGTGGGATATTTATTATAGCAAAAAGTAAAAAATATTGTATTTTTTTTCAAAATTGTCAGTCTTTTTTTGTTTATAGCGCAAAAAATAAAAACTGCAGAGGTGATCAAATACCACCAAAAGAAAGCTCTATTTGTGGAAAAAAAATGATCAAAATGTCATATGGGTACAGCGTTGCCTGACCGCACAATTGTCATTCAAATTGTGACAGCGCTGAAAGCTGAAAATTGGCCTGGGCAGGAAGGGGGTGAAAATGCCCTGTATTGAAGTGATTAAAGAAGGATAGAGATGTTTTTTGGCCACTTTGCAAGTGGGAGATGTATTTGATTTTTATTTTGCAAACTAAAGTTCCAGCAGGTTTGAACCTTGAATTTCTATGAATTTTTATGAATACAAAAATAATATACAGATAACTGCAAAAAATGTGTTGCGCTGTCTCTTCAAATGATAAATTCAACAGATATACATAAAATCCCAGATATTGTGTAACAATCTATCTACTATATCAAACACATAAAATATCTAATTCATATGAAAGTATGCCATTTATCAGCACTCTCTAGATGCGATCCTGCAACCAGTTTTTGATCTAGCCACATACAATTGCAATCACCCTTAATTTGCAAATTATGAATGTATTGGGTACTGTATCAAATGCCTTAGCAAACTCTAGATACACAATATCCACAGACCTTCTGCCCTCTTCCTATCCAAAATATAGCTTGTTTTCTCATGGAATATGAGATTTGTCTGTCAGGAATGGTACTTCCATGTTGGTTACTACTAATGATACTATTTTCATCAGCAAATTCTTGGATACGGTCTCTTATCATTCCTTCCAATAGTTCATATACAGTGGGGACGGAAAGTATTCAGACCCCCTTAAATTTTTCACTCTTTGTTATATTGCAGCCATTTGCTAAAATCATTTAAGTTCAATTTTTTTCCTCATTAATGTACACACAGCACCCCATATTGACAGAAAAAACACAGAATTGTTGACATTTTTGCAGATTTATTAAAAAAGAAAAACTGAAATATCACATGATCCTAAGTATTCAGACCCTTTGCTCAGTATTTAGTAGAAGCACCCTTTTGATCTAATACAGCCATGAGTCTTTTTGGGAAAGATGCAACAAGTTTTTCACACCTGGATTTGGGGATCCTCTGCCATTCCTCCTTGCAGATCCTCTCCAGTTCTGTCAGGTTGGATGGTAAACGTTGGTGGACAGCCATTTTAGGTCTCTCCAGAGATACTCAATTGGGTTTAAGTCAGGGCTCTGGCTGGGCCATTCAAGAACAGTCACGGAGTTGTTGTGAAGCCACTCCTTTGTTAATTTAGCTGTGTGCTTAGGGTCATTGTCTTGTTGGAAGGTAAACCTTCGGCCCAGTCTGAGGTCCTGAGCACTCCAGGGAAGGTTTTCGTCCAGGATATCCCTGTACTTGGCCGCATTCATCTTTCCCTCGGTTGCCACCAGTTGTCCTGTCCCTGCAGCTGAAAAACACCCCCACAGCATGATGCTGCCACCACCATGCTTCACCTTTGGTACTGTATTGGACAGGTGATGAGCAGTGTCTGGTTTTCTCCACACATACCGCTTAGAATTAAGGCCAAAAAGTTCTATCTTGGTCTCATCAGACCAGAGAATCTTATTTCTCACCATCTTGGAGTCCTTCAGGTGTTTTTAGCAAACTCCATGCAGGCTTTCATGTGGCTTGCACTGAGGAGAGGTTTCCGTCGGGCCACTCTGCCATAAAGCCCCGACTGGTGGAGGGCTGCAGTGATGGTTGACTTTCTACAATTTTCTCCCATCTCCCAACTGCATCTCTGGAGCTCAGCCACAGTGATCTTTGGGTTCTTCTTTACCTCTCTCACCAAGGCAATTCTCCCCCGATAGCTCAGTTCGGCTGGACGGCCAGCTCTAGGAAGGGTTCTGGTCGTCCCAAATGTCTTCCATTTAAGGATTATGGAGGCCACTGTGCTCTTAGGAACCTTAAGTGCAGCAGAACATTTTTTGTAACCTTGGCCAGATCTGTGACTTGCCACAATTCTGTCTTTGAGCTCTTCAGACAGTTCCTTTGACCTCATGATTCTCATTTGCTCTGACATGCACTGTGAGCTGTAAGGTATTATATAGACAGGTGTGTGGCTTTCCTAAACAGGTCAAATCAGTATAATCGTACACAGCTAGACTCAAATGAAGGTGTAGAACCATCTCAAGGATGATCAGAAGAAATGGACAACACCTGAGTTAAATATATGATGGTCACAGCAAAGGGTCTGAATACTTGGGACCATGTGATATTTCAGTTTTCTTTTTTAATAAATCTGCAAAAATGTCAACAATTCTGTGTTTTTCTGTCAATATGGGGTGCTGTGTGTACATTAATGAGGAAAAAAAATGAACTTAAATGATTTTAGCAAATGGCTGCAATATAACAAAGAGTGAAACATTTAAGGGGGTCAGAATACTTTCTGTCCCCACTGTATATATGGATATGTTAGGCTGACTGTTTTTTGGTTTCCAGGAATATATCTTGGACCCTTTTAGGATATTGGTACCACGTTTGCTTGTTGCCAATCAGCTGGTACCATTCCGATTAGTAAACTGTCCTAAAAAAATTAGGAATTATGGTCTGGCTATCACATGGCTCAGTTCCTTTAGAAAACTTGGGTTTATGCCATCCAGTCCTGGTGGTTTGCTCACATTAGGTTTTTCTAGTCTTTTTTGAACACTGGTCTCTTTCAGCCACAAGGGTACATTCAATATACTGTTATTAACATTACTATCTTGTAGAGGAGGAGAGGAATGTATTTAATACTGTTGCCTTCTCCTTGTTGCTTGTGATCAACTTTCTCTGACCATATTTTATTGGGCCAATATGTTCCGACCTAGCCTTTTTACTGTTATTATATCTGAAAAACTTTTTGTGATTTTTTTTGCTGTCCTCAGCAATGTGTTTCTGAGCCCTGATCACATGTTTGCACTTCTTATTCTATTCTTTGTAGTTTTGGAATGCCAATGGTGACCCAATTTTTTAAAGGACTGTTTGTTTATTATTAAAATGCCTCTTTATGCTAGTGTTTAGCCATCCATGTTTAACTTTTGTTTTTATAATTATTGCCCTTTGGAATGCACTAATAAATATCATTGTTTAATATGTCCTTAAAGCACTTCTACTTTTCTTTAGTGTTATTTGTGTCATGTAGTACAACTTATTAAAGTCAGCGCTTTTAAAAATTAGTGTTTTTTTCATGCCCTTGTGTCTCCTTTTCCTATAATTTACAGCAAAACTAATTATTCTGTGATCACTGTTTCCTATGCTATCTCTTATTTTGCATCTATAATCAGCTCTTAATGTTTGTAATTAGTAAGCCCAACAGAGCATTATTTCTAGTTGGGGCTTTCACTATTTGATTCATTAAATTGTTATGCATTACGTTCAAGAAATGACAAGTTTTAAATGAGTTAGCAGTACCGGCTGGTCAGTCAATATCATGATAGTTGAAGTCCCCCATGAATATAACAATCTCCAGCCTCCTTGCCATTTCTTACTGTGAAAATAGATTGGTCTCTTCCTCATCCTTAACATTAGGAGCCTATAGCATACACCCACAACTAATTTACTGCTTATTTCGTTCTTTTGAAGCTCCAGCCACCAAGACTCCACCCCCTCACTAGTCCCATTAGCAATAACATGCTGCATATTCACTAGCAAAACACTTCTACCTACCCTTTCCCCCCTATACATATGTATATGTACATATACATGTACCCTCAGATAGTTGCAAGCCAATCATGTGAGCTGTTGAACCGGATTTCTGATATTCCCACAATCCTCCTTGTGCAGCAGAAATTCTAGTTCTTCCATTTTATTAACCATACAAGCCATCAATCCTCTCCATACTCCTATCCAGCTTGCTGGTATTCGCAGTATTCGCCCTTGAACAGTTGTAATGTAACAGGGATTATAAAAACAAAGTGTTTTTGTCCCCTTTTATTTAGTTTAGTTTTTTTTTTATTCCTTTCACTATTTGCTGCCTAACTGTTTATAAGAAGTAACAAGAATCCCTGCTCAGGACTCACAGTGCTCTCAGTACTCTTCGGTACTCATCGTGTTCTCAGTACTCCTTGCCACTCACAGTTCCCTTGGTACTCACAGTACTCTCAGTAATCACAGTACTCAGAGTGCTCTCAGTATTCTGATTGCCACTCCTTTCCTCAAACTCCTGCTCAGCTGCTCCTGCTTCCCGGTTCTGCCACCCTGCTACTGAGAATAGAGTCCAGCGTCTTTCTTGGCATCTCAGCCAGCGTCCAGGTTGGGTCAAAATATCCACTAAATATTTTCAGTTGTAATGATTAACATCCCAAAAAGGAAGCAGTAATATGTAATTTAATAGCAAGTGTGCAGCATGATGGATATTCTATTATTAGGCAGTACATAGCGTGAAACATGTTAGAAGTATAACTTCCCCTATCGTATTGATTTTATTGGATATATAACAATAAAGAAATTTAATTTACCGAAATGCAGTCATCCACCATTATATGTATAATATCTACTGTATCTTGGAAAGGACCCAAAAAGTCTAAATGCAATAATGCTCATGGATTGTTAATTATAGTAGTACCTTGGATTACGAGCATATTCTGTTCCAGAAGCATGCTTGTAATCCAAAGCACTCGTATATCAAAGCAAGTTTCCCCATAGGAATCAATAGAAACTCAGATAATTCGTTCCAGTGTTACTGCTAATGTATGCAGTACTGCATGTGACCAGAGGTGGGGAGAGGGAGCCAGAGACACTCTGAAACACTCTGAGACGCTCGGAGACCACTCGGAGACACTCGGGAATGGAGTGTTTCACCAGTGCCCCCGCACCCCCTTCCACATGCGGTACTGCACACCCCAGAGGCTTTAAGCCTGCCCAAAACTACGCTCGCAAACCGAGTCAGGATTTAAAAAAAAAAGAACAGCTCGTAAACCACGTTACTCTCAATCCAAAGTTTTACTGTATTTTTTATGGGTGAAACATAGCTGACTTTTTTGTAATTGTTTCATACAAGCCATGAAACATAACTACTTTTAAGTGCTTTCATGGGACAAAAACGGAATGCTTTTCATGAAGCAGCTTAAACACTTCAAATTATCCTGCTTTCAGTATTATTAAGATGTTCCTCAACCAAACACAAAATTTGTATTCAGATTGTTCATGCTGACACACTTGAAATACTAAAGTATACTAACTTCACACCAGGGTGACACCTTAAGACTTAGAACTCTGCAAGGACAAAAAGGTTAGTACAATTATATTAGTAATTTAATAGCATCATTTCAAGGACCTTAAAGCAGACTTTCACACTCACGATCCTGCCTCTCCACCCCTCCTCCCTTCCTCTGCAGGAATAATGCATTGTTTTTTATCCTTCTTTTAAACAAATTAAAGTCTGCCCCGCCTTAGGCGAATGACACACACACAGTCCAATGTGCCTCCCGAGATATATACATCACATATCCCAGGAGGCATAGGCTTTCATTCAAGAACAGATGGAGGGGGTGGGCCTATCAGTGCATCATCAAGAGGCCTGCCTGCTGAACCCTGAAGAGCTGGTGGGCCTCTGGATGACGTCAGAGAGAACATGGGGTGTCTGGGACGGTGCTGTGGCCAGGCATGTGAGGATCCCTGCGGGTCAACGCTGGATCCATTAGATGGGTGAGTATCTGAAATGTGCAGATACCCCCATCAGCTAAGGTAATTAGGAGGATCAAACTCAAGTCAGTAAATGTCCAGGAAAACAAGATGAGAAGAATGTCTCATTTAAATGAATTAGATCTTTAATGTTTACACGTGTTTAGTAATAACTTGTAAAGAATAGTAACATTCCAGAATGTCACCCCATAGAAGTCACAGGGAACATTATTCATAGCTGTTTTTTCTGCTCAAATCCATTTTTAACCACGTAAATCGAAATGCACTTTTATCCACACCTTTTGCATATTTTGAATTCCGGTTTAATTGAAATGGACAAGAAAAGGAAAACATTTTCTATTTTGCACAAAAAGAGCTCAGTACTTTAGTTCACAGTTATAAAACAAGCCGACAAAGGTGAAGAAATAGTTATACAGAATTATTGTTGGGGAGCACCACTTGTGGCTACCCAATGACTGTTTACCATGGTTTTGACTTTTGATAACAGCATTAACAACTAGATAGAAAAGACAATTCTATATATAGACCATTGCAACACATCCTACTTTAAACATATTCCAAAAATCCACAAAGACTCTGATAACACTTCTGGCACAACAATTAAAGCATGACTATATACCCTCACCAGAAGTCTTTCAAAGTTATTTTGATCTATTCTTTCATCTCACCGCAATCCCTATCTACATCAAAGACACATCACTCATATTAGAGATCATTATATATGGTAAGAGGGTTACACATGGTTGTCCATTGAAGTCAGCTTATTTTAAACATCCATTTTTCATACTGCAGGCTGGGCATTTCTGCAATTTTTTTTTGCCCAAGCATTTCACCATCAGTCCTCCACAATCCCAATTTTTGTTTGCATATAGTTTACATTGGAACATAGCCAATTTCTGTGAAAATATTAATGAAAATATGATGCTTAACAATAGGAGAACTATTTATTCCCATGTATGCCAATGTTTTTATTGATTTTTAGGGAAAATCATGCTATTTGTTTGCATAACACTTAGAGCCACGTAAGAAGGGTAATTTTGTAGCAGCAATTCCATGTTTAATTGCTTTTATCAAAAATTTGTGAGCGAGAAATTGCCAGAGATTTACAGCGATTTGTAGCTGGCAATCGATTCACTATAGTTGCTGGCAATTTGTTGCTACAGATCAAACTCATGCTACATCTTTATGTTAGTGTTTGCTGCTACAAATCACTTTCCTTCAGTGATTTGTAACTAAGCCATAGAGGTGAATGTAAAACGATTGTCGCTGGCTTGCTTGTTGCTGACAAGAAAATCTTCACAAACCCAATCACTGTGCAATTAAGCTACAAATCACTGTAAAAATAGAAGCTTAGCAATTCCATAGAAAATAACTATATTTTCTTAGCAAGAAATCATAAAAAAGAGGATAGCTGAAAATAAATCACCTGTCTGACATGGCCTTAAACAGCCTCATTTTTTATGGATGATATTTAGGCCTCATTCACTTAGGTGTACATAAGCGTACACCCATGTAAGAGCTATGGTTTGCCTGTATGGCATCTGTGTGCAGGCAGTCTCATTGATGTCAAACTGGGTGCAACAGCTGCACGGAAACAGTTGCTGCTCCCAATTTGACATCCGAGTGAGTGTGGGTCCCCAAATGCACACAGTGTGAGTTCAGGCACCTGCACGAAGATGTCAATATAGGGAGCCATGCTTTGTGTGCGCAGTCACTGCATCCCAAATTACATAAATGGGCCTGCGTAAACGTGAATACAAAGAACACCTGTGAATGCCATGCAGTTAAAAGATAGCTACATGGAAATTGATCCTCTTACGGGACTTTAAAGGGAACACCTACTCACAGGTCATAAAGAGTGTGGGAGATACAAAAGTTGTATGATAAAGTGTTTATTAGTAGTATAGATCTTTAAATGGATCTGTGGTACATGGGGTAAATGTGCAACATGCGTGATACATACAAAAAAGTAGCAATACAAAATGCAAAGAATAATTCACAATCATAGAACTCCAAAACACATGGAACACATATGCGGGGAGTACCCGACGCGTTTCGAGATATACTCTTCCTCAGGGGTATCAGATTGGAATCAGCGAGCAAAAGGTATGTCTATAAATTGAAAAAACAATTATAAACCAATTGTAAGGATGTTGTCATTAGTGATATATATGGACATAGATGTATCAAGAAGGTAATGGTTAAAATATAAGAATACAATATATATGAAAAAGCACAAAGGTTACTAACCATATAGTATTGCTTGGAGGGCATGTGTCAAATGCTGCATTCATATTAAAAAGGGGAAGGTCCTGGGGGGGACGTAACACCACTGGAGGTAGAGGTATGTCCTGCTCCTGGTCCACAACCTGCAAGACCAAAGTGCCCACCCCAGGCGCGGCCACCAGGGAAGAATTCCCCAACAGAGGGCATCAAAAAAGGCCACCGGTGAGTGGGAAGATCCTGGAAAAGGCTCCAGTCTGTAGGGAGCAAAAGGTGGAAGAGAGGGTAGGGTAATGAAGAGGCAAAGGGGGGGTATGTATGCATACATGTGGACATGTAGTACATGGGTGTAAATGGGACCACAGGTGTGTGGTACCCACTAAGGAATAATAGGCATAAACATAGTTAGCATACCTGGGTAAGTCCGTCGGTGGTTTACTGGCGGGAAGCTGGGGGGGGCTTTAGAGCAGAGGACGTCTGGGCCTGGGTCTTGTATGGTTGGGTATAGTACTCCAGCTGGATGACCCCCAAAGTAGGGGGGTCCCTGTTGCTGCAGGCAGGGGAGTAGTATGGTGCCAGCCAAAGGATGTTGCAGGGCACTGAAGAGGACAAGGGTGCCAGGCCAGGAAAGACTTGCAGAGTTCAGTCTGACAAGAGGTAAAGAAGGGGACAGTGAGCTAAATATAACCCCGGAGTAACGTGAGTTCAGTATATGGCAGTCTTACCTGGGGTCCCAGGTGCAGGCTGAGTGTGGTGCGGATCAGCATTCTAGGGTGAAGGACGCCGTGGGATGGTAAATAAAAAACGCCTCTTCATATAGTAAGGCCAATGCGGGCGCGGCCAATGGGTGGAGAGGTGGACGCCCCCCGAGCCTGGGGCGCGCGCACTGGCCCCATAGGACACCGCCACCGGAGTGCATGTGTGCCTCCAGGTGCGGTGACATGTATCCCCTGGCGGCGTGATGACGTATGCCGCATGGGGCGGAGCCGAGACCCGCGCCGAAGGCCCGCGGCGCGGGAGTCGGGAGAAGCCGGGTCGAATTCCGATCCAGCGTCTCCTGGTTACGAGAATGCCACCCACAGCAACGTAGTTGCGTCGGGTGGCCCCCCCACGCCAAGTGAGGAAAAGATCCGGCAGCACGGGCCAGAGCGGGATGGTCCCACAGCATGAGGAGAAGGGGCAGGACAGACCCAGTGGTGGTGTTCAAAAGTCAGGAACTATAAACAGAGAACACACAGGGGGGACATGGCAGAGTGGGGATTGGCCAGGAGAAAAAAAGGAGGAAAAAGCGAGTTATAAGAGGGGTGATAGAGACAATGGTCATGATGAGCCCAATAAATACATAAAAAACATAAAATGCAATGTATACCTCAGGGGTCTTATGGACATAAATACGAGGGGTAGAGAAAATTACTATATACATAATATACAATATGTGACTTGGAAAAAAAAAAAAAAACAGATAATGTATATATGTTCAGGTTTGGAGGGGGGTCTCATCTGGTTCCCATTCAGAGCCCCCCAGACACGAAACCCTCCAGGAATGGTCTAAAGGATATGCACGTGTTTAACCCTGGGGGTTGGGTGGCTCTGAGTCTGAAGATCCACCTCTGTTCTAATTGTAAAAGTGTTTTATTCATATCTCCTCCACGTATACCGGTATGTACACGATCAAGGATGATGAACCAAAATTTTGGGCAGATGCCATCATGTATGTTGGTAACATGGCGGCTCAAGGGTAGGTTGGGTGGGGTTGCAGGTTTGCATGGCTGTAATGTGTCTGTAAGCCCTGCGCCAAAACACCTGGATGGTTTTCCCTATGTAAAAACATGTGCATACACATGTAAGTAGATAGACTACCCCACATGTTTTGCAATTGGCGTAGTGTCTAGGTTTGAAGGGTTTGCCATTGGGCAGGGTGATATGTTTAGAGGTGTTGAGAAACCTGCAATAATTGAATCCGCCATACGTAAAAGTACCTTTGTTCTTACATGGGTCATGTTTTCCCCTGCCTTTGAACTCGCTCCTGACAAGCTGGTCTCGGAGAGAGCCAGCCCGTCTGTAAGTGAATGATGGTGTGGGGGGTACAAATGGGCCAATAAAAGGGTCCATGGTGAGCATGTGCCAGTATTTGGATATGGTTTTCTTGATGGCCATGTGTTGGTTAGAAAACCTTGTAATGATGGAAATGGGTTGGGGTTTGGGTTTTTTAGTTGAGGGGTTGTACAATATGTCGTTGCGTGTTCTGGCACAGACCCTCTTATATGCTTTTTTAAGACAGGAATTGGAATAGCCTCTGGCGCGTAATCGTGTTTGTAGGATTTTGGCTTCTTTGATGAAGGTTGTGTCGTCAGTACAGTTTCTTCTAGTGCGAAGGTATTGGCTGTATGGAATGGAGGCAATGAGTGGTTGAGGGTGAAAACTGCTGGCATGAAGTATGGAGTTGCCTGCAGAGGATTTTCTGAAGAGGCTGGTGCTGAGGGAACCCTCACTATCCTTTGTAAATGGTGACATCAAGGAAAGTGATCGACTCGTGGTCCCAAGTCATGGTGAAAGATAGGTTAAAATAATTGTTGTTGAGTGACTGAAGGAACGCAGGTAATAGAGATGTGGGTCCGTTCCACACTAGGAGAACATCGTTGATGTAGCGATACCACAAGACGACGTTCTCCATGTATGGGACGAGGTGCGTGGATTCCTGTATCATATGTTCCCACTCCCCCAGGTACAGGTTGGCGTACGACGGGGCACAAGAAGTCCCCATTGCGACGCCCTGCACCTGGAGGTAGTGGGAACCATTGAATGTGCAAAAGTTGTGGGTAAAAGTAAATTCGAGTGCTGCTAGTAAGAACTCATTGGTCTTTTGGTTGTACTGACTGTTAAGTGAGAGTATATGCCGTATACAGGAAAGGCCCTTGTCATGTGGTATGGAACTGTAAAGGGCCTCCACATCCACTGCCACGAGTACTGACTCGGGAGGGATGCAGAGGCCATCAATGTTTTGTAAGAGGTGTGGAGTGTCCCGAATGTAGCTGGGGAGCTTGAGGACGTGGGGGCATAGGTATCCGTCTATGAATTGGCTGAGTCGCTCAGTCAGGGAGCCGTTACCTGAGATGATCGGTCTCCCGGGTGGGCATGTGAGACTTTTATGCACCTTAGGTAGGGCATAAAATGTGGGGGTGCGTGGGTGTGGGGTACGTAGGAAGTCCCATTCAGCCTTATTAATAACGCCCTCACTGTAGGCGCGGCCAATCAAGCTGTAAAACTCCCCGTGATATCTTTCAATTTTCATCGCCGGTATCTTGCAATACCAGTCATGGTTGTCAAGTATTTGAGTGCACATGTTGATGTACAGCTAGTTGTCCATCACTACGATGTTCCCCCCTTTGTCGGAGGGTTTGATAGTTATTGTGGGTTGGTCCTTGAGTAAGCTGAGAGCCTCACGCTCGGGTCTCGTCAAATTGTCCTTTCTGTGGTCTGGGGACTTAATTTTGCATATGTCCCTGGTGGTAAGTTTGACAAAAGCAGCAACATTGGGGTTGGTGTTAAGGTTAGGAAACTTGTCGGATTTGTTTTTAAGTGCACATGGTGGGGGGGGAGGTCCGATTGATCGAAACGACCGAGCAACTGTTCCAAGTCGATGCGATCAATTAAGTCTGGTGTGTTGTTCTCCTCGAGGAGTTTGACAAGCGTGTCAAGAGCTTTTAGTTCATGTTGCTCAAAATTGGGTTTAATGGGTGTCTCTTTAGTGTACATTTGTTTAAGTATTAACTTTCTGGCAAACAATTGAATGTCTTTGATGACCTCGAATTGGTCTAGGTCTTGGTTGGGACAAAAGCTTAAGCCCTTGGCTAGGACTCTGGTCTGCATACCTGATAGGGGGTAAGATGACAAGCTGATGACATTGAGGTTGTCTGTGGTGGAAACAGTGGTGAAAGGAGGTTCAGTCCTTACCTGATCCGTGAGTCATAGCGGTTCGGAGTAAAAGATAGCCCTCACATGGGTATACGCTTAACCATCCAAGGACCGGGCCTATTTTTCAAACTTGTTGTTTACAACTTAAAATCATTTTTTTTTTGCTAGAAAATTACTTTTTTTTGTATTGTGTAAGATGATGTTACACCGAGTAAATTGATATCCAACATGTCACACTTCAAAATTGCGCCCGCTCGTGGAATGGTGACAAACTTTTATCCTTAAAAATCTCCATAGGTGACATTTAAAAAATTCTATAGGTTGCATGTTTTGAGGTACAGAGGAGGTTTAGGGCTAGAATTGTTGCTCTCACTCTAATGATCGTGGTGATACCTCACATGTTTAGTTTGAACACCGTTTTCATATGCGGGCGCTACTCACATATGCGTTCGCTTCTGCACGCGAGCTGTCTTACCCTGCTTCTGCTGTCACATGAACTTTGACTATCTGCTACAATAAAGGCTTATAATTAAGTGCGGCTGTCCAGATTCCTTTTCTTCATTATTGTTTGTGCTGAGCCAGCACCTGTTATTTCCGCACCGGGGAGGTCATCACTCTCAGTTCATTACCTGGAGCGGTTCAACCTCTTCTGCACGTGAGCTTGATGGGACGGGGCACATTAAAAAATTATTATTATTTTTTTCTTATTTATTTTACTTTTTATTTTTTAATTTTACACTGTTCTTTAAAAAAAAAAAAATTGTGTCACTTTTATTCCTATTACAAGGAATGTAAACATCCCTTGTAATAGAAAAAAAAGCGTAATAGGACCTCTTAAATATGAGATCTGGGGTCAAAAAGACCTCAGATCACATATTTACACTAAACTACAAAAAAAAAAAAAAAAAAAAAAAAAAGTTGCCTGGCCATCTTCCCCTCACTTCGCAGCCAGCCAAGCAGTGGACAGGATCCGATCACCTCTGCCAGCTCTGGTAAATGGTGGAGGGCACCATAATGCGGCGATAAAAGTGATCTTGTGTTGAATCCGCCGCTGAGACCACTTTTAACATCACATCTAGACCATATCATTTTCTTTTATTAATAGTTTTTTCCTGTTAGAATAATTTATATTAATGTGATTGTAAGCCCTTACATATACCAAGTGAAGTAATTGGTCTCAGGTGATACACAGAGGTGAAACAATTCCTCCTACATAAGTTGTACCTGTTTATCTGCAGTATTCTCTTCTCTACATCCATTCAAAGTTCAGAATTTATAAAGCTTGTCTGTACTGTTAGAAAAAAAGGGGCGGAGAGCTTAAGCTCAGCGAGCACAGCTCTGACAGCTAATTGGAGGGAAGGGACACACCCCTTTCACACAGCACACAGGAACAGAGCTAAGGCTGTCAATCAGCTGGATCTCCCTCCCCTATCCTCTTTTTTTCTCTTGGTGTTAGGAAAACCTGTCAGTGACACATACACACTATGGAGAGATATGCTTTGTTCATATTTCATCTCTGAGGTTTATAACCTCTTTAAATTGGATCTAAACTCTCACATATACCCACTGAAGTGAACAACCTCAGATGATACACAGAGATTAAACAAATCTCCCTACATAAGATTTACGTGTATATCTGCTGTCTTCAGATTTATATAATGTTTAGAAAGTGCACATCGTTTTAGGAGATTTTCTCTTCCTGGTTAGCACCACAGGCAGTGAAGCCTGGGCATACAGCCAAGACAGCTGATTGGAGGAAAGGCACACAACCCCTCTCCTCATAGGTAGAGACTTTCAGCTCTGTCCCTTGAATCGTTCAGGGCTCTGCTAATCTATTTATAGCATCCTCCCCAACACAAAACTCAGGCTGCTTTTATCACATGTGACAAAGAACTTGTCAGGAGTTATCAGGCTAACAGAAGAACGGAGCAGGAGACAGCTACGAGGCATAATGCTTTGGAGAGAGATAACAAAACACTGCAGAAATTTGTGCCCAGCTCAAATTTCATGAATCGGGTTTACATCCACTTTAAGTGAAATAAAGACGTTTTAAAGACATTTGTCTGGCTAGTCATTTAGTAACAACACAAAGTCATCATGATAATAGGAAATACAAATTTTGTTGGCAAGGTCTTTGAGGGGGGTATCTCAAGCATTCAAGAAAAGTACTCTGTAGTTCACACCCTTTTGTGATTGGGAAAATGTCCTATACAATAAATGCCTTTGTTCAACCACCACTAAAACTGTTGGGGTTATAGGGATACAGGGGTGGATAGTGTGAATAGGTAATATGCAAATAATACTCCAACCAAGGGGAAAAAAATGGCTTTGAGTTGGTAGCCATTATGGCAGTGAGAGGCTCTGCCACTGTAAAAATGTAGGAGAAAGTAAAAAAGGTTCTTAAAACCAGGGTCCGGGTTTTTCCATTAACCAGAGGGCTGAGTGTACAGGTGTTCAAAGGCATTATAAACTAGGACCTGACCATAGTTTAGTGCTTCACCCTCTCGAGGAGTCTGTGTGTGTGGTTGCAAGGGAGCAGCCTGAGAGGTGTGCATGTCTGCACAATGCTGTCTGGGACAGGACAGACAGAGGCCCGAGCCTGAGCAACGATGCTGTTAAAGAGAGCCAAGAGGCTGAACATTTTGTGAATTTTGTGTTGCTGGTGCAATGGAAGCTGATCACTGCAAACATTTTCTTTCTGTTTTAAATAAAAGTTGGCCTACAAACCCTGAAAAGGCATATCTGGTGTGGACTGAACTTACTGGTGAGCACTACATTTGATTTAAACAACCCCCAAGTTGTCAGATAATTTAAAGAGGTCTATGGGACAAGGAGTACTTGCTTGAAGTTTGATTAATCCTCTGTGGTTTATAGGTAGTAGAGTAGACCTGTGTTAATTGTGTCATTTGTGCTGTCCTATAATATTTTAAAACGTTTGGAACTTCTGAACCTCCAAATTATTTGGGGACATAGGGAGTCTTGCAGGACAACCTACACCCCTTAGGACAATTTATACCCCTTTATATGATTTGTTTGGGCCTATTATCACTTGCACCAATTTAAAACATTATATGTTTTATCATATGAATTCATACTTTTATTGATTAATCCCTTCATGCCAACCCTACGCAAATATGCGGCCTTCGGCTTGAAGGGGTTGTACTGGGGTGATGCATTGAGCTGCACTATCGGGAGGCCCAAATGATCAGCCGACACGTCCTCCAGCTGGCCGGAGACCCGAACGAAGACGGAATTGCTTCGATCGTCTCTTGGATCTAGTAACCCGGAAGCGATGTCATGCCATCACTTCCGGTTTATAGAAGACTTAAAGGCGCCAAATTGAAAAAAATTACAGCATTCAAAACAGCCAAACTTGGCACCTTGAATGCTTTTAAGTGCAAAGGAGGGATTTGGGGTCTTATAGATGCCAGATCTCTCCATAAAGAGTACCTGTCACTGCCTATTACTGTCACAAGGGATGTTTACAGCAAAAGTAATAAAAAAATAATAAAAAATAATAATAATAATAAAAAAAGTAAAGCGCCCCATCCCTCTGTGCTCATGTGTAGAAGCAAACGCATATGTAATTGCGCGTCGCAAATGTAAACAGTGTTCAAACCACACATGTGAGGTATCGCCACAGTTGTTAGAACAAGAGCAATAATTCTAGTACAAGACCTCCTTTGAAACTCTAAACTGGTAACCTGTAGAAATTTTTAAAGCATCACCTATGGAGATTTTTAAGTATCGTAGTTTGTCGCAAACTCCACAAGTGTGGGCAAATTTAAAGCATGACATGTTAGGTATCTATTTATAGAAAAAATTTGATCCGGATGACCGCACTCCATCAAAAAACTTTTTCTTTGTTGGTTAAAAATCCATACAGCAAAGGATAAAATCACTTGCTAACATGTTTCACACCGTAACTACTGGTGCTTACTCATAGCTGACTTTTCAGACAAATGACAATGATTTATATACACATGTCAGTACAATTTAGCAAAATAGACCAAGTGGGTTTAATTGAAAGATTGGAAAATTGATAAATTAACAGATTCTCGTTGCATATGGTGACTTAACTCTAATTAACACCGCATTAGATCTACTAAGACCCATATCCTACACGATGTAATTACTTTAAAGTGATTCTGACAATAAAGACTCACATCGCTATTAGAATATGTACATTTCATCTACATATGTTTACAAACAACATTTCAAGTTGTTTGTAATTGCTGAAGACATACATGTTTAACTTTATACATATGACATACGTATAAGCCTCTAAAAACATAGCTACGAATTAAAAACATTGAAAAGCAAAAAACAAAAACCACAAGAAACCTAACACGTGTGTTAATGTGTGTATATAGCTTCATTGGTGCTGGAGGAGAAAGGTATACTTAAAGGGGATCTCTGCAGAGAACGGCATCAGCCTATAAAGTTAAACATGTATGTCTTCAACACAGTGTTTATGTGCGGAAAAATATTTTGTTATATTAAAGCATAAAGAAACAGAACCCAAAGAACCCCCTCCAGCAGGGATTAGGACACTCATTAACCCATAATTGAACATAGTAGTTCTCCCATAAGGTTGCCTTTTAGCATTTACTTTCTGGGTTTCGTACACTAATTTAAATGATTGCACAAGGGAGAACACATACGTGAATACCTGAGGGCATGAAAAGAAGAAAGAAAAAATTGAAAAAGAACGAGGCATAATGGAAAGAAAAAAATGAGAAAATGAAATGATGATAAAATAGTGAATGAGCATTGATATATGCACCGAGCATTGATATATGCACCGACTATATCACAATGAAAATCCATTATTGGTGTCTTAAAGCAACCGACAGCTGACATTGTTATTGTTAACAAACTTTTGTCTGTACGAAAATGGGGGAGGAGAAGGGGAGGAGACGTGAACGGATAGGGATTGGCATGGGGATTGTCACTCATAATAATGAGTGACATCCCACTCAAAATTCAAGCCTGCCGGTATCCTAGTATTAAAGAAGAAGATCCAGTAAACCTCACTTTTGCATAAAACCTTAAACTTGTCTCCTCCTCTAATAGACAACACCACTTTTTCAACACCTTGAATGGCTAAGCTGGATACATTTTTCTGGTGTATGCTATTCCAGTGTCTTGCCACGTTAGTATTGTGGTCTTTATGTATGTCATACAGGTGATCTTGGAGCCAATCGCGCAACCTGCGTGGCACTCGGCCTATGTATTGTATGTGACATGACTTACATGTAATAGCATACACGAGATATTTAATGTTACAATTAATAAATGATGTGATTCTTGATGATTTATCTGAAGCTGTTGCCTGTATGGTGTCTCACTTTAAGACATGTTTGCAGCATGAACATCCATTGGACCCACAGGGAAATGTTCCTTTAAATTGCAGCCAATGCTGCTGTGGCTGTTTGCTCATATATAAGCTAGGTGACAGGGATTTACCCAATGTAGATGCTCTGCGTGATAGAGTTTTCACTCATTTAGACAAGATTTCAGCATAGATAGGGTCATGAGATAAGACCGGTAAATATTTTAAAATTATATTTTTAATCTTATTGTACTCGATGCCAAAAGGATGCGAGAAAACAGGGGTTTGAATAGTTACAACAGGATGAGGTAGGTTTCTGGTTTTGTTAGTAGATTTATCTTTCAATAAATGCTCTTGTGGGGTGTTATTGGAGTTATTCATTGCTCTATGTAGTATTGCATTAATGTAACCTCTATCTTTGAACCGTTTAAACATACCGGTAATTACCACTTCATGTTTATAATCCCTGTCTTCACTGCAAATCCTCTTTAATCTTGACCCACAGGGATTCCTTTTTAAGTTTGTTTCCGGTGACTTGAGTCAGCTCTCAAAATCGTGTTACCTGTCGTGGGTTTTCTGAAAATGTTAGTTGTCACTTTACCGTTTACTCCTTCTAGATGGACATCTAAATAGTTAATGGATGTGGAGCTACTATCGCCGGTGAATTTTCAATTTAAGTCGATTTAGCAGGTAGGCTATCTCAACAATTTCAAATATGGTTAGGAGTAACCAAAACTACAGATGTAGACAACCATAGAAGTTCAGAAGCAAGTGCTAGCACAAGTTTGTGTGGTCACAGTACCATACAAATCTGTAGCAGTGATACAAATGCTGATTTTATTGAGGGAGTCTAGAAGTCCAGGGCACACCATTTCCGTTTTTTTGTCCGATCCGTTTTTTTTAATGGAAGAGAAATAGGGCTTTGATCTGTTCCGAAAAATGGATGTTGATAAAAGCGGATATAAACAGATATAAATGGATGATCGTCTAATTACATCTGTTTTTTCATAGAGATGCATTGATGTCCATTTTTCATCCGTCAATGGATAGATGACAAACGGTCCACGTTTGTGAAAGGGACCTAACTGCGCCAGAATGTAAACTGAGCTGTTCAGGGTAAAGGTTGACCCAACACCTGCTGTGTCCAAGTACATATATTTTCCAACACATCTTTACATGTTATATATTGTGGTGTAACAGCAAATAATATGTTTTCCCAAGCAGAAAGCATAACAGCAAACTATATGTCACGCAGTCAGTTCAAAGCATTTAGCCCAGTAGCATTTCATCCCTCTGCACCTTTGTACCACACCAAGTTTTTCACACCCCCCTCGGCAACTCATTACATTTGTAAATACATTTTCCCAAGAATATTATCAAATAGTCAGAATATTAAAAAAGAATCTGCCAATACTGTATACAGATAAAGATTTAAATGGGATATTGCAAGCAGGTTGCCATTTTTCTAGCCGACGTGCGCCCACATTAAGGACTGCACTATCACCTAGTCTTTTCTCATTCAAACAATGCCAACCCACCTGGCTCCCCTATACTGGAAGTTACCCTTGTAATACAAAAAACGGTCGGTACTGTAATTTGTGTCTTTTGGGTAAAATGTTTGTTGCCACAGCCACAGATGAAGAGTTCATTATACAGCAATACATCAACTGTGGCACAAACTATGTGATTTACCACACATCCTTTTAGAGCCCGTATAGGGGAACATTACTGTGACACAAATAACCCAAATGCTAGAAATATTTTGAATGCAACACGTCGCTTCAGAGGAATAGAACGGTTGTCTCACTCTCCCAGAGGAGGTGACAGGGAGAGAAGGCTACTAGGGAGAGAAGCATGGTGGATTTTTAGATTAAAAACTACATCGCCTCAGGGGTTAAACCTGAGGTGGAATCTGGATTTGCACTTACATTAAGAATGCCTCTCCCCAGAGCCTCCTCCCTCTCTTTTCCTTTCTCTCTTCTGGGTTTTTTTCTCAAACCTGGATTATTATTTTCATCTTTTTTATTTAATGTTTTTTTAATTTTATGGTGTGCTTTCTATTGCATATGTCTATATGTGTTTGAATGTATGCACGTGTGTGTACATGCGTATGTGTACATTCATATGCATATTATCACTACAAGGTGTGTGAAAATTAGTAGCATACACATGGATCAACCTATATGTATTACAGCTGATTCTCTTTTTTGGATAATTACCTGCGGTCAATTAAGACAATCAATGGGTGGAGCCTGTGATCTTTAGAGCTATTATTTATTTCAAAGTTTTATGTCTGTAATGTGGTTATGACTAAGGCCTTATAGGCTGAAACGCATCAACTGACTTAATCTGCGTTTGTTCACTGTGGCTATTCAGTAAAAGGAAGAAATTTTAAGAGCAACAACCGGAGTGCGGATCATTTTTTCTACATCCCTCGGCAACTCACCCTCCACCCAGAAGGACCTTAATCCCTTCTTCAATATTGTTTATCCTTTGGCTTTATTCCTCTTCAGTATCAATACCCTTCACAATAGCATTTTACCAATTCCATTGGCATCAGTTTACCCCTCACCAATATCATTTGAAAATGTTCTGCTGCAGAATACACATCAAAGAAGAAATTTCCATGTGTATCATGTCCATTATCTTCAAAAACAGTTCACTTTTGTTGCCTATGGATTCAGCAATAATGTTGCCTTTACCTATAATTACCAAAGTATTACATATAACAAAAACAAATTAACAAAATGAAAAAAAAAGCAAAAAATGGAGCATTATCTAGAGCTAATTATGGTTAAAGCCCACCTGCAGGTTTATTTTTTTTTAAATTTGCTACATTCGTAAATTAAAAGTAGTACTCACTCTCACTATTCTCTAATACTGTTACACTTGATTCTGAATCAGTCTTTTTCCAGGTTAAAAGATTACTAGTGTTTTTGGAGTTGGAGGAACTAGAGTGTCAGGACCTGGATCACCTGCTGGTGGCACTGTGGTTTCCTGGATGGAGGATTGTAGTTCCAGTGTCCACCAGTGGGTGTTTCCCATCTTCCAGCAGCCAGCAGATCCCAGTAATCAGTTTCCACCTGATGCTGGCTGCTGGGAGGGTATTTAGTTTCTCCTCTACTAGTGCCTCTTGCTTCAGTATTTTGCCGCCAGCCAGATGCACGTTTGCTGTTTGATCCTTAACCTGGTCCCTGCCTGATCTTGCTTCTGTTCATGCCTTGCACCTATATCCTGCTCCTGATCTTGCTTTTGCCTTGTACCTATACTCTGTACTCTGCTACCTTGTACCTACTCACCCTTGTTCCTGATCCCAGTCTTGATTTACCTCCTGTTTTGTCCTTATATTCCTTCCTGATACATCCTTCCTGATGATGCTATTATAGCGAAATGCATAGAGGTCGGATCGCTGCTGATACATCCGTGGACCGCAGGTGACGCCACATCTGTTTGCCAGTGGAACGCACGCCTCGGCTTGGTAAGAGAGATGGCGGGCTGGTTGAACTATCTGGTGGTTCTTATGGATTAATTACACAGATATGCTGATCGAGCTGGTGCTGCTCTGCGCATAAATTGTGGGAAGAGCTTTTAAGGTTTTTTGTAAAATAAAACTGTGTTGCATGATTACCTTGTAATTTCCTTTTTGGGTGATTGGTGCAAATCCATCGAGGATAACTGTTGGATGAAGAAATGCTGATTTGGAGTTCCATGTTGTTATCTTGGTTATATAACAAATGCGTGTTGGTCCAGAGGGCCTCAGGGCTCTGGTGAGTGCAATAGTAGCATCACTGACGGTGGAGCACTTTTTTTTGCATTTGCATTTTAAAATCACTTCACATAAACAGCACGTTGGATGGAATGAAGTTTAACAAGTGCAAATACATGGAATTTTGTTTTTTAACAGTTTGAAAAGGACTTTTCTTTTTCTCTTTTTTGTTTTTTGCAACATATGTTTTTTCACAAATGAGACAATGATTCATGATTTATTGCATGATATTGCAGGTGTATGATATTTGCAGTGTTTTTTTTTTGAGGCTATAACCATATATTGATGTTAACACAAATTTTTAGGGATTAATGCGGAGGAATAGCGTCTACTTTATTTGTAACAGTTTTTTATTTCCCTCCTGCTCTTTGCATCTCCGGTACTGCCCTGTGTTCTGTGTCCTCATTTTGTATCTGTTGTATATAGTTACTTGCTAATTAGGCTTTTTGGTACTTAGGTAGTTTGTTGTGTATTTTTGTCAGCTGGTTATGGTTCACGTGTATCTTCATGTTTGCTGTGTTTCCTGTTTGCTGGTGTTGGATACATTTCACTATAAATAAATCTCATAATGCATACACAGTCTGGTCTTAGTTTTCTAATGTCGCATACACGCGACCGGTTTTGCTGTTGGAATAAACTCCGAAGGTTTCTCCGGAACTCAGACGGAATTCCATTCAAGCGGTCTTGCCTACACACGGTCAAACCAAAGTCCAACCAAAGTCCAACCGTCCAGAACGCAGTGAAGTACAGCATGTACGACGAGACTAGAAAAAGGAAGTTCAATAGCCAGTAGCCAACAGCTTCCGTCTCGTACTTGCTTAAGAGCATGCATCGTGTTTGGTCCGTCGAAAAAAAAAAAAATCCGATGAGGCACGCACACGATCGGAATATACGATGAAAAGCTTCCGTCAGACTTTTTCTGTCGGACATTCCGCTCGTGTGTGCGCGGCTTAAGTGTAGCCACTCAGATCTTGCTATCCCTGCTGTTGATTTCTGACAAAGAGTTGTGGTTTAACTGGTTGTCTATAATTGTTTAAATAGTAAAACATATGGAGATGAGCCTTGCAATCTAGACCTCACAGCATAGGGATACAGCTTACAAGAAGTTGCTGCATGAAGCTTTTTGTACCCTATATGTAGTGCATGGTGCAGATGTGGTACAAAAGCAAACTGGCAGGCTCATGTGCAGGACATGGGACCGCTGGGCAGGGGTTTACAACCACACTGAGCTTTGGTTCTTCTGCATTAGCCCAGCCTTGATAGTTCTGTACATTATATTTATTTAAAAGAAAAAAATGATGACTGCAAATGTTTTCAAGATATGAAAAAAGAAAATGCATGCATGTATGAAAATGCAGGTTTCCTTTACAGCTGCCCACTTGGGTGCCTGCTTTTTCTTTTAACTTACACTAGAAAATAACATTATGGAATGTAACTAGCTTCCATGGGCGAGATTTCCACATTTTTTTGCTGATACATGAGGCCACTAAGTAAAATAAAAATGAGAAAAGATCAGACTGCATGCTTAAGCAGAATTGGCCATTACACAGTTTGCAAACTTCTTGCAAAGTACTGACATCAGCTAACTGTAATAAGTTTACAGGAATGTCCTACTAAGAAATGGGTATTGAAGGTGTTCTGTTGTGAGAATATTTAACATTAAAATTTACATTCCACACAAGATCTTCAAACACTAATGGGAGTATATTGGTACTAGGCCAGCTGGACTTTGATGCCAACACTGAACTTTGTATTAAACATTGAAGTCAACATTAAAATCAATATTTGCTTTCAAGCTAACTTCAAAGTCCATCCTAACTGTGGTACAGAATTTTAAATTCTTCACCCCACTGGTATCTCATCACCTTTTCTAGCCCCACTGCTGCAATGTTTTTTCCTATGCTTCCAATGTTATTCCTAATTCTGTTCCTTCGTTATCAGTGTCTCCTTTACGCTCTTCCTTTATGACATGTCTAGTTTTGTTTTTTAACTGGTCTTCCTAAGGCATTGGCAGTAAAACCTCCTGCAAAAGGGCTTATCTTCCATGAATGCAAACATGTAATGGTATAAGAAATGCACATTTTGCTTAAATTATTACAAGTAAAATGTAATTATTATTATTAGAACTCAGGACCGGCAGGGTTGATATAAAATATTGTATTGTACAATGTACAAGTTCTATTTAATGAACAAAGTAGAAACATAAACCAGAGTATCTTGCTATGCTAACATTTTTCATGAATGCCCAAAGCAGGGACCACCTAGTAAATTGAAATACTGATAGCTTTTGTTGCCATACACTCAATAATGATTCTGATGACTACTACAAACACCATGCACTGCACCTTATAATGTCTGCTTAGTCTCACAAAGTATACAGTAACACGAATAATACCCACAAACACAGGTTTGAAAGAAAAATTATTGTTTTTTTTTTACCTCAGAATGAGGAAGAAACACTCAGTTGTATGTATTACAGTAAAATACAGTTTATATAATAGGCCGCATATTTTTCTCTGTTATTTGCTATTTCTCAAATCATTTTTTTGCATTTTTCACGAAGTTTGACTATGGTTGTTTTGGTTTGTCATTTAATGTGTACATATCATTTTGAAGATTTGTTTAGAAAACTCACAGTGGAATAACATCATTAATGTAAGTGCCTTTGGATCTTAAATGTTGGTTACCTAAGATACAATCAATTTTCAGTGGCACCCCAATATGCGCAAATGGACCCAGCAGACTGCTCCTCAGTGCACTGCAACAAATGCAAAAAAAATTAGGCAAATATTTTTTTGGGCCATGACAGGTTGAGGACTCATTGAAATGAATAGGCCCACTAACTGCAGAGTGCAATGGCATGCCAATAATGCGTGCATAAGTGTACTGATCCCAAAGGAAGCCTGGAAACAGGTATAGTATTTAGAGAGTTTGGGAGAGGAGAGGAATTATCTTCATAGTTGTTAAAGTATTGAAACCACTGGTTTAGCCTGACACTCAGTTAGGCAACCAATGAATTTAGGAGGACCAAGCAGGGCCGGTACTAGGGGTGGACGGGAGGGGCAGCTGCCCTGGGCGGAGTTATTTCCTGTGGGAAGAGGGCGCAGTTTGCTGGGTACAACCCTTCCAGCATAGAATATGCTGCGGAAAGTAACACAGGCAGAGAGCAGCTCTGTCCCTGCTTGTAGGCTACATCGTAGCTCTACACCTGCCCCCTGTCTGTACAGTACACTGTACTACTGTCTGAGCGACAGGAGAGTGGAGCAGGCGGGCACATCAGGAGTTGTCCATGCTTTCTTGATTAACTTTTCTGCTCCTCTCCTTGCCTGGACAGCGGCTTCTCTCCTCCCTCTCCAGTCATCTCTATCTCTCCTGCCTTATCTCTCACAGTATCCTGATGTCTGTGGGACAACATGACCACCTCTGCCTTCTCCCCAGCCTCCTGTTCTTATCTCTCCCTGCTCTGGACAATTCAGAGCCCATTACACCTCTGTATAGTGACCCCTCAACCTGTGCCCTTTCCCTCGGACCCCCCCTCGCTAGCTGCATGGCCAAACTGAGTGGTGTTCTCTCTGTCTCTCAGCTAACAGGTAACATTTTCAGGCTTCATATCTCTCTTCATTGCTGTGGAAGACAACTGTTCTTTCACATTCTATTTTTAGTACATGCACATTCATTCACAAGGGGTGCAAACAATGCGTCTCCCATGCAGGGCTGTATCCCCATGCCAGCAACCCATTCATTTCTACTGGGACATGAGGCTGCATGGACACAGCTGCTGTATCCTAATATGACATACAGGTGCAGGTTACAATAGAAGTAAATAGGAAGCTAGCACAGGGATGCACACACTGTACTGATAAGAGAGCCCTGCACAGGACACACATGTCTGCATTGTATGTGAATGGACCCTAAAGAACTTATGTACATGGATGCTTGGTGAGCTCCTGGCTCCCCAAGCATAAGAAAACAACAGGGATTTTACATAGGAGCTAATAAAGCTGGCAATAGATGGATGGATCTGATTTTTTTTTCTCGGACATGGACTGATAAATAAAAAAAAAAAAAACTGATCCATACACTATATAAGCTGATTTAAATATGGATAAATGAATGTACTATATGAAACAGCAATTAACCCATCAAAGCAGCGCTATTTTCAGTCCTCAATGCTGACTGATAAAACAAAGTCTTTGTAAATGCAAGCAAAACACATGCAGGCAGGTAAATTCCAACAAAGACACAGCGGTAGGAGCTCGGTCTGGATTCCCTTATATGAATAGTAGATCTGATGGGTGCACCTTTCACCATCTATTGGGACACCTTGTGCTGCACACACCCCATAGGGGTTCAAACTCACCGGAGCCAGGAGGTTAACAAGCCTTGGATCAAATCCTCTCTCTGTTTACTCCCGAGAGAGTTGCTCTTTGAAAAAGTCTTCCTGACGAAACTAGTCAGAGCACGATACCACGGCAACCGTTATCACGTGAGCACGCAGTGTGCTTTTAGCCTGAAGCTTCAGACACGAGAGGGAGGAAGTGCGGATCAGCTGTG
Organism: Aquarana catesbeiana; assembly: GCF_042186555.1. Lineage (NCBI taxonomy): Eukaryota > Metazoa > Chordata > Amphibia > Anura > Ranidae > Aquarana > Aquarana catesbeiana. The sequence goes on along the minus strand of NC_133326.1, from coordinate 406,100,864 downwards.
CCTGGCTGACACGCAGTGCGCTCCAAGCTTGTAGTTGTATACTAGTGGAATGAAGGACTGATCAGCTGTGAGTGTGTAACATCCATCCAGTCTGCAACCAGTACCCTTGTGCTTTGAGAGAAGCAGTTTGAGTTATCCACTATTACCAACCAACTGAAAGCTAGAAGGCTATTCCTTGTAAGGAACTGCGCCCACTGATTTTTACAGTGTATTTACTTTATTAGTTTTTTTTTTTTCTCTGATTTGTGACTTACAATAAATTATCAAAACGGTACTGGACTATTCGGGGTCTCTTTTTTACATGTGGACATTGTTGCTGTTATTTGATCATCAACCCTGGAGGACTTCGGGAGTAAACAGAGAGAGGATTTGATCCAAGGCTTGTTAACCTCCTGGCTCCGGTGAGTTTGAACCCCTATGGGGTGTGTGCAGCACAAGGTGTCCCAATAGATGGTGAAAGGTGCACCCATCAGATCTACTATTCATATAAGGGAATCCAGACCGAGCTCCTACCGCTGTGTCTTTGTTGGAATTTACCTGCCTGCATGTGTTTTGCTTGCATTTACAAAGACTTTGTTTTATCAGTCAGCATTGAGGACTGAAAATAGCGCTGCTTTGATGGGTTAATTGCTGTTTCATATAGTACATTCATTCATCCATATTTATATTTCTATTTTTTATTAAGTGGCTGCTGAGAGATATCTCACTCAGAATATGGTGACATCAGGTTAAATCACTGCGGTTTATTACAATCATTATTTTCCATCTTCATATACTGAATATCCTTTAGCGCTGAGATAGGAGGATTGGAGTAGGGCGTATTGTCTCCTTTTTGTTTGTATATAAGCTGATTGTACAATATCTTTTGGATCTACCACCAGTGGCGTTGCTAGGTGGCAAAAAGACCAGGGCTTCAGCCCGAAGTCCAAGGCCGGAAACGGGGGGTGGGTGTACACGTGATGCAGGCCTTTTTTTTTTTGGCTGGGCCATGACCTACCTACACTGACGGTAGTGAACTACCTACACTGACATTTACATACACTGACCTACCTACACTGACCTACCTACACTGACATTTACATACACTGACCTACCTACACTGACCATAGTGACCTACCTACACTGACCTACCTACACTGATGGTAGTGACCTACCTACACTGACGGTAGTGACCTACCTACACTGACCGTAGTGACCTACCTACACTGACAGTAGTGGCCTACCTACACTGACCTACCTACACTGACATTTACCTACACTGACCTACCTACACTGACCTACATACACTGACATTTACATACACTGACCTACCTACACTGACCTGCCTGACCCACATACACTGACATTTATATACACTGTCTGACCTACCTCAGCTCAGCCGTGGTGTGCAGTGTCAGTCAGAGGAGGAGGAGCCGAGGAGGAGAGGAGAGCGGCCCGCCCGAGCGCTGAGCGGGGATCTCACAGTCCCGCCTTCTGGAGCCTGCAGCGCCTATGATGGACGTCACACGTCTCACGGTCCCAGCATTGGACCAGGGGGACGTCCATCATAGGCGTTGCAGGCTCCAGAAGGCGGGACCTGCTATGGCACTCGGCCAAACTCGGCCAAATTTGGCGGTGCTCAGGATCAGATCGGTCCTGGTGCTCGCCGCTCGGGGCTTATAATGAAGAGCTGCATGCCTGAGGCTCGGGGCTTTTCGGGGGCACATTCGGGGCTTCAGCCACGTCTAGCCACCCCCTCCCGACGCCCCTGTCTACCACCAACTATGTAGTACAAAGGCCTGCCTGATTGGATACTACTTAAATTAATTGTTTAGGTTTGTCCATATATTACAAAGTTTTGGTAAATATAAAGGAGATTGTACAATCTCTGCACAATCAGATTGTATAGTGTATGCTTACCTACAGCATAGTGTTCTTGTTCATGAGTACTAACAATGACAAATGTTTTCCCTGTTATCTTTATAACACCTATATATCGTTAACACCCTGACACATTGTATAAAGCTGGGTACACACTAGGGTTGCGCCAATACCTGTTTTGTACTGGCAATTACAAGTACCCAGTGGCGGAACTATAGGGGTCGCTGCAGTCGCACTTGCGACTGGGCCCTGTCATTCTACCGCTGTGGGGGGGGGGGGCTCCAAGACCCGGCATCTCCCCTGCAACCCTGGCTGTCCGTTTAACATGCAGGGGGGTGGGAAACAGCAATCGGCAGCTCTATGGTGCCAGCGAGCTGCGGGATCTTCCTGGGGCTTGTAGTTCTCTCTCTCTGAGTGTATACAGTGGAGAGGGACCTCTGACCCGGGCATGTATCGGCTTCACTCTTCAGTGAGTCACTCTGCTTCATCACTCTTGATGATACATGCCCACGTCAGAGGCCCCTCCCCTCTCCAGTAGATACAGTCAGAGAGAGTACTACAAGCCCCAGGGAGATCCCGCGGCCCGTGGACACCATAGAGCTGCTGATCGCCGCCCCTCACACCTCCCCCCAGGTGGAGGGGGGGTACAGAGATGTGCTGGGGGTCCAAGGGGCACAGCGGAGAGCAGCCAGGTACAGGGGAACCTCTGGAAGGAGGACCCTGATGTAAGGGGGGCCCTCTGGGGACCCTGATGTAAGGGGACTCTCTGGGGACCCTGATGTAAGGGGGGCTATCTGGGGACCCTGATGTAAGGAAGGGGCCCTCTGGGGACCCTGATGTAAGAAAGGGGCTCTCTGGGGACCCTGATGTAAGGGGCTGTCTCTGGGGACCCTGTTGTAAGGGGCCTGTCTCTGGAGACCCTGTTGTAAGGGGGCTGTCTCTGGGGACCCTGATGTAAGGGGGCTGTCTCTGGAGACCCTGATGTAAGGGGGCTGTCTCTGGAGACCCTGATGTAAGGGGGGCACTCTGGGGACCCTGAAGTAAGGGGGGGCCCTCTGGGGACCCTGAAGTAAGGGGGGCTCTCTGGGGACCCTAAAGGGGGGCCTCTGGGGACCCTGGAGTAAGGGGGCCCTCTGGGGACCCTGATGTAAGGGGGGCCTCTGGGGACCCTGGAGTAAGGGGGGCCCTCTGGGGACCCTGATGTAAGGGGGGCTCTCTGGGGACCCTGAAGTAAAGAAGGGGCTCTCTGGGGACCCTGATGTAAGAGGGGGGCTCTCTGGGGACCCTGATGCAAAGGCAGGCTCTCTGGGGACCCAGATGAAAGAGGGGGCTCTCTGGGGACCCTGATGTACGGGGGGAGCTCTCTGGGGACCCTGATGTAAGGGGGGAGCTCTCTGGGGACCCTGATGTAAGGGGGGAGCTATCTGGGGACCCTGATGTAGGGGGGGAGCTCTCTGGGGACCCTGATGTATGGGGGGAGCTCTCTGGGGACCCTGATGTATGGGGGGGAGCTCTCTTGGGACCCTGATGTGAGGGTGTGACTCTCTGGGGATCCTAACGTAAGTAGGGAGGCTCTCTGAGGATCCTGATGTTAGGGAAGGCTCTCTGGGGACCCTAATGTAAGGGGGGATCCGCACTACGTATATATATATATATACACACACACACACACATGTATATTATATACATGTGTATGCCCAAGCGTATGACTTTCTTCACTTCGCTGCTATGGGCTCTAGCCCGAGATCTTTTGTAGACCTAGCAATGCCTCTGGTGGGGTCCTTCATTGTTTCTTGCACTGGGGCCCTAAAGATTCTAGTTATGCCTAGAGTACTGATACTTGTGCTCAAGTACTCACTGATACCAGTTATTGAAACCTTTGTGGTAAGATATGAGCCCATACAAAATGAATGGGCTCTTATCACACTGCAAAGAATCTTGTGGAATGCGGTGCAATTCCTGCGCATTTTGGCATCTTCGGTCTGGGCACTGAAATACCTTGTCCTGCCACTGCCAGGCTGTATGGGGTATCGTAAGAGAAGGGGTCGGATTATGATGTAGGTATGCTGAAATTTGCAGAAATGCAAAGTGGTCCAAGGAGGAGGCATTGTAAGTCTCTTTAATAGTATCGAGGGAGGGCAATTGGTCATTAGTCACTAGATCCTGAAGAGGGCTTAGGTTTAGAGAGATCTTTTTTTTTGCATGTGGTTTCAGGCACCGCTCCTATGTGAACCCAGGCTGAAGTCACTATGACAAGCCTAGGCTCACACAGGAACTATGTGGGAAACCACATGTGATTCGGACAGGATCCACACCGTATTGCATGCAATTCTTTACAGTGGGATTTGAGCACATTCATTTTGTATGAGCTCAAATCACAATGCAAAATATTGGTTTTTAGGTATCAGAACATTTGAATGAGTACAAGTACTCGTGCAAATGCTTAGTATCAGCACCAATATCTGTATCAGTGCAACCCTAGTACACGCTATTTTTTTTTTCCAGCAGGCTGAACATATCCCTGCATCCACTCAAACAAGGTGGATGGAGGAATCCCCCCTCTGTACTATTGTACTCTGACAGCAGGACTCCTCTACTGTCAGAATGCAATGATCAGTACTGCAGCCCGCAGATCGAAGGAGGTTTTCAAGCAGGACCAAGATCAGCTTCAATTAGTTCTAGAGCACCTTTTACAATCTTCAAAAACCACCCTTGGGCAGCCAAGTTACTCATTAGTTACCAATCACAAATGTAAATAGTAATACTGAAGCTCTCCGCTATCCGCAACCATCACATATGTTTTTGTGTGCTGAAAATACTTCTACTAGCTCCGCCCCCTGCTTTGCGCGCGCGCGCGCGCGCGGGGGGGGCGCATTTTGGCATCCTCGCCCTGGGCACTGAAATACCTTGTCCCACCACTGGGACCAAGGTGTCAAACTAAAGCTCAGTGCTTCAGAATACACTGGGAGAATGTAGTCACAAGAACTCCACTCTCAGTGTGACCGCTGCCTTCTCCGTATCAGGAATGCAGACACTGTTCCTTTAAATACAGCACAATAGACCAGCTGTCAAATTGACTGCTGCACTGCCATGACCTGATGAACATTTTAACCCATCTGACACTCTGGGTTTAGACATCTTTGCACCACCTTAAAGCAATAAGTCAGACAACTCTGTGTGTTTATATTCTGATAATGTTTACTAGTACAGTTCAAAGAAGATATTGTCAAAAAGAGGAGGTAATAGATCTGCTGAGTTTTAGGCAACAACACCAACTCAGCAAAGGAATTCCTCCCAATAACACAAGTCAAGATATTTGCCGGTAAACAAGCTATTATACACACATGTACAGTGGAGTACTGTTTGAAAGGATAAACAAAGTTCAATGATTATACTGACAACTTCTAAAGGGGAAACCTCGGCCAGCCTATAAACCTATATTGAGAAGTCAGACTTAATGGCAAGGGCCCTTGTAGCAATAATGACAGCAATGTCCCAGTTGCAGATCAGATGATCTTCACTGGTATGTAGGAGCTCATTAATTGTATTCAATACGGTGTAATAGCAAGCAATAATATTTCTTGTAATGGTAGAAGCTAGTATTCCCAAGGTAAAGTATTCCCAAGTCTTCCCAAGGTTGAGATGTCTGTGCAAAGTGTCCCAGTGAAACCGTGAGAAAAGGATATGTAAAGGTGGATGACTGCCCTCTCACCAACGACCAGGCCGATTCAATGCCCTCCGGACAGCAGCCCCTGTAGCGATACACGTGCAGCAGATCTGCCGTTACGATCTCCCGATGCGAAGCTTAGAACAGAGGTTGGCAGGCGACCAAAGTGGTGCTGGATGGATGTCCGTCGAACAGCAAACAGTGCTAGGCCCCTCTCATTCGGTTTGGAATGTTGTATACTGCGTGGTAGGCCGCGGCCTCTCTCTCCCATGCATGGAGGCGTCCATCTTGCTTCAGGTCCAGGAGGAAAAGACCGCAGGGCATTGGCTTCTTGTATAGTTCCTCCCAGCAATCTCTCCAATGGCAGCAAAGATGCCTGGGATTAGTGGTCCAGGTACAGGGTCATGCAAAGCAATTATCAATCTGTGGAACTACTCATCCCACAATCCCTTTAGCTTGGCTCACAAACACAATGTCAGTTGATAACACTGGGCACTAGAGGGACATGCGATGCATAGAAATACTGGAGAAACTCTGTACTTTATAATTGTAGTCCACATTGCTACATTTATAATAATCGCCAGTAGTATAAAGAAAACAGCAGCTCTGGCTGCAGTACTTAGGTCCTCTTCATTGCTTTATCTTGCAATAAATCTACTCTGCCACAAGATGCCCGTCCATTCAACCTTGAACAGTCTAAAGACATACAGTTAGTGCAGGAGTATTGATGAGTGACAGTATTGATGCAACACTGCAAGTTCCCACTCTTGGGAAAAGATATGAAAAGGAAGAGGACCCTGTGCATTACATGACTGGATTGCAGACAAGTATTAAACAAAAAAATAGGAGCTAGACACAAAGAGAGGCCTTTGGAGTAGTGGAATGTCACAACAACCCTCTAGCACCTCATATGTTGTACATACAGTATATATGAAAGCTGTTTAAAATTGAAAACAGACTTTTTTGCAGGTTTCTCTATATGAACTCATGCATACCTTTATGAAGTGGTAGTTATGAGAAGGTATATATGAATAATAATAATATACAATCCATATTAATAATACCATATTACTGGTTTACTGTGATTACTTCTAGTGATATAATAAACACTACCTTATAATCTTTTCAGCTTGATTTATCAGTATGTTCACGTTTAGATGTATAACAAATCTAACAAGTGTGCACATGAGGGAAACATTTAAGCCATTTTAAATATTTAAAAGTAAAAGTGTTGCCTAAGAGCAGACAAAACATCTGTGCTATCACTTCTGTGAGCGCTTCTTTTGAAATAGTTTCAGATTGTTACCATGATCTGATTTCCCCAACTTCAGGGCTTCAAAGTCTAGAAAGAAAAAGCTGGGGAAAACAACAGACAAAAAAATATAATTATAGCTAATGTATGCATATTTTGCACATTAAATACTTAAAGCAAACCTTGTGTTCTTTTAATCTATAAAGTGTGCCAACTGTAAGGAAATTAGGGCATCCTCACGCTCATATCCTTTTTCATCAACTATTACCTCCCACAACTCCTTATTAAGGCCACGTTTTACATGAAGGACAAATATCAAGTTGCAGAGGCAACAGGAAGCCGGCCAGTCTGACTTTCTTGAGGTTGGGATTGCATACTAGTGTATATGCATTTTACATATATTTGCATATTAGTGTATCCTGGGGTTTGGGGTCCCCAGGGCATTTTCTGACCACTTTATAATGGGAGGTCATTAAAGAAAAGCTACCCAAATCATGTTTAGGAGTCTCAATATGCACCAGTTACCTTGTAACTAACTGCATTACTAATGTGCCTACTAAAATAGGCTTAATATTTTTTAAGGACATTTAAGGCCTGTAGTTGAAACACTTTTTAATACCATTTCCTTTTTTTTTATAAGCTGACAAATAAATAAAAAAAGTGGTAAAATACTATGAATCTAATACATAACAGTTTTATATCTAATGTTTTAACCCGTTTATTTTATTTATTTAACTGTCTCCAACCTAGCCGTTCATAGCTGCAATGTAGATTAACATTCTCTCAGCATGGAGACCCATGTCGGAGAACATTAGTGTGTCGAAAGCCAAGACACTTTTCTTCTGACAACTGGCATTTCCTCTCACTTCCTGTTGTTTCTAACGGATGGAAACCAAAGTCCTGTATTTGCACAAATCACCATAATGGTACAAGAATAGTAATAAATACATTGATAAATCTAAAAAGCTTGATGGGGGGGTGGGGGGGGGGGACTTTAACCATTCCTTACTCTATTCAAAAGGAAAAATATAATTTTTGCTTTAGATATACTTGAAAGCCAAACTAAAATCTCCATACTTACCTGTCCAAAGGTCCTGTGTCGGTGCTAGTGTCTTCTTCTGAGTGCTGGTCTTCATACCTCTTCATTGGCTGGTGGTGGATGATGTCACTCCTGCACATGCGGCACTTGGAGACCAGCCTGGCATTGTAAGCTCAGTTTACAGTGCCAAAGAGACTGCAAGCAGGCAGGTATGGGCATTGTATTGCAGAAAAGACGTGTCTTTTCTGCAATTAAAGCCTGCCTGCTTGCAGTTTTTTTTTTTGAGGGACTTTAGTTCACTTTAATCTACAAATGGTGATTGCCAAGAGGTTAAAACTCTAGGTGGATATAAATGATATAAATTAATGCAATTTAGTAGTCATTAATATATAATATAATTTTTTTTAAATGTAAACAGTGTAAGTACTTAAATGTTACATGGTATCAGCCTCTTGCAGTCCTTGTACAGCAGACCTTAGAAAGGGAGAGCAAAAAAAGCACAAGGAACCAATAAGTTCATGTGTTGATAAGGAGCTTGCTTTTAAGAGAAAGCAAAGTGAGACATGAGCTCACTTTTGTGGTGCTTCTTTTTCACTGTCTAGTCACAGGCAGGGGACTGGTCTATGACAGCCTAGGCTCAAGGACAGGAGTAGTGGGTTGAATGATGTTGGCCCTGATTCAGCTCAGGAGTCTGAGGATATTGAGTTGTAGAAAAGAGGTGCTGATGGGGGCATTTTTTTTTTACTTGGGTTTTGTTTTAAGTTGATGAAAGATACATTCAGATTTATTTTGCAAAGGTGGTAGAGACTAGTGCAGAGTGAAACATACCTGGGTTTGGTTTGGGGCAGATTGAGGGAACATGACTAAAGTTTTTTGCAGAATTTGAACCCTATTGAAGTCAATGGGAGCAGGAACGTTAAAAAACAGTGATGGCCATTTTCTAGCCTATTAGGTTAGGGATTGTCCAACAAATGGCAAATGACCTGGACACTGCCCTGGGGAACATATACCAAAGCAAAAAAATATTTAAAAACTTCATGTGGCAGGAAGCAGTGATTTTTAGTAATGTTTAAAGCTGGGGTACCCAACATTATGAAGAGAGAGGGACACTTAAGCATCTTGGTAACCATTCGGGGGCCACAATGAGTGGAGCCGGTGGATGAAATGTCCGTGTCTGTATGCAAAGCGGACACGGATACAGCCTGCTCTACTCTATGGGCCCTCCGATTCGATCTGCCCAGACGGAAGGGGATTGATCCCCTTCTGTTTTTTTAGCAGATCGGATTGGAGATAGGCGCGTGTAAAAAGACACAAGTCTGTTTACATCTTCCGCTCCATAGAGGTGAATGGATGGTCTTATTGTGTGAAAGGGGCCTAACACTGACACTGATGCTCTGCGGTTTATCCACACCATGGGTGCGGAGCAGTGCACCTATGGCTTTCCTGCAGGGTAGCTGCACTTTGCCATAGAATTCTATTATATCCTGCAGGTGTGGTGCACTTTCTGAAAGCTCACCAAATCCACAGGTAATAACTGAAGTATACAGCTCCATGCGGGCAACTCGCAGGTGCACTGCGCTCCACCTGTGGATCAGTTTGAAAGCAGCCCAGCTACCACTGCAGAACAGACCTGCCCATATACACATTGTGATTTTAGTAATAAACTTACTTTTAAACAGTCTTCCATTCAGATATTGCCGGCTGTTGCTGTCCCAGTGCATTTGGTATCACTCTGTGACAGGAGCCAGCACTATACAGGCTTATGCAGCTTTGCTCCACAGCCACTTGCTTCCTCTACTGCCGGCTTCATTCACAACACTGATGCTCTGGAATGGCAGGTCGGCAATCCATGTTCTGGGCTTGCCAACCTGCTATCCCAGAGCAGGAGGTTGTGGGCCGCATCAGAGGGCTCCACGAGCCACTGTTTGGGTACCCCTGGCTTAAAGTGAAACATTAAAAATGCTAAATTGGATAGAATAAAATGCCTGGGGGATGCGATGACCCTGCCTGTAAAGAGTACCTACTGCAGCAAAACTGACATTTACAAAGAAAAAAAGTATTAAAAATTTTAACTACTTATGCAAAGGAAGGTCTTACCCCCTCCATGACCAGAGCATTTTTTTGCTATTGAGCACTGCGCTACTTTACTAACTAACTAGTCATTGCACGGTCATGCAGCACTGTACCCAAATTAAATATATATCATTTTTTTCGCACAAATAGAGATTTCTTTTGGTGGTATTTGATCACCACTGTGTTTTTTATTTTTTATTATATAAGACAAAAAATACCAAAAAATTTGAAAAAACCTCCAATATTTTTTACTTTCTACTATAAAACATATCCAATAATTAAAAAAAAACCCAAAAAAAAACCGGGTCTCTTCATAAATTTAGGCCAAAATGTATTCTGCTATATGTGATAATACTATACACAGTCACCGTACTAATGACACTGGCTGGGAAGGGGTTAACATCTGGGGCCAATCAAAGGGTTATGCTTAACAATGTGCTGCTTTTACTAATATATGCCACATCGTTGCTCCTTGCACAGAGAACTTTGTTGTTAGTAAATACAGGGCTCTGTGCTCTGATTCGCTAAGTCGATCAGCAGGTCCCGGCCATAAATCTTTGTCCAGGATCTGCTATCCAACTTGTACTGTAGCGAATGAAAGCACAGACAGATCCCCCCCCCCCCACATCCCATAATATTTTGCTCCCAAGGCAGACAGAAACAATAGAACAATGGGATGCAGCCATACCTCAAACGATCTAGTAAACAATCCAAGCTCATACAATATTCCAGCAGTCAGAAAGGTGGAATACATTTATCTTCATATATTCCTTGAGGGATATTGTTCAGAAATATTACTTTCCCAAGTGAAAGAGCCCCTTCATTCTTTCAGACGTGAAACCACACATATAGAACCAGGCCCGGACTGGGACAAAAAATAGGGCATTTTAGACTGAGCAGCCAACTTTTCCAGGGACTGGGGGGGGGGTTGGTAGACATTCGCGGGGATGGCTGGTGTCGGTCCTCCACACTGTAATGTGCAGGGACACTGTGATATAAAGGGAACTGCACTATAAAGGGGCACTGCAATGATTACAGTGCAGTCCCCTTTATATTAAAGTGTCCCGGTCCTATTGTGGCCATACAATGCCAGTACTGTCTGCCTCCTATTGTGCCCACATGGCCCAGTGACACTGACCTGCTCTCTTTCTGGTGGTGCGGTACAGCGTGGCTCTCTCTCTCTGGTGGTGCGGGTACAGCGTGGCTCTCTCTCTGGTGGTGCGGTACAGTGTGGCTCTGGTGGTGCGGGTACAGTGTGGCTCTCTCTGGTGGTGTGGGTACAGTGTGGCTCTCTCTCTGGTGGTGCAGTACAGCGTGGCTCTCTCTGTGGTGGTGCGGGTACAGCGTGGCTCCCTCTCTGGTGGTGCGGGTACAGCATGGCTCTCTCTGGTGGTGCGGGTACAGTGTGGCTCTCTCTCTGGTGATGCAGTACAGCGTGGCTATCTCTCTGGTGGTGCGGTACAGCGTGGCTCTCTCTTTGGTGGTGCGGTACAGTGTGGCTCCCTCTCTGGTGGTGCGGTACAGCGTGGCTCTGTCTCTTGTGGTGCAATTACAGCATGGCTCCCTCTCTGGTGGTGCGGTACAGCGTGGCTCTCTCTGGTGGTGCGGGTACAGCGTGACTCCCTCTATGGTGGTGTGGTACAGCGTGGCTCTCTCTCTGGTGGTGCGGTACAGCGTGGCTCTCTCTCTGGTGGTGCCGACATGAGAAGGGGAGGGGGGGCGAGGGGGGAATATCGTGACAGCAGCCTGCAGCTCTCCCCACCATGCGGATGCTCATGCCTGGAGGAAAAGAGCGGCTGCGGAACTGTCAGCGCGGCTCTGAGGCTGAGCTGTGTGTGAGAGACACACAGCTCAGCCCATGCAGCCGCCAGAGATGACACAGGCACGGCCGCATGGCGGTAGGCAAGCGGTGGCTGCGGCCTGTGTTACCCATGTTCAGGCCGCGGTCGCCGCTTACCTCCCGCTGTGCGGCCTGATCATCAACAGGCCACGGAGCGGGCGGCCCAGGTCCACCGGGCAAATGCCGGTCTGCCCTATGGCCAGTCCGGGCCTGTATAGAACCCAGGATAAAAAGAAAATGCTGAGTCCGGTATGGTTGTAATGGGAGTCTGGTTAGATCACACTCGACTGGGGTTCTCGGTCACCCTGTGCCCCTAATAGACACAGGGTAACTTACACTTAGGAGGGGCCGGGGGAGCTGGATAAGGAGTTTCCAGAGCTCTATAAAGTAAGCTGGGTTCCACAAGCCCCCCCCCGCCCAAAGTGACTCCCGTCACAGACCCCTATGGGAATGTGTAAGGGGTTACATACCCCCTACTCATTTGCAAAAAAAAAGTAAAGTGTAAATAAAGACACAGTTATTAACATTTACTTTTAAAAAAATCCCACAATCTACAGTGGGGACGGAAAGTATTCAGACTCCCTTAAAAGTTTCACTCTTTCTTATATTGCAGCCATTTGCTAAAATCATTTAAGTTCATTTTTTTCCTCATTATTGTACACACAGCACCTCATATTGACAGAAAAACACAGAATTGTTGACATTTTTGCAGATTTATTAAAAAAGAAAAACTGAAATATCACATGGTCCTAAGTATTCAGACCCTTTGCTCAGTATTTAGTAGGAGCAACATTTTGATCTAATACAGCCATGAGTCTTTTTGGGAGAGATGCAACAAGTTTTTCAAACCTGGATTTGGGGATCCTCTGCCATTCCTCCTTGCAGATACTCTCCAGTTCTGTCAGGTTGGATGGTAAATTTTGGGTGGACAGCCATTTTTAGGTTTCTCCAGAGATGCTCAATTGGGTTTAAGTCAGGGCTCTGGCTGGGCCATTCAAGAACAGTCACGGAGTTGTTGTGAAGCCACTCCTTCATTATTTTAGCTGTGTGCTTAGGGTCATTGTCTTGTTGGAAGGTAAATCTTCGGCCCAGTCTGAGGTCCTGAGTACTCTGGAGAAGGTTTTCGTCCAGTATATCCCTGTACTTTGCCGCATTCATCTTTCCCTGGATTGCAACCAGTCATCCTGTCCCTGCAGCTGAAAAACACCCCCACAGCATGATGCTGCCACCACCATGCTTCACTGTTGGGACTGTATTGGACAGATGGTGAGCAGTGCCTGGTTTTCTCCACACATACCGCTTAGAATTAAGGCCAAAAAGTTCTATCTTGGTCTCATCAGACCAGAGAATCTTATTTCTCACCATCCTGGAGTCCTTCAGGTGTTTTTTAGCAAACTCCATGCAGGCTTTCATGTGTCTTGCACTGAGGAGAGGCTTCCGTCGGGCCACTCTGCCATAAAGCCCCGACTGGTGGAGGGCTGCAGTGATGGTTGACTTTCTATAACTCGCCACACACATGTCTATATAAGACCTTACAGCTCACAGTGTATGTCAGAGCAAATGAGAATCATGAGGTCAAAGGAACTGCCTGAAGAGCTCAGAGACAGAATTGTGGAAGGCACAGATCTGGCCAAGGTTACAAAAAAATTCTGCTGCACTTAAGGTTCCTAAGAGCACAGTGGCCTCCATAATCCTTAAATAGAAGATGTTTGGGAAGACCAGAACCCTTCCTAGAGCTGGGGGGGGAGAAGAGCCTTGGTGAGAGAAGTAAAGAAAAACCCAAAGATCACTGTGGCTGAGCTCCAGAGATGCAGTCGGGAGATGGGAGAAAGTTGTAGAAAGTCAACCATCACTGCAGCCCTCCACCAGTCGGGGCTTTATGGCAGAGACATTAATGAGGAAAAAAATTGAACTGATTTTAGCAAATGGCTGCAATATAACAAAGAGTGAAAAATTTAAGGGGGTCTGAATACTTTCCGTCCCCACTGTATATCCATCATCAACCATGTTGTCCAACAATGTAGATGCACATCAATCACAATGCCTGTCAACCCACCAAATGGAAAAACCCACATTTGTTCGGGTTGCTTTACTCCTGCCAAATGAGAGGTCCAGTGAATGACAACATCTACCAGGTGACATCATTGATCATATTTGGACTTGACCATGATTGATGACATAACAAGATTCCTTTACTCATTCACATAGAATGGCTGGCAACTGGGTGCCCTCATTATTGTTAAACAAATGGGGCTTACAGATTTCCCCTATTTACATACCCCCACAACCACCATGCTAGGGTTGTTTAGAAGAGACATTTGTTCTGATCTAAATGGGGACAAGGTGCTTTGCCTGGTTTGTATCATCTGGCAAGGTGCCCCCTCATGTTAATGTGGGGTCTCCCTTAAATAAATGTCATATCAGACCTAAAGGATCTAGTATGAATCATGTGGGGAACACCTTCTCGCCGAGCATATGGTCTTACGGAAGTGGGTCTTTGCCCATGGGGCCACATATCTGCGCTTCTTTGTTTGTGCTGAGAGCGCACCACACATTGTGCTCCCAGCACAGAGACTGAGCTTTCAGTGACAGCTTCAGAGCACACACTAATGATCAGGAGCCTGGAGGCCTAGTTCCCAGTTACTGTACACCCTGCCCCTGTGTTGTTTTCTCCTCTTGAATGGAGAATAAGATACATTGTTCTTTTTCTGGTTGCTAGAGGAGAAAATTGTAAACAAAAAAGTGTGTATAATAAAAAAAATTAATAAAAAAAAGAAAAAATAGCTAGATCAGGATTTGATCTAGATCAGTGTCAAGTTAGGATCCAGTGATACTGCTGCAATTGCCAGGAGCAGTAGAATTTTTTTTTTAGTTATTATTTTGTGGTAGGTTATGGTAATTTCAAGAAATATACAGTTTACTTAAAAAAAAAATGCCAGTTTTCCTTTGATAATATAATACAGGTGATAACGATTTCTATTTATTTCCAAATGAAAGCCAAATTTCCCTGAGAAGAAAAAACACAAAAGTGTATTTCATCTGGATACCCTAAATGGTTGCAATGATATGTTCAGTTTTACATACAATGCCAAAATAATGAAATAGTGAAATACAGAAATAGTGAATTTCACTTTTATAAGCAATCATTTTTTTTTCTTTTTTATGAAAAACATTCATTCAGTGTTTTCTATTGTGATTAGCTGTCATTAGCTCTGTCTGTACCACGTGATCACTGTGACCAATCACAGAGAGCAACATAAATGTACACAATGAATGGCATGAATGGAAGCCATCCATTGTGTACAATTCTCATGTGATCTGCTGTGGTTGGTCACAGCGATAACATGACAATGGTCCAGTACACTAATCTGTCATCGGCTGTGTCCAGTGGACACACAGGTGACAGATCAGGCAGTAGAGTGGCCTATGGGGCCCGCTCCAGGTGCCTTCTGAGGAGGACCTCTTATGACGTCAGTAAAAAAAAAAAAGCACAGTTTTTTTGCAGGTTAAAAAATTAGCATTTATTATTTTTTTCAGCAGATCATGGGTGCAACATCCAGCCCCTGCAGATTTTCAGGATAGCTGTCTGCTCATACCTCATATGATCAGGCAGTTACCTGAGAGCAGGAAGGTAAATGGACTCCAAAGGCACTCACCCGTTCCCTTGCAACTCATTGAAAACTACATGCTGTCAGATGCAATGACTTGTGGGCACTCATTTACAGTAAACTGTAAATGAATGATGTGGTTGTGTGGGCGGAGCCCTGCATACCTGCGTGGTTTTCAAATAGGGATAGCAGGTGCGTTGAGAAGAGCCCCATCCCATATGCCGGAAGCATATGGGAAGCAATACTGTTAAGTCGGAATTTGAAATTGTACAGGCGCTTTTTAAACTGAGGACATATGAGTGAAATGTTCATATTTTAAATAAACAACTTATATACAGATTACACTAAGAGAGGTTTTCTGTTCTTGTTGCCGATCTTATGAGGTTCGGGGAGATCCTGCACTGTAGTGGATGGTCAATTTCTTCTGGTAAGCCTTGCGTGTGGCCACTTGGTGAAGGGCTTCAGATCCTAGCTACCACATCACAGGATATATGTTGTAAGCATGTTTTTATTGGCTACACGGTTGGACTATATCACTTTGGACTTCTGTGGAATCATTTTTAATTTTAATTACGATTTCCACTTCTTGTTTTCTATTTTTTCAATGTTTGTATTCATGTATGAGAGGTTGTCAATCCCTCTTTGGTTATTTATGAGATATTTGCGCAACTTTCTTATTTCTATTTTTTGCACAGTGTTTTTATATCACATGGTATGTTGCTGCTTTCTATTTCTATAGAATTTGATTTCACTGAGCACGTTATACGTTTTTTTATTTACACATATTAAAAATAGGTGGAACATGTAACATGTTCCAAAAGTATACATATCCTTTAATTTCTAAACTTTTAATGTTTTCACCAACATAGTTGAGAGCACACGTGATATAACATGGTGATAAAGGAGAAGAACACATTTGGTGATGTGTGAAGCAATTTTAGTACACAATGTTTTGGAGGTAAAAGGGAAAAGTAGACTTTTTTCACCATGTTGTTAATATAACTTATATTTGTTAAAAGGGAAGGCTATTTTCACTACGCTGTTAATATAATTTATATTTGTATAATTCACAAGATACTGTGCAGTAGGGAAAATAGATATACAGTATTTGATCCCCTGCAGATTTTGTAAATTTGCCCACTTACAAAGAAATGAGGGGTCTATAATTTTTATCATAGGTGCATTTTAAATGATAGAGACAGAATATCAACCAAAAATCTAGATTAAACATATAAAACAAATGCTATAAATTAAGTTGCAGTTCAGTGGATAAAATAAGTATTTGATTCTCAAGCAAAACATGACTTAGTACTTGGTGGAGAAACCCTTGTTGGCAAGCACAGAGGTAAGATGTTTCTTGTAGTTGGTGACCATGTTTGCACATATTTTAGGAGGGATTTTGGTCCACTCTTCTTTACAGATCTTCTCCAAGTCCTTAAGATTTCTAGGCTGTCTCTTGGCAACGCGACGTTTTAGCTCCCTCCGTGAATGTTCTTTAGGATTAAGGTCTGGAGACTGACTAGGCCACACCATGACCTTAATGTGCTTCTCCTTGAGCCAATCCTTTGATGCCTTGGCGGTATGTTTTGTATTATTGTCATGCTGGAAGACTTATCCATGACCCATCTTCAGTGTTCTGGCTGACGGAAGAAGGTTCTCATCCAAGATTACAATACATGGCCCGTTCATTGGCCCTCAATGCAGCAAAGTCGGCCTATCTTTAGCAGAGAAACAACCCCAAAGCATAATAATCCCCCCCGTGCTTGACTGTAGGGATGGAGTTCTTAGGGTCATCATCAGCATTTTTCTTCTTCCAAACACGGTGAGTTGAGATAATGCTAAAGAGCTCAATTTTGGTCTCATCTGGCCACAGCACTTTCTCCCAGTCCTTCTCTGAATCATTTAGATGTTCATTGGCATGACTGTACATGTGCCTTCTTGAGGAGGGGGACTCGCTGTATTTGGGGGAAGAGAAATGCTGACTATGACTCTAAGAACACCATGCCTACAGTCAAGGACGGAGGTGGAAACATTATGCTGTTTCTCTGCTAAAGGTACAGGCTGACTTTGTCGCATTGAGGGGCCAATGCATGGGGCCATGTATTGTAAAATCTTGGATGAGAACCGTCTTCCCTCAGTCAGAACACTGAAGATCGGTCATGGATGGGTCTTCCAGCATGACAATGACCCGAAACATTCTGTCAAGGCAACAGAGGCGTGGCTCAAGAAGAAGCACATTAAGGTCATGGAGTGGCTTAGCCAGTCTCCAGATCTTAATCCTATAGAAGTTTTTTTGAGGGAGCTGAAACTTCGAGTTGCCAAGCGACAGCCTAGAAACCATAAAGATTTAAAGATTTGTAAAAAAAGTTGACCAAAATCCCTTCTGAGATGCGTGCAAACCTGGTCACTAACTACAAGAAACGTCTTACCTGTGTGCTTGCCAACAAGGGTTTCTCCACCAGGTACTAAGTCATGTTTTGCTTGGGGATTAAATACTTATTTTATTCACTGAACTGCAACTTAAAGCTGAGTTCCATTTGGCACCTTTCAGGGGGAGGGGAGAACTGGTACGTGTTCCCCACTTCCGGAGATGGCACTGTGGCGCTATCCTTCTTCTGCCAATTAGAAAGTGCAGCGCACTTCGCACATGAGCAGTAGGGAGCCGGCTGTGAAAATGAAAGGCTTCACTGCCAGGTTCCCTTACCAGGAATGGCGACGGCTGCATCCGATCGGCCACACAGCTGATGCGAAGATCAGCTGGGGCGCCGTCATTGCGGGCTCCCTGGTCAGGTAAGTGTCCATATATTAAAAGTCAGCGGCAATATTTGTAGCTGCAGACTTTTAATTTTTTGTGGGGGGGGGGCTGGACCTCCTCTTAAATTTATAACATTTGTATCATGTGTTTTTTCTGGATTTTTGGTTGATATTCTGTCTCTATCATTTAAAATACACCAGCTCACCCCCAGCATATTCCGACCCCTCCCTCCAACCCACCTTCTATTACAAGTCCTCTCCCTACCCAGAGCACCCCCCAACACATACTCAACCCTCCCAAACCCACCTTCTAGCACAAGTCCTCTCCCCTCTCAGAGCACCCCCCAGCACTGACTCGACCCCCCCAACCCACCTTCTAGTACAAGTCCTCTACGCTCCTAGAGCACCCCCCAGCACATATTCAACCCCCCAACCCACCTTCTACCACAAGTCCTCTCCCCTCCCCGAGCAACCCCCAGCACATATTCGATCGCCCCCCAACTCACCTTCTAGCACAAGTCCTCTCCCATTTCAAAGCCCCCCAGCACATATCCAAAGCCTGGATTTTGGTTAACCATGCCCCTTAAGCCCCTCCCAATGTAAAGTTTGACCACACCCACTTTTTGCCTTAGGTCTCGGCCTCCCTTGAGTGTTATATGGGCAAATAATTTTTTTGGGGGGGTGTGACACCATGTTTTACTGCACCAGGTGACACCAACCCTAGTAATGCCACTGGGGACACGTAAGTTCCATGTTCAGTCAGACATTGCCACTGTGGTAGTGTACATTATCCACCAGGAAGAAACTGTAATGCCCTGTACACACCTTTGGATTTTCTGACGGAAAATGTGCGATCGGAGCGTGTTGTCGGAAATTCCGACCGTGTGTGGGCTCCATCGGACTTTTTCCATCGGATTTTCCGACACACAAAGTTTGAGAGCAGGCTATAAAATTTTCCGACAACAAAATACGATCGCGTCAATTCCGACCGTGTGTGGACACTTCCGACGCACAAAGTGCCACGCATGTTCAGAAGAAATTCCGAGACGGAACAGCTCGGTCTGGTAAAATTAACGTTCGAAATGGATAGAGCACTTTCGCCAGGCTGCAATCTTCAAAATTATTTAATACAGCACACTCTCTTCTTCTTTATAATGCAGGAAGAACTAAGTAGTTTTGCTGCTGATATTCACACAGAGTTCTCACAAACTTCTTTCTTTATTATTTATCGTGATTCCCTCAATATATTATGATTTGTCACATCTGACCAAAAATCTATATAATTTTTTTATGTTTTTTTTTTTTTAAAGCCTGATGTGATTTTTTTTTTGGTTTGTCTTTTTTTCAAGACTGATCTTGTTTTTTTTAAAAATTTTTTTTAGTTATTTAACATCCAGAATATTTTTGTGTGTGTTTTGTGTGTCAAGTTACCACAACACCATTATTATCTTGTATTATTTAATCTCAAGGAGGTTGCTTGGTGTTGGTGTCTCTTGTTAATTTCACATTGTATTTTGAAATGTACCTGCCTCCTCACAAACAAACTGTCCTTTTTGAAGGAAAACACACATAGGCGAGTATAATTGAAACCAAAAACCTTTATTAAGGGCTCAGAACCAAACAAAGAGGGAGGCAACGCTGGAGAAACAGCAGAAATTGGTGAAGCCTTTGACCCCCAGGGCACACATCAATTATTTTACTGCAAAATTGGTGGCCTGAGGAGTCCATATATAAGGGAGTGCAGTCTGGTCCAGAAGTCCCAGAGATTATGAAAGCAGCAGATGACATCTGTGTCCCCAGGCTGTGGTCATACAAGAGCCTGCATCTTTTGTCAGATCAGACTGAACCCAGAGTCATCACTCTCTGGTCTTCCTTCCACGCTTCCTTCCACGCTGTGGCTGTGGTGGTGTAGTTGTGGCAGGAGGAGGAGGAGGATGTTCCAACTCAATCACATGGGTATTGGGTGTAATTTCTCCCCTCACCTCCTTAGTTAAGACTTTATAAAGAAGGTCCTCACACAGCTGACGTTGGCCCTCCTGCATGCCCTGCAGTTTGGTGGTAGCCATGCAGGCAAAGGCCTCTTCAGGAGTGGGGGTGGCTCTGAGGGACGCAGAAGCCTCCTGAATGAGCCTGAGTGCTGAATCCTGCACGTGACTCCCCTTCCTGGGTCTTTTGGTTGGAAGGCGGAGGGGAGGAACCTGCGATTCGGTCAGGCTCCTACTGGTCCCAGGCTTCTCCTGGCTGCCACTTAGCCCCGCCTCCTCCTGACTGCCACTAACCCCCGCCTCCTCCTAGCTGCCACATTCCACAGCCTCCTCCTGTGTGCCACATTCCAGAGCCTCGTCCTGGCTGAAGTCTTCCTGTGTATGAAAAAGGGACATAGTTTTAGTTTTTACTTCATCAATCGCACACAATTTTCATATCATGACTGTTGCAAATTGAATGTTAACAAATATAAAAGACTATCCTTCTGAGCCCAGCATTTTTCATTCTTGTCCCAATTATTTTTGCCCACTACTGTCTATTGATATGTAAATGCCTTTATTAAATCAGCAATTGGTGATCAATAATAACCTTTAGTAAAGATCATTTCTTTATTGACCAGAAATCTGTAGAAGAATGCTATACCTGGCTCAAGCTGGGCTCCTCAACTTCTTCCTGTCATCTGCTGCAGCTCTGGATCTCTGGGAATCTGTGACCTTCTTGCGCTCCCTTAGATAAGTGCTCCTCAGGCCACCAATTTTGGCTTTTAAATAAGGGATGGTTGCTGTGGGGACCTCCGGCTTCACCAACTCCAGCAGTTTCTCCAGCGCTGTCTGCCTCTTTTGTTTATGATTATAATGTGGATGTTTCACCTGCCACAGACAGGGCAGCTCCCTGTATTTGTCTATGAACAGGGGGAGGAAGTTGTGGTCATTGAAGCCATCCATCTGCAAGACACAACACAAGACAAACCCTAATGTCAGGCAAAACTCTCCTAATCTTGTTACAATATAGGCCTCAATATAGAAGCAGTATAGGCCCAAGTTAGATCTTACCTTCGTTATCATGATCGGCGCCTCCGATACTCCTTCCTCCGCTCACAGATCGTACGTACTACGCACGCGTGTTACGCTTTATACACACTGCGCATGCGTGAAACTCCACCCGTCCCTGACGTTCGTTCTATTCTATTCCCCGCCCCTTCTCGTTCGGCGCAGTGGGGGAAGAGCACATAGGGAAACACAGCAGGTGCGTGCTAATTACAGCAACGAGGAGGAGGGGGAGGAAAGCCCGGAGCCTGAAAAGTCCCGATCCAGAAGGAGACGATTTAAGGCCTCAAATATGTCCTTAGGGGAGATGTTGGAGATGGTGGACATCCTGAAGAAGGCCGACTATGACGGGAAGTATGGACCTTACCCCAACCCCAATGTCCGAAAGGCCAAGATCATGGCGAAAGTGGTTAAGAGTCTGCACCGAAATTTCGGGGTACGACGATCGAAAGATCAGCTCAGGAAATGGTGGTCGGACCTAAAATTAAGAGAGCACGAGCAGTACAGAAAGATCCGGAGAGTGCTTAAAAAAGTAAGTAGTTGTGCTGTGTTCCTATTCTTTATGTTTATTACGTTTGTGCTGCTCCATGTGCTTTTCGTAACTGTTATCCAGTTTAAAAAGGCAACTTTCATGTTCATGGGCACATTATCCATTCGTATAAAACATTGTTCGTTCGGCCTAGAAAACGCCATTGTTTTGGCCATATGCATTTGCCCACATTTTTTATGGCCTACTTGTCTGCAAATAATTTGGTTGTGTAGATGGGTTTGTAACTAGAATGAAATGCAAACTAGATTCTGTGTAAAGAGAGGACACTCAGCAGCAGTTTTCACATCTGGACGCTGGAGCACTAGTGTGGGACACATGAATATGTATACTATGTATACTATAGGGGTGTCTCCATCTGTGAAGCTTGTACAAAACAGGTAAAGTATTGAAGCTTGACAAAGGACAATAAAAATTCTACATCTCGGATCTCTGCCAAAATAGACAATTGTACCCCACTTCCAAGCAATGTTTCATATTCCTATTTCTGCCATCAAATATCTGTGTTAAGTATACCTATTTTTTTTTACATAGGGGATAAAAGACTCAGAGGACACCCCTCATCCGAGGAGACCACAGACCCCCCACCTCTGGAAGAAGGGGAAATCCACCCAAGCCAAGCAGAGCAGGAGGAGGAAGACATGGTGGTAATTGGCACCACATCAGGTAAGTGTCTGCGACCACAGGCTCAGGTAAGAGATGGATGCCGGCATATTTATAATACATGGTGTTTTTTTGTTTCTATCTTTTTAGGTGATCGTGATGTTGTGGATCCAGGGCATTTCACCTCGGAAAGTGCACAGATCCTGATTGGGGAGATCGTGGGGTGTAATAGGGACTTGGAAAACATCCTGAAAAACATCAATGATGTTCAACAAAAAATGAAGAACATCATTGATGTTTTAGGGAGAGTTTAAAACCCCTCAAAATCCCTCTTTTTTTGGCGTTTTTTGTGAGCTAAAATTTTTTACCATTTTTGGACATATTTGCGAAAAGCCAAATTTTGAAGAGGCACACAGTGTGTCAACATGTGCTATATGCCATCACGGGAGATAAATGGATGCGTTTTGGGGGTGCAACCCCTTCCTCAATAATAAAGTAGCTGTGAGGAAGGGGTTGCACCCACAAAACACGTCCCTTGATCCCCCGTGATGGCAGCTAGCGCATGTTGACATTCAGCAATTGGTGTGCATCTTCAAAATTTGGCTTTTCTAGGGGTGACTTCACCCCATCTGAACGCAATATCGAACAGTTTGTAAATACTCATGTCTGATATTGCCTTCAAGTTCTACCAAATGTGAACTTTGTAAGTTCAAGATTTGTGTCTTTCTTGTTGGTTTTAAACATGCCTGTTTTATCCTAAATGGACATTTCTACTTTTCCTAATGTGACCCCAAAAATTGTTATACAACAAACATGTTGGTTTGTTTTAAAAACCTTTTCTAAATGCACATGTGATTGTGCTGGTATTAAAAAGATTGTTAATCAAGAATGTGTGGATTATTGTTTCAACGCTCCAAAACTTTTGTTGTGCTCTAATTGGTGTTTTCTGTGACAATGGGGGTTATTTCCTAAGGGAAAATCCACTTTGCACTACAAGTGTAGTTTCAAGTGCACTAGTAGTGCAAAGTGTCTTTGCCTTTAGTAAATAACACCCAACAGTGTTTTGTAATGTTACACAATCACGCCATTTTCAGGACTCACCACATTTCTGTCAGGGTCAGCTAAAGAAACACAAGCAGTAAATGTCACCAAAGATTTTAGTAGTTAAATTATTTTTTATTTGAAAAAAGTTTCAGACATTATCTGGCATATTGATAGCCCCCCTACCCGCAAAGTATTCAAGGTATCTTAGACAGACATCACGGGCACTCAGGGGGGGCAAGCCAGGACGGCCACTTTCAAGCACCGTCAGGGTTGGTTCATTTTGATTTCCAGCCTCAGGCCCAACTGAGCCAGCATAGTTGGCAGAATGTTGCCGTAAAAAGTTGTGTAGAACACAGCATGCCAGGATGATATGATTCAGTTTGTACTCCGCAGGTGTATGGGTGTAAGAAATAGGCGGAACCGGCTGGCCATGATTTCAAACGTGTTCCCCACCACTCTTCTGGCTCTGGCCAGCCGGTAATTAAAAACCCTCTGGTCCGGGGTGAGGGTCCTCATCGGGAATGGCCGCATAAGATGGTCCCCCAGCGCAAACGCTTCATCCGCAAGGAAGATGAATGGGAGTCCTTCTACATTGTCTTCTGGAAGTGGCAAGTCCAAGCTGCCATTCTGGAGATGCCTGTAGAACTCCGTCTGGGTGATGACTCCACCATCGGACATCCGGCCATTCTTCCCCACGTCCACATACAGGAACTCGTAAGTAGCCGACACCACCGCCAACATCACAATACTATTGAACCCCTTATAGTTGAAATAGTATGACCCCGAGTTGGGTGGTGGGACAATGTGACGTGTTTCCCATCAATTGCCCCTCCGCAGTTAGGAAAGTCCCAAAGTGGGCAAAGTGGGAGGCCACAGTCTGCCATTCCTGTGGCGTGGAAGGAAACTGTGGAGTCAAACAAGAAAAACAAATTAGTCATTTTGCACATAAACAGGGAAAGCAGATTAGCCACAAACATTCTTGGCCAACATCAAGATAACATTTATTTGAGGGAGTTTTTAAAGACCAAAGTATAGTGCGCATGCGCGCGGCGCCGGAGCAGGACATGCTGTGACCGAGCTCCGTAAGCCCCGACCTGAAAGAAGCTATTAACGGCTAAACGGGACGCCCGGATCACCACCGGACAGCTAGCATATATCCCGGGAGCGGATCATGAAGCGGGGGACCGTGGGGAGCTCCAGGAAGGCCGAAAAACAGCCACAACAGCCCCGCTCCACTCGGGCCCAGCAACAGTCCCCTCAGCCTAAGATGGCGACCGGAACACAGAAGGGAACACATGGAGCAGAATACCGCGCGGAGGGACAGACACCAGAGCCCGGTAAGGTGCAGGGGACGGAGGAGGAGGGATGGGATATCCCCCGATCCCAGCAACATTCCCCACAGCTAGCACCCCCATTAAACCAAAGGGCCCAGAGGAAGATTGGCGCCTCATCACAACAGCCAAGGCCTTCCATCACACAGATGGCGCCACAGCAATATACCCATCCGCATCCAGAAACATCCATAGATAGTCTGGGACGAGACCCCTTCTCGTCCCAGTCTCAGGAAGAACCACAGACCCCCAGACAAGCCGATTTAAATATGTCTCCCCTGTCAGTTTCTCCAGACAGAGCGCAGTTTAATAACTCTCCTGCCTCATCTACAGACAGACACATGGCAGAAATAGCAGAGATAGCACTAAGCCAAAGTAGTTCAATACAACCTCAAACATCAGAGCCCACTGCTTACTCCGGAGATGCCATACTACTTGCTAGATTTTCAACCCTCCTACAACAGGAACTTTCCAAAGCTTGCACAATAATAACTACAGGGATAAAAGATGATTTCCAAACCATAGGAGAGAGGCTAGACACCATAGAATCCAAAATGGATGGTACTGTAAAAAGAGTCAACCAAAATTCCAGAATGATATCATCACTACAAGACCAATTGGATCAAGCCAATGCAAAAATCGAGGACCTGGAAAATAGGTCGAGAAGATATAATTTTCGCGTGCGTGGCCTCCCCGAATCTATAACTGACATGGAAGGAGTTGTTCATGCTCTGATGAAGGATCTAATACCCGACATTGCACCACATCAGCTGGAATTAGATAGAGTCCATAGAGCCCTCACAGCTCCCAGACCTGATGGATTGCCCCGTGACGTGATAGTCAAACCTCACTTTTATCGGGTCAAAGAAAAAATAATGTTGGAAGCAAGAAACAAAGATGATATTTTGCTACAAGGAAGTAAAGTACAGATCTTTGCCGACATATCACAGACGACGATCCAGAAGAGAAGGCAACTGAAACCCCTGCTGACTCACCTGATTAACCGTCAGATCAAGTACCGCTGGTCTTTTCCATTCAGACTGTCCTTTACGTACAGAGGGAAGTCACATTCATTTACAAATTTTCAGTCGGGAGAGGAGCTACTCCTAGAATTGGGAATAATCAATAGAGATTCACATCACCCCGACTCCCCAAATAATGATGGTCGTCCGGTCTCCCCCATATGGTCTCAACAAAGAAGATCAACTTCAAGGAAATCGCACCCTTTCACCTGAACGCCCAACAACATCTTTATGGAACATCACCCATACCACTCAGGCAAATTTTGCCAGAAGTTGATATAAATTTACTGAAGAATTCCTACCTGCAATAAATGACTACGGACTGCCTTAATGCCTAATCAGGCGAACACTATGATAATACATCGATCCCCTTCCCTTCCCCTCCCCCCCCTTCTTCCTCTTCTATGAGCTAAGTTGGAGTCCTGGTCCCCTCCTCCCTCCTATACCTAAAGAAAATGCTCTTCATTTTAGAGCTCTCCTTCCCCCCTCCAAATTTTTTACCCCCACCCTTGTCCCCTGGTTCCTATTTTTAGTCCCTTCCAGTTACAGCACAAGAAAGGTCGGGGCAGTAACACAAGCCACTCCTAGTGAACTTGCCTCTACTCCTTGAGTGGAGGCAACTTTACAATATTATGGGGCTGAAAACCCCTGAGATCGTACTACCAAATAGTGCGATGGTTATTTTTTACCTAATGATACTGTTGAATTGTTATGGTTACAGTTTAATGAACGAAGCGCAATATATCTCTAACTCTATTTCTTTTCTTTTTCTCCTTCTAATCTCTCTCTCTCTTGGTGCACTCCTGATACAGAAATGGATTCTTTATACACATCGGAGAAGATCTCCAAAACGTGAGTACGGTTTACCGAACAAATATGACCGATAGATCCTCTACTAAATTCACTATATTAACACATAATGTACAGGGTTTGAACTCTCCGGTCAAACGAACCAAAGCCTTCCAACAATACCACAAAATGAGAATAGATATCTTACTACTTCAAGAGACACATTTCTCCAAAACATCTGCACCTAAATACTTACACGCACGATACCCCACGTTTTTTGTGTCAAACGGACCAGATAAAAAACGGGGAGTAGCAATCTGCATAGCAAAAAATATACCATTTTCACCCATTAACATCATCCGGGACAAAGAAGGACGTTATATTATGGCTAAGGGGAAAATACATGATAAGGTAGTTACACTACTCTCCTACTACGCCCCTAACACAGGACAAAAACAGTTCCTACGCACAATGCTAACGACAATAATGCCACATGTGGCGGGACACGTGATCCTAGGCGGAGATAGCAACATTTCTTTAGATCAAATACTAGACAAATCCAACCCAAGCAAAACGCTCCTAAAACACACCCCGAAACAAAGTGGAGAGATTGCTCGTCTGCTCCATAGTTATGACTTGATTGACATATGGAGAAATGCCCATCCCACGTCCAGAGACTTCACGTTTTATTCCCATGTTCACAAGACATACTCCCGCATAGACCATTTATTTACACTCTCCCCACTACTTTCATATATCTCATCGACCAAAATCATCCCCATGGCTTGGTCCGACCATTCATCAATACAAATCACTCTTGTTGATTTATGGTCAAAATCAGCACCGTCGTCGTGGCGATTAAACGAATCCTTATTGAATGATCCCATTATTGCAAAGGAAACAGAGCTAGCTATTAAGGAGTATTTCCAAAACAATCTCCCCTCATCCCCGTCCCCTACGATAACATGGGCGGCACACAAGGCCACCATCCGTGGTAAGTTGATTCAGCTTGCCTCTAGAGCAAAACGAGAATGCGAACTTACGATAAAAAAACAAACAGAAGAACTTCAACGCCTCACACAAGAACAAAAGACTAATCAAGCCATTGATCTTAGAGATCAGATTGATACCGCTCGCACAGCCCTAAATATGAGTCTTACCACAAAAGCGGAAAAAAATATAAGATGGGCTAGACATAGATACTATACCATGGGAGATAAACCAAACAAACTTCTAGCTCGGAAACTAACCCCTAGACCATACACACCAGCTCTACCTAAATTGCGTCTACATAATGGTCAGACTACACAGGATCCACAATTAATACTACAAGAATTTCGTTCTTTTTACTCAAAATTATATGACACCCCTACACCTCTACAGGCAAACAAGGCTGAGGAATTCCTCAGTGATATTACATTACCCACATTGGAACGGGATCACACAGAACTAATGGAGGCGGAATTCACAGCAGGGGAAGTGGCCGCAGCTATTAAACACATAAACCCCTCCAAAGCACCGGGTCCCGATGGTTTTTCTGGACATTATTACAGAAAATACACTGAAATATTAGTTCCCCATTTATGCTCTTTCTTCAACGAATTAAGAAAAGGAAACCCACTCCCATCACATGAAAATAATGCCTATATTCATATAATACCCAAACCAAATAAAGATCATGGAGACTGTGCAAATTACCGCCCAATATCACTAATTAATTTAGACTTAAAGATAATGACAAAAGTTTTGGCCACTCGAATGAATTCATTTATATCCAAATATATTCACCCAGACCAGGTGGGATTCGTACCCAATCGCCAGGCCTCAGACCAAACTAGAAGAATTATTAATATAATATCTGCCCTGAACTCAGGGTGGGACAGGGGGGGCCAGAGAGGAGCACTTTTGGTCTCTCTGGACTTACACAAGGCCTTTGACTCCATTTCATGGGACTATCTATTTTTCATATTGAAACGCTATGGGTTTGGTCCTAATTTCCTGAAGACATTAGAAAACATTTACCATACTCCCACAGCACACCTAATTGTCAAGGGTTTCCGGTCTCAGCCAATAGACATACACAGAGGAACCAGGCAGGGATGTCCGTTGTCCCCCTTGTTGTTCATTCTAGCAGTGGAACCATTAGCTATAAAGATACGAGCCCACCCAGACATACTGGGAGTGAGGAGTGGTGACAGGGAACATAAGTGCGCGTTATTTGCAGATGACCTGCTGCTGCTCCTCTCCTCTCCGATCACCACACTACCTACCGTGCACATATTACTAACACACTTCACGTCAATCTCAGGCCTAAAAGTGAATCATTCGAAATCCCAAGCCCTTAATGTACTGTTACCAACGCACATAATTCGTGCTTTACGAAACTCATACACATTCCAGTGGAAGGATACAGCTCTTCCATATCTAGGTATCTTTCTTACCCCATCGCTAGCCACATTATATAAACATAATTACCCCCCCTTATTTAAAAAACTATTGGAGGATCTCAAAAGATGGTCAAACAATCCCCCATCCTGGTTCGGTCGACTGTACTCAGTAAAAATGACTATCCTTCCAAAGGTGTTGTACCTGTTCAGAACTCTTCCCATAGCAATAGATAGAGCGGACCTAGCGAGGTTCCAGAATAAACTCCTGGAATTTATCTGGGGGAACAAGAGACCCAGGGTGAATAGACGAACATTATACACCCCCAAACTGCAAGGTGGATTGGGGGTACCAGACCTGATAAAATATTATCATGCAGCACAATTAGCTCAGCTAACACGATTCCATACCCGACAATCAAACCCACTTTGGATGAAAATGGAAACAGCGTTATTTCCCAATAAGGAGATCAGCCACCTAATGTGGATGAAACCGAAGGACAGACCGACAATAATGTGTCCGACACTGTCCTTGTCATTTGATCTGTGGGATAGACTAGCAACTACTTATAAGTTTAAATCTCCTCATACTCCATTGGCCCCATTATTAAATAATCCTGTCTTCGCCCCGGGTCTCTGTCCCCACGAATTTAAATGGTGGACCAACAAGGGATTGTTACGGATAGCAGATTTATGCGACCACAGAGGGGTTATATCTAAACAGGTTCTGCAGGAAAAGTACCAACTACCGAATACAGAAATATACCGCTATTCCCAGATAGCGCACTTCTTAACTACATTGAACCGTAGTTCGGATCTAACTAAATCCACCCAAATGGAAAATTTCTGCAGAACCATAGATAAACACTCGGGCCACATATCATTGATATATGGTATTTTATCATCATCCTCTCAGAAATTGTTTTATATGGAAAAATGGGAGCAAGATACAGGTATCAGCCTAACAGTTGAAGAATGGCACAAAATATCTCTCCAGGCTTCCAAGTCATACATTAATACCTCTTTGATAGAGGCAAACTACAAGGTTCTGGTGAGATGGTATATGGTTCCAGTGAAAGTGGCAGCTTTTGTCCCGGGGGCCTCCCCACAGTGCTTTAGAGGATGCAACAACGAAGGCACCATGATACACACATGGTGGTCCTGCCCAAAAGTGCGTAGATTTTGGATCCGTACATACAACTTTATATATTCATTAACCCAAGTGAACTTAATCAAGTCACCCTTGCAAGCGCTGTTGGGACACCCAGTAGATGGCGCATCGAAATATATGCGAAAACTCATAAATTTTGTGTTTGTTGCAGCAAGAATAGCGATAGCGAAATCATGGAAGTCTCCAACGATTCCCTTTTATCTCATCAAATCTAAACTGTCATGGATTATGGTTAATGAACGTCTGTCTGCTATCTTAAATGACAAAATGCATTTATTTGAAAGAATATGGGACCCCTGGATAAAATATATCTCAAATACATAATGTGAGGGAATACTTAAAAATCCCTCGCTCTAAGACAGGAGTGCACCTTCCCCTCCCCTTCTTCTCACTATCCTCTACTTCCCACTTTCCTATCTTTTTCCTTCTTGTTACTTTATCAAATATAATAAGCATTAAAGAGTATAGGGTTGATCGAAGCCCTAAAGCTGTTATAGGAGGATCATTTACAGGTTGCACTAGGTTGGGGAGCTTGGGAGTGAGAATTCTCCTCCTGAGACTCCTCAGGCTATACATGAAACACCATAAAGAATTAATAATCATATGGAATTATCTGTCGTGTAACCTCCCTATCTCTTTCATTTTGTTCTTTTTATTTTTGTACGGTTATTTTGTATAAACGTCTTGTTATTGGTTCTTATACCTCAAACAAAACATGTAAAACTCTAATCTTATATCTTTTGTAAAATCTTGAATAAAAATATTGGAAAACAAAGACCAAAGTATAATGTACACCTATCAGATCCCCCCCCCCTCATGGGTAATTTCTAACATTTTAGGGGGGGGGAGCTCTTGGACAGGTAACCCTTTCCACTTCATTGAGAGATGAATGCCTAAATAATGGTATTACTTTGGCCAGCCCCCCCTTAGGTACACTATTGGCAGCCCACTGGACAGGTAAGAACTGTCATAATACAAAGATATAAATACACATTGTACACATTTTAGCACATTTGGACATTCTGCTATTACCTATCAAGATAATAATAGGATACAAAAACTTTAAACAGTACCATTTGAAAGTATACAGGCAGGCCCTTGCACTACATGCTTTGGGAAATTCATCCATAAATCTGACCACAAAAGAGATGGCTATAGTGTGTATGGGTTTGGCAAAGTCAGCAGATAGATGATTGAGGATAGATAGAGAATATTATTATCAGCTGACTTGGGGGGAGGGAGGGTTCCAAATAATTTGGGGACCCCCCAAAAAAAGCCTCTGGCACTCTGCCTGAATTTAAAGCACAAATCACATTTCAAAACATTTTAGGGGGTGTTTGGGGTAAAGCACTACTATGGAGCTGATAAAATACATTGTTAAGTGACTATATGAGGTGAATATAGGGCCAGGAGACCATGCTGGGGAGGTAAGTGAAGGCAAATATGTATGAAGGACAAAAAAAATTACATAACAATCCAGCTTGCATGAGGACAAAGGGGACATTCACAGCATATTACAATCATGGTAATTAGGGAATGAGGAAAGAAATACAATATATTAGCAAACATTAAATACAATAAAATGTGATATTAAAGGATAAAAATCTTACCTTAATATACTCCTTCTACAGGACCTGGATGATGGCAGAACAGGTCTCTGGGATAATGATACCCAGAGCCTGAGGGGAGATGCCTGTCGAGAACTTCAAGTCCTGCAGGCTTCTCCCTGTCGCCAAGTACCGCAGGGTGGCGACTAGCCTCTGCTCCAGAGTGATGGCTTGCCTCATGCAGGTATCCTGCCTGCTAATATAAGGGGTCAGGGAAGCCAACAAACTGTGAAATACGGGGTCCGTCATCCGGAGAAAGTTCCTGAAATCATCAGGATTATTCTCACGGATCTCACGGAGCAAAGGCATATGAGAGAACTGGTCACGCTGAAGCAACCAATTCTTGGTCCATGAACTCCTCCCCACCCTGTTCATGGACTGGACTTGTGTCAAGGTCAGGACCCCAACACCAAGCCCCGCACAGCACGAACTCTACGAGGAGTACGTATACGCAACATGGCTAGAAAACGGTCGGCTGCTCAGAACGAAGTAACAGAACGCACTGAAGAACAGCAAGGCCTGTGAAGAGCGACCTGAAAAACAGTAACGAACGAACAAGAACACAATGACAAGAGTCAATGGTACTCGCTGCACACACTGAAGAGCAGATACAAACCCACAAGCACAAACTGAACAGCAGAAAACGATCTGAAAACCACGAGTCTGAAAAAGCGCAAATCGTCTCTCACCAAACTTTTACTAACAAGAGATTAGCAAAAGGAGCCCAAAGGGTGCCGCGCTTGGTTCTGAACTTGCCTTTTCTAGTCTCGTCGTACGTGGTGTACGTCACCGCGTTCTTAGCGATCGGAAATTCCGACAACTTTGTGCGACCGTGTGTACGCAAAACAAGTTTGAGCCAACATCCGTCGAAAAAAATCCATGGATTTTGTTGTCGGAATGTCCGATCAATGTCCGATCGTGTGTACGGGGCATAAATCTCACCATGTCAGGAAAAGTAGCTTGCACCCTGTGGCAGAACTTCATGTTCCTTTCTTTTCTGCCATATACAATCCAGGTGTAGACAATTGCCAAAGGTATATGGTACGCTGCTCACAAGCCCTAAATTGGGCCACCCTAAAGGACAATTAGATGTTGAAGGCCAGCAGGGACTCATCCTATGCCTCACAGGGGTAGAATCCTTTCTCTCTCTTTTTCTGCTCCTACTTCTGTGAGGTGATGTAGCCAACACTTCAGAACTGATCGCTTTCTCCTTCAAGCATCTTTCCAACTCTGCATAGGGAAAATGTGGTGTTAAGATAGGGTTTCTGCACTGTCTACAGTAGTCATGGCTTTCACCTCAACCAGGACATTGTTCTCCCATCCTCTATCTAGCTCCAGTTCATCAAGAAGAAAAATGTCCTCCATTGTCTAGATATATTTGGGCTGTGAGAATCTTCCTCTCGGCCACTGCTTCTGATTCGTTTTTGTAAACCCAGATGGGCCCCCTAAGGCTATCTAGGCTTATTTGTCTATCATCTTTATCTGAATCAGGTAGACCCTCATCCAGTTTTACAGTCTTAAGCATTTTGTTCCACCATTTCCTGTCAAGATGTTATCAACATTTTTGGGGGGGTGCAAACAAACTGAAAAATTCTGAAATAAAAACATCAATTGCAGCCACTGTGCCATCAAATGCAGCCACTGTGCCATCAAATGCAGACACTGTGCTCATCATATGCAGCCACTGTGCCCATCATATGCAGCCACCTGTGCCCTACAAATGCAGCCACTCTCCCCATCATATGCAGCCACTCTGCCCATCATATTCAGCCACTGTGCCCATTATATGCAGCCACTGTGCCCATCATATGCAGCCTCTGTGCCCAGCAAATGCAGCCAACTGTGCCCATAATATGCAGCCAACTGTGCCCACCATATGCAGCCAACTGTGCCCATCATATGCAGCCTCTGTGCCAATAATATGCAGCCACTGTGCCCCCCGCCCGCTCGCCCGCCCACACGCTGTCTGCTCGGCACTTACCCCATCATGGTGGTGGGTCAGGCAGCAGGT
The DNA here is from genome assembly GCF_042186555.1 of Aquarana catesbeiana. Classification (NCBI taxonomy): domain Eukaryota; kingdom Metazoa; phylum Chordata; class Amphibia; order Anura; family Ranidae; genus Aquarana; species Aquarana catesbeiana. The sequence continues at coordinate 406,067,230 of NC_133326.1, read as the reverse complement.
CAGGCGGCGAGCTGTGGGACGGGTAGCACGTCGATGGCTCCTGTGTCCTTCGTGCGTATCTTCTTCCTGTTCTGCTAGGCGGCCAATGGGATTGCCTCTGCCTTCAGCCAGTCAGGTGACCGGTATTACATCCGCACCTCCTGATTGGCTGAGAGGCAGTTTTGTGTTAGCAAAGCAAATATTTATTGGCTTTGCTAACACACCTAGTTGGTCTGTGAGCGCAATGGTTTGTGCTCGCAGTTCATCTTTTTTGAAGCCTATTAGAGCCTATGGCTTCAAAAACACCCCCCTGCTGCTGTAATTCAGGTGCCCGGTGTCCAAAAAGGGGCCGGACACCTAAATAGAGGGTGGCTACAGCACCCATGGATAGATTCATGCAATTCATGAATCTATCCATACTACAAAGTGAGGGTGGCCGGAGAGAGGGGGGCGGCACCCGTGCGCCCTTAATGGATGCACTGCCACTGTCTACTAGATTTGTAATGTTTCTTTTTTTTTTTTTTTTTTTTTTGGTATCATGCTACTTTTACCATTTTCAAGGCTAACACCTGGCCTTCTGTTTCATAAGGCATGCCAGCTTCAAGTCTTTGGTCCTTTGGGTGGCTATTTGGATTACAGGCAGTCTCCAAAAAAAGTGATGTACCCATTACTTTGTTGTCTGAAGTAATGTTATAGTTATTGCTACATAAACAGGCAGAAATGTAAAAGATGCTCTGGTCCATAGGGGTGCACAACTGTGAGAGCTGAGCTGGTTAAACAACTGCATGCTTAAAGCATGAATAATTACTGTGTAGCAGGAATTGAGGATTGCCTACCATTAAGACTATCATTAAACTGCATATATGAAACCCTTGTGTGTTCTTCAACAGATATATGTAGCTTGTTTGATGTATGAGCAGAATATGTGGACATCTCCTAAAAGATAAGGGTCAAGATAAAGATCTACAGTTAACAACAGGGGATCTTTCTTTAAAATAATGGCTATGGCAAGGGACTTAATCAAAGAACTGTGCTAGGTTTCTTCTGCAGCAATAAGCATTCATATACTTTTATATACTCATCAATTAGATATTCATCTGTGATCAAATTAAGGTATGTGTACCATACTTTTTCTACCAGTTTAATCCTAGTTTTCTAGATGGGCTTTGTCTAACTGTAATTATGGGAAACATGTAAAACCCCTACAATATAAACGTGTATACATAACTAATAAAATATATATTTTTTCCTTTTTCAGAGGACACGTGACCTATATAAAAGTCAGTAACAGTAGATGATTATTCAGTATTTCAGTTTTAAATGTGAAGATAAAGAATGAAAGAGAGAGAAAAAAAAAAACACTGATCCATAATAAGTATGTATATGATTGTGAATTTAACATTTTACAATAAAACATTTCACTTTTTTTTTAAAGATCTTTCACCCAAATAACAAAAGGTATGACTCATTTTTAAGATCATCAGAAAGACAAAAGTGGAATGCAAAAAAGTTTGTTTTGTTGAAGTACATGTATGTGTACAAAAAAGATTTTTTTTATTAGTACATTTAAAATTTAAAACATGGAATTGATATTCCAGTAGCTCTATTGAATTATCACATGTATAGCCAGTAAGTTCTACTAAAATAAAAAGCCACAACTATAATTATCCCTCTTGTCTTTATCATAACCTCGAGGTATCACTCTCTCCTAGTTGATTTCTCCATAGATATAAATAGAGGATATGCATGTCACAATTTCTCAACCACAGTGTGAGAAAGGTCTTTCTCACAGTATGGAAAAGATAATTCCTCATTTGTGGCCTTGTGTCAGTCCCCGGGGCTTTTTACTGCAATGAGGGTGTGCAGCTATGCTGTCAACAGTCCTCTGGAGCTGTTACTTTTTAATACTTTTTGTGGTATTCATTATTTTCTGTGTTGTCTATATCAATATATGGTGTTTCATGATTTTCTACTTTTTGTACTATAAGGATTTCCACCCCAAAAGAAATGTGTAATAAGTAGTTTTTGTCAAAAGATTTCTTGTGTAAAAATAATAGAGAGTTGGAAGCAGAAAAGGCAATACAGCCAAAGACTTTCGTAAAGTGTACAATTTGAAAAAAAAAAAAAAAGCTAAAGGTATCAACATTATATAAATTGCTAAGTGGGGCAAAACATGTCACAGAGCATTGCTTATTGTGATCTTTTATTCAGTAACACACTATATTGCATGCCAACCACAAACACAATCCACAAACTCACATTGCAGAGATGAGGCAGTTGTTATGCTAAACACAATCAAATATTCACAATACCGTGATTCATAGGGATTTGTAAGGGCTGCTGAAAATATGCCTAGGTCTTCCACAGTTGTACAGAGACTGCCAGTCACATATACAGTCTCACGCACACCATCAATAATGGTTCCATCTAAGGGATGTCTTTTTACTATTCATTTCTGTAGAACTTGAACAGGAGAGGGGTTTAGGATCACAGGATACTCCAAACAAAATAGTAGCAATCACTGGGAGGACAAACCTCTTAATAGAAAAGCAGGAGCAAGGACACACTACAGTCCCAAATCAGGTCGCGGGAGCTGTCTGCCACCCAGCATCCACAGGAAGATCCTTAGTAAGGGAGATAAAAAAAATCCTTCTCTTGACCAAGACCTCAAGATAATGCCCTCCAGCAAAAAAAGTAACTGTCTCCAAGGGACAGCAGCCCCAGGGGAACTGAACCCTTCCTGAAGAGGAAAGAACACTCTGGAAAGGCCTCCCAAAAAAGGTTGATAACTGCAAGTATCTGAACAGATTAGTCTAAGTTTTGGATGTTTGGATCAAAGAGGAGAACATATGAGGAGTAGGGATGAGCCAAACATCCCCCCTGTTCAGTTCGCAGCAGAATATGCGAACAGGCAAAAAATTTGTGTGAACACGCAAACACCATTAAAGTCTATGGGACACGAACGAAGGCGTATATGCTTATATGCATTATTGCCATAAAAAGTGTATGCGGACCTGGGTACTGCCCCAGGGGACATGTATCAATGCAAAAAAAAGTTTTAAAAATGCCCATTTTTTTCAGGAGCAGTGATTTTATTAATGCTTAAAGTGAAACAATAAAAATGAAATATTCCTTTAAATATCGTGCCTAGGGGTCCCATTAGTCTGCCTGTAAAGTAGCGGATCTTTCCCATGTTCATAACAGTCCCGCAGAAAAATGACATTGTAAAAGGAAAAAAATGTAATTTAAAATTGTTTACGGCTCCCGGCAATATACATAAAAAATAATTGGGGGTCCTCGCGCCAAAATTAAAAAAAAAAAGCATGGGGGTCCCCCCAAAATTCATAACAGACTCTTCAGGTCTGGTATGGATATTAAGGGGAACCCTGTGCCAAAATAAAAAAAATGGCATGGGGGTCCCCCAGGCCCCCAGGCACTATATACTCTGAACTGCAGTATATATACTATACGGACTGCACTATATGCTCTGCAGAAAAATTGGGCCTTAGGTGTTGGTGGTGCCAGAACACTGTAACCCCTCACAGTTACTCTTGTTTGGCGCAGGAACGGGCCCTACTGTTAAATATTATTTCAAAAATTGGAATTACATTCCCCTGTTAAACAGGGGCAGAAAAATTGGGCCTTTGGTTTTGATGGTGCCACAACACTGTTACCCCTCACAGTTACTCTTGTTGGGAGCAAGAACGGCCCTGCTGTTAAATATTATTTCAAAAATTGTAATTACGTGCCCCTGTTAAACAGGGGCAGAAAAATTTGGCCTTGGGTGGTGGTGGTGGTGCCACAACACTGTAACCCCTCACAGTTACTCTTGTTGGGCGCAGGAACAGGCCCTGCTGTTAAATATTATATCAAAAATTGTAATTACATGCCCCTGTTAAATAGGGGCAGAAAAATTTGGACATAGCAAACTCAATCAGTTACATCAGCATCAGGTGCTTGATAGCTGCTGATCCAGGACTGATTCTTTTTTATGAATGTAAGCCTATCAATGGAGTCTGTGGACAGGTCTGTGGACACTCTTTGATCCATTACAAACCCTCCAGCAGCACTGAATGTGCATTCAGAAAGAACGCTAGATGCAGGATAAGCCAATAGCTTGATTGCATATTGAGCAAGTTCTGGCCAGTGGTCCATTCCCAATACCCAGTAACCCAGTGGATGCTCTGTTGGAAAGGTCTCCAAGTCTGCTCTTGCCCCTAGATATTCCGGCACCATATAATGCAGACGCTGGCGATGGTTGCTTGAGCCTATCAGACCTTGGCGCCGAGGACTGAAAAATTGTTTAACGGTATCGGTTATCCGGCAACCTTCTCCATCGCTCTTCCTCTGACCGAACAAAGCGTCAGAAACACGTTGTCCAGCACCAGAAAAAGGTAATCTCCTAGGGTCTGGAAATGCGTCACACAAACTTTTCTTCAAGGCCTCCGGAAGTTGTTTCATCCTCTGCTTCCTCTGTGAAGGCAGGATGAATTTTGCAACTTTACCCTTGTAATGTGGATCAAGAAGGATTGTCAGCCAGTAATGATCCCTATCCTTGACACCACAAATCCTAGGGTCTTTTTGCAGGCTTTGCAGAATCAGGGAGGCCATGCAGCATAAGCTTGCAGAGGCATTCAAGTCCTCTGGGTCACTAAGGATCACATTATCCGTAACTACCTCCTCCCAGTCACGTACAACTCCAAGGGTTTCTGGGGACTGAAAAATATCCCTTGAAGACTGCTGGGTATTATCCTCTACATCCATGCTGCCACAATCTCCTCCTCTTCTTCCTGTGTGTTTGGCAGCCCCGCAGGAATGCTATCTGGATAAAGGGGACCTTGAGAGGAAAGGAAGTCCTCCTCTTCCTCCCGCTGTTCTGCCTCAAGTGCCCTGTCCATGATTCCACAAAGCGTGTGTTCCAGCAGGAAGACTAGAGGGACAGTGTCACTGATGCATGCATTGTCGCTGCTCACCATCCTTGTGGTCTCCTCAAATGGTGACAGGACAGTGCATGCATCCTTGATCAGTAGCCACTGGTGTGGCAAAAAGAAGCCAAGCTCCTCTGACCCTATCTTGGTGCAATATTTGCACAGGTACTCATTGATGGTCCTCTGCTGTGTGTGCAGCTGCTACAGCATTGCCAACATTGAGATCCACCTGGTGGGCATGTCACAAAGGTGGTTGGTGGGCAGGTTGCATTCTCTTTGAATGTCAGCCAGTCAAGCACTGGCATTGTATGACCGACGGAAATTACCACAGACTTTTCTGGCCTGCCTCAGGAGATCTTGTTAGCCTGGTTACCTGGTCAAGAAACGCTGCACCACCAAATTCAGGATGTGTGCCAAACATGGAACATGGGTCAAGTGTCCCTGAGAGAAGGTTGCTGCCAGTGTCGCATACAACCATTCCTGGCTGAAGCTGGCATGGCGTCTCACCACCTCTGAGCCAGCCCCTGCAGAGCTGACAGAATCTCTGCCCCACTGTGGCTCCTGTCCCCTAGGCAGACCAACTCAAGCACCGCATGGCATCTTTTAGCCTGACTGCTTGCGTAGACCCTTGAGCGCTTAGGGACTGCTGGTTCCGAGGACAATTCTGCAGAAGAGGTCATAGAGGAAGAAGAAGAGGAGGGAGCATACAGATATTGTGGCAGAATCACAACCAGCTTTTTGGAGGCATGGTGGCAGAACAAGCTCCAACACTGAACCCTGTCCTGCATCCTTCCCAGCTGCCAGCAGAGTTACCCCATGCACCATGCGTGCTGGACCATGAGTCAGCGGTAATATGAACCTTAATGCTGACTGCCCTGTCCAACGAGGCCAAAACATTGCCTTCCACATGTAGGTAGAGAGCCAGAATGACCTTACGTGAAAAGAAATGAAACCTGCCACAGTGGTACAGCACATTTCACAAATTTACAAAAGGGGGCAAAGTCTACCAGCTGAAAAGGCAGCAGTTGCAGTGCTAGCAATTTGGCCAAGCTAGCATTTAGACGCTGAGCATGTGGATGTCTCAGACCTAATTTCTTTCTTTTTTTTAAAAATGGTTTTTATTAAGCTTTCACAGAATATAAGTGAAATACAGTATTACACCCATAAGAGATAAAGTAGTAAATAAATGTAAATAGTACATGGATATAGCATAGACAATTTTTTCATTGAGTACGCTAAAGAGACATAATCTCAGGGTGTATTCAATTACTCTGACAATGTTAACAGTTTATAGAACAAAATAAAAGTATAAAAGTACAAAAGTAAGAAATGGGGAGGGGGAAGGAGGGAGGGAGGAAAGGGAAGGAACTTATCTACGGTCCGACTGTCCTGTGAAGATAAGAATGTCATCTAGGGTGGGATAGGGTACCTTAAAGATTATTTTATTTATTACCTTTATACCATGTTGTCCATATTTTCCATTGGTTATCAAACTTTTTCTTATTACCACACCTACTAGCCAGTAGGGATTCCTAAGTATAATGGGTTTGAGTGTTTATAAGAACTTCAGATACATTTGGTGCTTTATCTGCCTTCCAATGTTTGGCTATTAGTGTTCTAGCCACTAGTAAGATGTGAGTTATCAATCAATCAAGTCCTAAATTCGGGGGGGGGGGGGGGTTTCTATTCCTACATTTAATATTGCTAGGCATGGGTTGGGGCGGGTCAGGACCCCAGTGGTACCTGATATTGAGCGAAAGATAGAATTCCAGAAGCTGGTTAAGTGCTTGCAGGCCCAGAACATGTGGAGCAAGTTTCCGGTTGCTCCACAATTTCTCCAGCATAGCGGGGAGTACTGTTTAACAAATTTGGAGATTCTATAGGGTGTGAGATACCACCTGAGGGCTATTTTCTGAGATAGTTCCCAGTGATCTATGCATCTGGAGGCTTTGTATAGCGATTGAAATGCGTGTTGCCACTGTGAACTTGTAATATTCGTATCAAGCTCTGATTCCCATTTTCTATAAGGCTGGGATTTAATGAAATCTAGTTTGTGTTGAAAGGGATTGTAAAACAAGGAAATACCTTTATTGAGAATTGGTCTCGTGGTAAAGTACCACCACACTTCTTTTGGGACATATATATGATATGAATTAATGGATCCTAGGAGGTGAGCTATTTGGATGTACTCATATTGGTCGGTGGGTAGTAGGTTATATTGTTTTTTAAGAGAAGCAAAGGGTATAAGGGAATTATCAAGATATAGGTCAGCAATTGTTTTAACTCCTCTGTCGTGCCAATCCGTGATGAGCAGATTTGGAATTGCATGAATTGCTATAGGTATGGGAATATCTATTTGGTTGAGGATTGTGGTTGGGATTTTACAGAGATCTCTCCATGCCAGTAATGAGGCTTGGATAGTGAGTGTTAGTCCATGAAGGGGGAACGGTTTCCCTGATATCGACTAGTCCCATACCTCCCGCTAATCTATGTTTGACCATGAGAGCTTTAAAGTATCTCGGTCGCTTGGATTTCCAAATATACTTAGAGAGTAGAGCATTTAAGGCTTTGATATGTGTTGTGTATTGGAACTGTTAGAGTACGAAATATATATAATATTTGGGGTAGGAGCAACATTTTGAATGAGGCCAGGCGACCCGTCCAAGTCAGTTCTATGTTAGCTAATCTTTTTATTTCCTTGGAAAGTTTGTCAATTAGAAATGTGTAGTTAGCTTCCGCTAGGTTTTGGAGGTTCTTCACCAGTTTTATGCCTAGATATGTTCTGCTTCATTTACTTCATGTATAGGGGAAGGTTGTTTGTAATTGTGATTTTAGAGAGGGTGATATTTCCATTTGTAAGATAATTGATTTTGTAAAATTAACTTTGTAAAATTAGATTCTGGTGAACTTGTTAAGGGTATCATGTGCTTGTTGTAGTGATGTATTTGGTGATGATAAGAATAGGATAATATCATCTGCAAATAAGTTTATATCATGAGATTGTCCTTGTATGGGGAAGCCTGAGATGTTAGGATGTGTTCTGATTCTCTCAGCTAAAGGCTCTATAAGTAAATTAAACATTGAGGGGGAGAGAGGGCAACCCTGCCTCGTACCATTAGATATGGTAAAGGTGTCTGATAGTAAGTTAGATGTGAAAACATGTGCACAGGGGGAAAAATACAAAGCCAGTATGGCAGATAAGATGGGACCAGTAAAACCAAACTTTTGCAGCGTGTGCTCCATATAACCCCAATGGATCCTGTCGAATACCTTCTCCGCATCCAAAGAGAGGCGCAGAGAAGGCACCCATCAGGACTGAGCGTATTGCATGACATTAATGACTCTCCTTGTGGTGGGAAGGATAAGGAGTAATCTGTGGGTTAAGATTTTTGCATAGAGCTTAACATCCATATTGAGTAAAGATATTGGTCTAAAGTTGACCGGAGATGTGAGCTCTTTGCCCGGTTTCAGAATAATTACCACATAAGCCTTAAGCATCTGGGGGGGAAACGAGGCAGAGGACACCACGGCCGTGTAGACCGCCTGTAGAGTCGGAGCTAAGTTGGATTGGAATGTTTTATAGTAATCATTAGGTAGTCCATCTGGACCTGGGTATTTGCCTAGTGGAAGTGTTCGTATAGCTTTCCTGATCTCAGACTCCGTTATAGGAGTGTTAAGGGATACAAGCTGTGTTTGCGAAAGAGAGGGAAGTTTAATTTTTGCCAAAAAGGCTTGTATGCTCTTCTCTGTTGGTTGTGGAGTATCAAGGTCTTTATCAAGGTTATATAATGATTAATAATATTTAGCAAAGAAGTTTGCTATTTCTTTGGGGTTGTATATTTTGTGCTTATCTGTTGGGTGTATTAAGAATGAAATTTTAGATTTGGTCTTGACTGTTCTGAGCCTCTGGGCTAAGAATTTGCCCGTTTGGTTGCCAGAGGAGTAATGAGATAGTTTTGGTGGAGGAAGACACTGCTTGTAAAAGCACTTTGTCTACCAGTGTCTATTCTGGAGTAAGAATTATGTCTAGCAGAGTGATAAGTATAGTCTTTTTCGTTTGCATGTTGGCATCTCCAAGGTTGAAGCGAAAGGGGAGGCCGTTTGGCTTTAGATGTGGTATCCATTGTGTGGTCTGCTGTTATATTATGATCTCCACATATGACCAGCGAGCCTTTTTGGATAGTGGTGATTTTGTGATAAAGTCTCTTCAAGAAACAGAGTTGGTGGGAATTTGGTGCATATACTGTAGGTTAGCAATGGTGAAAGGTTTATTGTTGAGTTCTCCCACAAGTATGAGGTATCTACCTGCTGGATCCACGTGGGTTTCTGTTAGGCTGAAAGCCACAGAGTCACTGACAGTGAGGAGGACTCCTTTCTGCTTCGAGGGAGCTGAAGCAAGAAAGGTGTGGGGGAAATTTTTATGATGGAAATAAGGGGTGTTGCAGATTGAAAAGTGGGAATCTTGAAGACATAGGACTTCAGGCCTGGAGCTTCAGTTCTTCTCTCCAGACCGAGGCTCTTTTGGCCGGCCAGTTGAGGCCATTCACATTAAAAGAGACTATTTTAAGAGCCATTTGTGTAGGGTGAGTGCGAGTGCTGACAGTACCTTAGTCTTGGTGTTGCAGGCCATCTTGCGTTGGAGTTCTGATGGAAGGTGGGTTGACTTGGGTTGTTCATTACCAGTAAGGGGAATGAGGTTGCAGTGAGGGAGAAAAACAAAATCAAATCATAAAAAAACAGGGATTTCAATAAAAAAAGTGTTCAAACTTGAACCTGAGGGCAGAGTATCTACCCATAACTCGGAGGGGGAAAAGTACAGAACTGAGTACTCCAGAATTTGTCAGGAACCTTGGTATGTAAAAGTAGATTTAATTCTTGTACTTGGATGCAATTGAATTATCCTGCTTATTGCTTTTCTTTCTCGACACCGTTTGCCATTCATACTGGGTGTTTAGTTTCCCAGGGGGAGAGGGGCCTGTAGGTGCTTGAGCAGGCAGTATGTCTAAGGACCGAATAAGTTCAAGCCCTTCTTCCACATCTGTGACTACAGTGGTGTTGCCTTCATGAGTGACCGTTAGCTTAACTAGTCACCAGCAATAGGGATTTATGTTTTTGCATTGTGAATTGTGAAAGATCCGCAAACAATTGAATATGTGCAAATTTTTCTGGGGGTTGCTGTTTTTTGGGAAATGTGGACATAAGTTGCTCCTTGATTTGATAGAAATGTACCCGCATCAGGACATCTTGGGGGATATTGTCCGGGAGATGTGACAGCTTTGGCAGTCTGTGTATGCGGTCAACATGAATTTCTGAGTCTGAAATGGAGGGTAGGAGGGTCTTAATGAGATCATGGGCATACTGCTGGAGTTGTGCAGGAAGAACAGTCTCAGGAACCCCCCTGATCTTTACTAATTCCTCCTTGACCTGTCTTCAAGGTTAGCGAGCTTTGACCTTAGCCATGAAAGCTCCCCTGAGTGGTCATTGTGGGCATCAATTAGGGTGTTATGGGATGATGCAAATTCCCCCATTTTCTCCTGTATGTGGTTCACCCTCCCTCATAGTGCACCCATTTTAAAGTTGTTCAAACATTGCAGCATGTCTGTGTGCATGGAGCTGCAGAGGGAGACAAGCATGCCTTTGATGGTAGTATCAGAAACAGTTTTACCCATTGTGGGGAATGCGGTGAACAGGTCCACTAGTTCCCTCGTGTCCTCCATGTATTCCCGACACGGGCTCATCTGCTGATCATCATCTGCTAATCAGGGTTTTGATTTTGCAGGGCTCCGAGAGAGAGAGGAGTCAAAGTTTCCAGGGATTTGTGAGTGAGGTCTGCCTGTGAACCTGGGTTTGATGCTGCAGTCCGCGAGCTGCCTGAGGGGGAAGGAGAACTGTATCTGGTGCCATCTTGAAAATGATCCCGGCTCTTCGGTGGGAAGAAATCTTGTAATTTCTTCAGGCATGCCATGTCTTTTCTTTTGCGGGTCATCTGGTGGGTTCAGCAGTGCCTTTGGGCTTGCTTTAGTGGATTTGGGAAGCAGTGTCATCCCAGAAGTTGCCGGTTCCTTTAGCTGGAGCGGAGCTGAGAGATCATGCGTCCATACAGTTGCACGGTAGCCATGCCCGCCGGACAGAATTTCTTTTTACGGTTCAGCAATTGGGGTAGGGAAATTTGCCTGCTGAAATCAATTGGTGGTGTACTGCTAGCAGATTGGCTGCAAGTACTTGTAACACCTATTGCTATACCTTCATTCCTCTCAGTGCAGGTTTTTGAAGGGACTGTAGGTATAGTAGGGTTTGAGATCCCAGATGAGGAGCAAGGAAAAGTCCGTCTTTTTCTATGATGTTGGTCTTTAAGTGCTGTTGGCAATGGACTGCATGGCAGGTCATATGTCTGGTCAAGCATGTGGTACCCAAGCGGTTGCTGTTCTGGCCACGCTTGATCCGCTTCAGACACAGGTTGCAAATCTGCTGCACACATGTCGAAAAAGGCCCACACCAAGGAACTTTTAAAAGTCAGCGGGGAGTCAGCAGTGCCCTGCACCTGCAAAGCTCTGCGGTGTGTTGCAATAGGGTGGCTGCCCTTTAGCTGCAACCTGAAGGACATCCTGCCTCGTGGGGGTTGTGCCTCTTCCTCACTTTCCTCCTCTCTTCTCTCAGGCACCCAAGTATAGTCAGTGACCTCATCATCCCCTCCCTCCTTGTCACTGGAGCAAACTTGGCAGTATGCTGCAGCTGAGAGAACATGACTGCCAGTTTCTTGTCCTTCTGTGGCATCCCCTCTCTCTAGGCTCATGTTACTCCCTTCCTCAACCTGGGAACCAACATCAGAGCCTTCAAATTGCTGCGCATCCTCCAACAGCATGTAAATGACACTGTAGTCGAATAATTCTGGGAACTCCTCCATGAATGATGGTGGGGCTATGGAAGGAGTGACTGTGGTCAAGGAGCCGATGGAATAGGCTGCTTTGACAGCTACGTTGGAAGGCAAACTACTCTGAGCCTGGAGGATGAGGAGGATGAGGATGGCTTAGTTATCCACACCACCAACTCTTCTGCATGTTGTGGCTCAATAACATGGCCAGCAGCAGAAAAAAAGACAAGCGTGCCCCACGGCCACCTGCAGAGGATGCACCATATCCACGACCACCACTGTTGACTGTAGACACAGAGGCTGCTTGCCCTCTTTTAGTGGCCTGTGAGCATCTGCCTCTCCTTGATGGCCATCCGGACATGATGGTTTTTTTTTGTAACACCACACTACTTATATACTGTGTACACCGCCTGAAGTGTATTAGAAACAGTACACCACCGAATGCACTGTATATATAGGCTACACTGAATGCAGAGTATATATATAGATATATATATATATATATCTATATATATATATCTATATATATAGATCTAGATCTATATATATAGATATATATATATATTAGACTGTATATATATATATATATATATATATATATATATATATATATATAAATATTAATACACCGCTTGCACTGTATTAGAAACTGTACAGCGGCTACACTGTATTATTTACTGTGCACACCACCTGAAGTGTATTAGAAACTGTACACAGTGTATTCAATACTGTGTACACCGCCTGCAATGTATTAGAAACTGTACAATGACTGCACTGTATTATATACTGTGTACACCACCAGAAATGTATTAGAAACTGTACACACTGTATCAGATAATGTGTACACCGCCTGCACTGTATTAGAAACTGTACGCCACTCAATGCACTGTATATATAGGCTACACTGAATGCAGTCACCACTGTTGACTGTAGACACAGAGGCTGCTTGCCCTCTTTTAGTGGCCTGTGAGCATCTGCCTCTCCTTGGTGGCCATCCGGACATGATGGTTTTTTTTTGTAACACCACACTACACTGTATTATATACTGTGTACACCGCCTGAAGTGTATTAGAAACAGTACACCACAGAATGCACTGTATATATAGGCTACACTGAATGCAGAGTATATATATATGTATATATATTTATTAGACTGTATATATACAGTATCACAAAAGAGTACACCCCCACATTTTTGTAACTATTTTATTATATTTTTTCATGTGACAACACTGAAGAAATTACACTTTGCTACAATATAAAGTAGTGAGTGTACAGCTTGTATAACAGTATAAATTTGCTGTCCCCTCAAAATAACACAGCCATTAATCCATACAATATAGTAAAATGTCCACAGGTACTCCATAGGTACCTCTCATTAGTAAAGCGGCGCTACTGTCATTGTTTATTATGACCAGCTTTCATTTGGTAATGGCACATGAGAAAATTGAAGAATGACAGATGGTGATAAAAGTCCAGGAAGACACAGATGGTGGTCCTAATGTGGTATAAAAGTTGTGCGCCTCACACCAGAATCCGCAAGCCATGCGTCACACTCTTCTTAGGGGTTCTCACTCACCAGAAAAATGAACACATCATGCTTTTATATGTTAACCACGGCTGTCTTCCACGTCATGGAGTGTCAGAGCTTGTGCTGGATCTCCCACAGGTACTGGGACAGAAAAAAAAGGGCTCAAATTGAAGAATGACAGATGGTGATAAAAGTCCAGGAAGACACAGATGGTGATCCTAATGTAGTATAAAAGTTGTGCGCCTCACACCAGAATCCGCAAGCCGTGCGTCACACTCCCCTTAGGGGTTCTCACTCACCAGAAAAATGAACACATCATGCTTTGATATGTTAACCACGGCTGTCTTCCACGTCATGGAGGGTGTCAGAGCTTGTGCTGGATCTCCCACAGGTACTGGGACAAAAAAAAGGGGCTCAAATAGCGTAATTCCATTTTTCTCTCTTGTTCATTTTAAACTAAAAATGACATGTTCCATAAAATCCGTCAGTCAATCACTACTTAAAATTATCAGCATTAAAAAAGCGTTCTACACGGCAGAGGACCCATGAGACTCACAAAACTAAGGAAGACAGTGTCCACTGCTTACTTCCGGTTGTCTCTTCCTGGCCGTGGAACACAAACGTCACTTCCGGTCACCGTAACGTCATGCTCTGACGGTAGGTTTGAAATTGCAGGACCTAATCCTTTTTTTAAGTCCAAACAGAGCGCGCTCTTTCTCAGATTCCCTTCTGAGTCTCAGGCCAGAGTGAAGATCGAATCACTGTGATTACTGAAATGTCTATATTTATAAGATCTAATATTTCCATAGCGCCGAGATAGTGGCGGAAACCCTAGGTTTTCACTATATTGCGACACAGCCACTAATGTCTAAACCGCTGGCAACAAAGGTGAGTACACCCCTAAGTGAAAATGTTCAAATTGGGCCCAAAGTGTCAATATTTTGTGTGGTTACCATTATTTTCAGCACTGCTTTAACCCTTTCGGGCATGGAGTTCACCAGAGCTTCACAGGTTGCCACTGGAGTTCTGTTCCACTCCTCCATGACGACATCACGGAGCTGGTGGATGTTAGAGACCTAGCGCTCCTCCACCTTCCGTTTGAGGATACCCCACAGATGCTCAATAGGGTCTAGGTCTGGAGACATGCTTAGCCAGTTCATCACCTTTACCCTCAGCTTCTTTGACAAGGCAGTGGTCATCTTGGAGGTGTGTTTGGGGTCATTATCATGTTGGAATACTGCCCTGCGGCCCAGTCTCTGAAGGGAGGGGATCCTGCTCTGCTTCAGCATGTCACAGTACATGTTGGCATTCATAGTTCCCTCAATGAACTGTAGCTCCCCAGTCCCGGCAGCACTGATGCAGCCCCTGTTGATTGCCAGTGTATTGGAATGCATAGTCTCGCCGCATTGACCAACGATTTGTGGTAATCATGTTTGGGTAGAGTTGTGTGATGTAAGAGGTATTGTGCGGGATTGTAATTCAAGGTGTAAGTGGTAATATGCTTTATTATGGAGTGAACCTCCCTCCAGAATAGTTGGATGGAATCGCATTCCCACCAAATATGTATCATGGAACCTTCTGCATTTTTACATCTCCAACAGATGTTTGGGATAGAGGGTGAGTATTTGTGCAGGTGGGATGGAGTCCTGTACCATTTGGTTATAATTTTATATCCATTTTCTTGGATCGTAACATTCATGGATCCCTTATGGGCAAGTGTGTCAGATATGGGTACTCACCGAGGCTGAGACGCTGAGAGCGGTAACCTCTTGCAACTAAGCGCACTCCACTCCTGGAGATGGTACTGGGGGTGAAGGGCACAAAGAGGCACGAGTCACCAGCAGGCAGGGCAGGTCTTGCGTGAAGGTCACCAGGAAGGAGACAGCTGTGCAGGACTGGGAGGTGCTGAAGCTCAGGGAGGTAGATGAGCAGCTATCCAACAACAAGCCGGGGGTCAAACACCGATGACTGGCAAGAGTCTCTTAGATAGGTAGAACAGTCTTGTGCTGGAGACTGATAGCAGGTCTGTAAACAGGCTGATGATTAAATGCTGAAGACTGATAGGAAGTCCGTAAAACAGGCCAAGGGTCAAACACAGGTAACTGGAGGCAAAGTCTGTGAGCAAGCCAGGGGTCAAGCACTGGAGAAAAATAGCAAGGTCTGGGAGCAGGCCGAGGGTCAATCACTGGAGTCAGGAAGCGATATCCGTAGACAGACCGAGGGTCAAACACAGGAGGCAAGTAGCGAGGTCCGATAGGAGGCAAGCTGAAGGCCAGATGCAGGAAGAGATCAGCGTAAGTCAAGGCCAATCTGGGTCACAACGGGTAATCAAGAATCAGGATGAAAGCAGGAAACACACAGGAAGCTGAAAGACAAACCAGCAACTTGGCCATGGCACAGAATGGCTTTTATAGGCAGTGGGAGGCTCAGGTTGTGCGTGCGCTATTGCGTACGCACGTTCGCCATTCCACTGAACTGCGCACGCGCATTCACCATTCCACTGAATTGTGCATGCGCATTCGCTGTTCCACTGAATTGTGCCCAGGGATGCCCCAGGGTGCCGCTCTACCGTGCATGTGCGTAGGAAAGCGGCGATATTGGCGAGGCTGATACTTACTTCTTTCCTGACAAAGTGTGTAAATGGTTTCCCAGTCGTCATCCATCAGTGTCAATTGTAGGTCTTTTTCCCAGGAACTACGTGGGAGCCTGGTTGTTGAGAGGAGGGTGTCGTCCTGGAGAAGAGCATAAATGTACGATATGAGATGTCTTTGTGGTGTATTGCGTAAGCAAAGGGTTTCAACTGTCTGGTCCATGTTGTAATTGGTACTATAGAGGTAAGAAAATGTCTTAGTTGTCTGTATGACCAGAAAGGAAATGTATCTGTGCGTGACTCAGACACCAAGTCTTCATAGGGTCAAATGCGACCCCTATGGAAGAAATGGTGTGTCTGTACCTCTTCAAGTGGCCATTCCTTTTGGAGGAACGTAGTAGATTCTCCAGGAGGGGAATCCAGGTTCCCGCATAGGGAAGTCATTGGCCCTGAATATGAAGATAATTTATAAAGAGAAACAGCTTTACTGAAGGTTGATAGTGAAGGATATATGAATGGATGTGTCTTAAAGTTCTGGGGCCAAAGTCGGGGTGGTAGCCAGGGAAGTACAGTATATGTGATGGAGTATGTATAAAGTGTTTTTCTGTAGTAACCCAGGCTTTTCCCAGGTAATGTATCTTCCAATTCACAATCTGGTCAAGTTGCATGCCAAGTAGTACTTGTGGAGGTCTGGTAGGCCGATTCCACCTTTAGGTTTGGGATAGGTCAGTCGTGAGTATTTGATGCGGGGGGGGGGTGTTCTTCCACAGGAAGGCTGTGCAGGCCTTTTTGTATGCTGCAAAAAAGGAGGGGGGAAGGTGTATTGGGATTGTCTGCATTAGATATAAAAGGCGGGGGAGGATGAACATTTTTATTAGGGCCGAGTGACCAAACCAGGATACATTAAGATTGGTCCACTCCTTTAGGTTTGTTTGAATTTTCAAAAGGGCGACTAGGAAATTGTGACTGTAGAGGTATACTGTTTTCCTGGTAATTTGAATACCAAGATAGGTAATAGCTTCCTTCTTCCACTGGAATGGGAAGGAGTCTTGGCAGTGAGCTACGTCCTATGGGGGTAGGGAAACATTTAGGGCATGTAACTTGGAATAGTTGATTTTGAGGTTTGATAGGTCCTCAAAGTGTTTCATATCTCTCAGGAAGTTGGGTAAGGAAAGTCGAGGGGACTGTAAGGAGAATAAGATGTCGTCCGCAAAAGCAGCTACTTTAAATTCTCTACGTGCTATAGAGATGCCTTTGATATCTGTATTGTTGCGTACTCTATTTAAAAGAGGTTCTAGCATCAGCACAAAGATCAAGGATGACAGGGGGTAACCTTGGCGTGTACCGTTGCTTATAGAGAAGGTGTTCGACAGGAGGCCATTGGCCCTCACCCTCGCCGAGGGGTTAGTGTACAGGGCGTTAATGTGAGCAAATATGCGAGGTAAGAGACCTATTCCTCTTAGTAATTCCTGCATGTAGTCCCAGGCCACCCTGTCGTACACCTTCTCAGCATCAAGGGAAAAGAGAAAACCTTTAGTTCCCGAAGAGGTCAGCCAATGGTGAATGTTTAGGGTGCATATGGTGTTATCCCTGGCCTCTCTACCTGGGATAAATCCTACTTGATCAGATGATATGAGGCCAGGGATAAGAGGTAGCAATCTATTCACCAGCATCTTTGAGTACAGTTTGATATCTACATTAAGTAGAGAGATGGGTCTGTAATTGGATGCTTGTGAAGGGTCTTTACCTTTCTTCGGGATAACAGTCAGATAGGCTTCTAACAATCTGCTTAATGAGGTGTGGGGGTTTAAAAGTGAAAAGTCCTAAGCATCTCTGGTACTAGTAGGTCTTGAAAGCTTACGTAGTATATTAGTGGGAAACCATCGGGGCTGGGGCTCTTTCCTACCTTCATCTGCTTTATTGCTAGGTGAAGCTCCTCCATGGAGAGTGGGCTCTCTATGGCTTCAGCTTGCTGAGTGGTGATAGGTTTGGGGCAATATTGGGCTATAAAGTATTTTATTTGGGAAGCGTGACTGTTCGCATTTGTTCTTTCATCATTGCTTTGCGGTAAGTTGTAAAGTTTAGAGTAGTAGTTTTCAAAGTGTCTGGCGATATCCTCATTTTTGGAGAGGAATGTGCCTTGATTGGCTCGAATGTGGTAGATCCTAGATGATGACTTAGCTTGTATCGTGCGGGCCAACAGTCTCCGACTTTTGTTGCCGTGTTCGTAGAACACTTTTTGTTGGAGAACATACCGCCTCCTCGTGCGTTTCCCTAGCTCATCTAATAGTGCGGATCGAGCTTGTAAGAGGTCCTGTAATATAGTTTGCGAGGTTGTTTGTTTGTGGGCTGCCTCAAGTGGTTGTGATAAGTGATTTTATCTGTTCTTGGTGTCTCTTTTTGTTGGTCGTCGCTAGGGATATAAATTCCCCCCTTAGCACGTATTTATGCGCCTCCCAGAGTGTAATAGGTGCAGTGTCTGGGGTGGAATTTTCTTGGAAGTACAACTGAGTGGGATTGGATCTGATTTAGCGTTTCTGGGTCTTTTAGAAGGGAGGGATTTAATCACCATGCTTTTGTTGTTTCATTGGATTCTGGGAATGTAAGCGTTACTGAGATGGGGTGGTGATCGGAAAAAAACATTGGTTCTATAGTGGCCTTTGTGAGGAGCGACAAGTCAGTCTGTGATAGAAATAGATAGTCTATTCTGGAGTATTTTTGGTGTGGAAGAGAGTAAAAGGTGTAGTCTTTGTCAGTTGGGAACATGGTGCGCCAGGTATCATGGAGTGTTTGATTTTGGAGTTGGAGTTTAATTTGGCGAAGTGCACGGTAGGAGAGAGTGGATGTTACTGTGGAGGTGTCTAGAGTAGCGTTTTTTTTTTTTAAAGGTAAATTTTTTATTTGTTTTTTTGGTACAAAACAAACAAACATACATACATACACATATTCTGAGCGAACGTTGCTCATTCCAGTACAGAGTACAAGGCACTGGCATACATTTGGTAAACATGTTATCATATTTTACAGTTTTTGCATATGTCTGCTCAATTTCTGTTAAACTTTGTAACATTAACCGGAATTTCTTTATAAGCTTCATATGGCAGGTGTAATAGTATTGTCAGAACTAGTCCACAAACCCCATATTTTTTGAAAATTTTTTGGGCATCCTCTGGCTTCATATGTTAGTTTGTACAACGGTATAGCCTGATTAACAATGTTCAATGCTATCGTAGGTGGGGATTGTGATTTCCAATGAATAGTGATTGATTTTTTAGCATAAAACAGTACAATTCTCAGGAATGTTTGCTTATTTTTAGATATGCTCTCATCGTCCAAATACCCTAGTAAACATCTCAGGGGGTTGCAGATATTAGGCAATTGAGTCAAGGAACTGATAAAAGCAGTGACCCTCGACCAGAACTGCCTGATCTCAGTGCACTCCCACATCATATGGAAAAAGGTAGCATCCGCAATACTGCATCTGGAGCACATTGGCGATGGGAGTCTGTTGAGTTTGAATAATAAGGATGGCGTAAAGTATGACCTATATAATAGTTTGGACTGTATGACCTTATCCCTGGAAGAGATGACAGAGGGGACCTGGAGGGGAAGTATGTCCTGCCAGATGTCCTCCGTCAGCTAGGGGATATCAGCTTTCCACTTGTTGATTGTGTTGCTGAGTCTGAGCGTTGTGGAGTGCAATTGTCATGAAGATCCTGCCAGTAACCGGCGTCCCAGGCGCACGGGAACCTGGCCACGGGTCCCATTGCGCATGCGTGCGCGTTCACGGGTGCGGTCACGCACGGGCACGCGCGCACTCCCGCTGGTGTCAGGCGGGCTATTTAAACCTGCCTGTCACACTCCATCCCCGCTGTCTGCTCTACAGCGTTCTGTGAGTGTTACCTGATCTGATCTGTGTATCCTGTTATCTGACCCGGCTTCCTGTTTGACGATCCTGCTATCTGCCTGCACCAGACCCTCTTGGCTTGTTGACCCTCTGCTGTGTTCATCAGCTTCCAGTCTGCTTTTACCTGCTGTTGTTCCTGGTTCCAGTCCAGCGTTCCAGGCTACCTTCTGCTGTGTTCCTGCCCAGCGTTCCAGGCTATCTTCTGTTGTGTTCCAGTCCAGCGTTCCAGGCTATCTTCTGCTGTTGTTCCAGGCCAGCGTTCCAGGCTATCTTCTGCTGTTGTTCCAGTCCAGCGTTCCAGGCTATTACCTGCTGTTGTTCCTGGTTCCAGTTCAGGTTCCAGTCTGCTATTACCTGCTGTTGTTCCTGGTTCCAGTCCAGCGTTCCAGGCTACCTTCTGCTGTGTTCCAGTCCAGCGTTCCAGGCTATCTTCTGCTGTTGTTCCAGTCCAGCGTTCCAGGCTATTACCTGCTGTTGTTCCTGGTTCCAGTTCAGCTTCCAGTCTGCTATTACCTGCTGTTGTTCCTGGTTCCAGTCCAGCGTTCCAGGCTACCTTCTGCTGTGTTCCAGTCCAGCGTTCCAGGCTATCTTCTGCTGTTGTTCCAGTCCAGCGTTACAGGCTATTACCTGCTGTTGTTCCTGGTTCCAGTTCAGCTTCCAGTCTGCTATTACCTGCTGTTGTTCCTGGTTCCAGTCCTGCATTCCAGTCTCTGTCCTCAGTCTACACCTCAGACTACTGACTCCAGAGGGTGCCACCACTACTGGATTTTCAGCAACTGTTGATCCTGCCAGGCACCCATACCACTCTTCACTCCTGGCCCTCTGTCTCCATTCCAGGGGAACGGGAGTGGGAGCTGTAAGGGAGGTCTTTTCCTGCACTTCAGGCTCACAACCTACCAGGTACGTGACAGTAGCAGACAGCCATGTCTGAGCCTGAGCAGGGAACGTCTCCCATGGAGGAACTCTGTGCACACCTGGCAGGATTGACTGAAGCAGTCAAAAATCTGCAGCAAGGATACACCAGACTGGAGGAACGAGTGTTAACCCTGTCTAACCCCATTGGGGCCCAGGGAGCTTCCTCTGCTCCTGCTCCTTCAGTTGGGCCTTCCTCAACGGTGGTGATGCTCCCTCCGGAACCTAAGGTTCCCACACCTGAACGTTTCTTTGGAAATCGCCATAAGTTCAGAGCCTTCCGCAACTCCTGCAAACTATTTTTTGCTCTTCGGCCACGTACCTTTTCCCTGGAGGCTACAAAGGTGGGCTACGTAATCTCTCTACTCTCTGGTGACCCCCAAACCTGGGCCCATCGCCTCTTAGAGCAAAAGGACATATCTCTGACCAACCTCTCCACTTTCTTTGACGCACTAGGCCAGTTATATGATGACCCCCAGCTATCTGTAACTGCAGAGGCGGCTCTACACACCCTTCAACAAGGTCGCAGAGCAGCAGAGGATTATGTGGCTGAATTCAGGAAATGGAGTGCGGATACTAACTGGAACGATGCGGCTCTCCGTTATCAATTTCGGTTGGGACTTTCTGATCCTCTGAAGGATGAACTGGCCAGGGTGGGTACACCACAGACTTTAAATGCTTTAATCGATCTAGCTATCCAGATTGATCGACGCCTACGAGAGCGCAGGTCTGAGAGAGCTATGGGGTCTTCTCGTCCAACTTGGGTTACCCCTAAGGTTCCCCATCACCCATCATCAACACCACCTACCTCCACGCTTAACTTACCTGAGCCAATGCAATTAGGAGTCCTGCGGCCTTCACTCACCCCAGAGGAACAACAACGTCGTCGAGCAAATAACTTGTGCCTGTATTGTGGGGAACCCAGGCACTATGTCAGGAACTGTCCCCTTAAACTCCGTAAGTGTTTATCCCTATCTACTGACTATGTGACATCTCTGGTTAAAAATACCACTCACCTTGCTCTTCCTCTTCTGCTACAGCTTCCAGGGAGGGATCTACAAATCACCGCCATTATTGACTCAGGAGCTTGCAGCTGTTTCATGGATTCTCGTTTTGCTATCCAACACCAAATACCTTTGTCACCTAAAGCCCATGGACTCTCTATCCATCTAGCTGATGGGACCGCTATCAAGTCTGGACCTGTCACCCAAGAGACTATGCCAATACCCGTTTTCGTTTCCAACGTCCATCAGGAACAGCTGCGCCTGGACATTATCGATTCACCCCTGTTCCCCATAATACTCGGCATGCCATGGTTACAGGCCCATAATCCGGACATAAATTGGATCACGGGTGAGGTGACCTTTCCCTCTCCTTACTGCCAACAGTTTTGCAGAACCCAGAACATCCAGGAGAACTCTACTCTGTTATGCCTAGATACAGATCCTAGTCTACATCAATCCATTCCTTCCGCCAATCATGATTTCCTGGACGTATTTAGTAAACAGAGGGCAGAGGTGTTACCCCCTCACCGGGCCTATGACTGTCCCATTGAGTTACTTCCTGGTGCTGAAATTCCTTTTGGAAGAATATTTCCCCTGACTGAGGTGGAGCAAGGGGCATTGAAGGAATACATTGACGAAAACCTCAAAAGAGGCTTCATTCGTCCATCCACGTCCCCCGCAGGTGCTGGCATCTTCTTCGTGCAGAAAAAAGATAAAACCCTCAGGCCGTGTGTGGATTACCGCGAACTAAACAAAATTACTGTGAAGAATCGGTACTCTCCCCTTAGTACCAGAGTTGTTTCAGAGACTGGGGACGGCTACCATATTCACCAAACTTGATCTCCGTGGGGCCTACAATTTAGTTTGTATTAGGGATGGAGACGAATGGAAGACCGCTTTTCGTACCCGTTATGGACATTTTGAGTACCTCGTGATGCCTTTCGGCCTGTGTAATGCCCCTGCCACATTTCAATACTTTATTAATGATGTGTTACGTGACTTCCTAGACCTGTTTGTCATCGTCTATTTAGACGACATATTGATTTTCTCTTGTTCCCTTGAATCCCATCGCAGGCACGTCAGAAGTGTATTGGGCTGACTTCGACAACACGGTCTATATGTAAAGGCTGAAAAATGTGAATTCGAACAGGAAAGTATTCCATTTTTAGGGTTAGTCATTTCCAGTAAGGGCATTAAAATGGACCCCCAGAAGGTCACGGCTGTTCTAGATTGGCCAGTCCCGACTGATAAGAAAGGAATCCAGCGATTCGTTGGATTCGCTAATTTTTACCGCAAATTTATTAAGGGGTTCTCAGCCATCATTGCACCCATCACACAGCTTACCAAACAGGGTACACGCTTCCATTGGTCGGCCGAGGCTCAAAAGGCTTTTGAGACTCTCAAGGGCCTTTTCACCTCCGCCTCTGTACTAAAGCATCCAGATTCCTCTCTGCCATTTATTCTAGAAGTGGATGCATCTGAAATTGCTGTAGGAGCAGTATTATCCCAAAGACAGGGAACCAAGGCCCTGCTGCATCCTGTGGCCTTCTTTTCTCGTAAATTATCCACGGCAGAGAGAAATTATGATGTAGGTGACAGAGAGTTGTTGGCAATCAAGTCAGCATTGGAGGAGTGGCGCTATCTGTTGGAGGGTGCCGCTCATCCAGTTTTAATCTTTACAGATCATAAGAACCTGGAGTATTTGAGGTCTGCAAAGAGGTTGAAACCACGTCAGGCCAGGTGGGCTCTCTTTTTCTCCAGGTTCTCCTTCCATGTCACTTACCGTCCTGGCTCCAAGAATACCAAACCTGACGCCCTGTCTAGGATGTTTCACAAACCTCAAGAGATTTCCCCTCCAGACACCATTTTGTCTCCGGGGAACTTTCTTCTACTTCAGGGAAACCTGCTTTCCCAGATTAAACAGGCCTCCGCAGAAATAGAATCTTCCATTAAGACAGAGCTCCAGGTTAAGGATGGGTTATTGTGGCATGAGAGTAGGATCTTTATACCTGAAAACCCTAGTTAGACTTACCGGTAACGGTATTTCTACGAGTCTTTCAGGACAGCACCTGGAGAGAGCGCAGCTCCACCCACTTTCCCAGGAAACACTGCAGTCAGTTTCTTTAAAGACCGGACACTTCCACCATGGCCTCAGTTGTTCATAGAGTACCTCCAGCCATGCTGAAATTAGATAAGCAGAACATAGCAATAACACATCTTATAACCTTAAAATTTAGGGCGGGTCATCGGCGCTGTCCTGAAAGACTCGTAGAAATACCGTTACCGGTAAGTCTAACTAGGGTTTTCTCCCTTCGTCTTTCAGGACAGCACCTGGAGATGATAAAAGAGTACTTACTCTAGGGTGGGACCACCGCCTGCAGGACCTTCCTGCCAAACGATTGTTCCGCTGCTGATAGCAAGTCCAACCTGTAGTGGCGGGTGAAGGTGGAGAAACTTGTCCACGTGGCCGCTTTACAGATCCGACCCGGGGAAGCCCCTGCCCTCTCTGCCCAGGACGTTGCTACTGCCCTTGTTGAATGGGCCACTACCCCCTTAGGGGGCTCTGCTCCTGAAGCTCTATAAGCTTCACTGATGGCCATTCTCAGCCATCTACCTATGGTGCTTTTGGATGCTCTATACCCCCTACGTAGACCAGAGAATAGAACAAAGAGAGAATCTGATCTTCTAAAATTTTTTGTTATCTCTATATAGTGTAATAAACACCTTCTCACGTCCAGGGAATGGAAAGACCTCTCCTTAGCACTGGACGTTAGGACAAAAAGTAGGGAGAATTATCTCTTGTGCCCTATGAAATGCTGATGACACCTTCGGCAGAAAACCCGGGTCAGTTTTTAGCACTACCCGGTCTGGAAAAATATAACAAAAGGGTTCTCTTATGGAAAGAGCTTGTAACTCGCTTATTCTCCTAGCTGAAGTTACCGCTACTAACAGGACTATTTTTAACGACCATAGCCTGAATGATAAATGTATAAAAACTAGTGCGCAAAAAAACCACAATGCGACCAAAAGGAAAATCCGAGACTGACGGTAAAATACCCGATAGAGAGCCGCCAACACAGATGGGTCCACTCAGCTCCCCCAGGATAAAATATTAAATAGGAATATGTGGCGCTACTCCATCAATCAGTATCAAATAAATAATCCGAAATCCCAACTAAATTCATCTAGGGTATAGGTTGAAATTGGTAAAATAAATTCCACCACATATAATCAATGCTAAAAAATATGTAACTTTAGGGAAGATGTCACCATATAGGGGTGGATCAAAGAAGAGGTCAGTTCTATGGGGTGTAGAAAGGTGAGTAAATAACAATAATTAAAATACTCAATAAAATATAGACTGTCTCAATACTCAAAAAAATAAATAAATATATAAACCACCTCACATCAAGTGACAAATAAAAAGTAGACCTGTGCATAAAATGAACTGACTTCCCAAAATGGCTGAACAGCAAAGATCCTTAATCATAAACTAAGTAAAATAATGTAACATACGTGCCAGCTGAAGATCAAATATTTTCTAGTGCTGATAACAAAATAAATAAATCATATAAGTGAACCAAAATGGACTAATATAAAGTGCAAAAAAATATTCTATGGTCAGAAAAATGTTATCCCATATAATCCACAATATAGTGATACAATCATAACATAATAAACATACTGGTGTATTATAAATAAATAATTAATAAAGGTAAAAAAATTTTGTACAATAGGCCAGATAATCCCACAACAGAGATGCTGTCCCAAATAGTGACAATAGTGCAGTATAGTCCATACAAAAAGTGCAATTGTGATGGGTGATTTCCACAGATGACAGTCTTTGAAGAAAGTGCAAAATGTGCAGTGACTGATGTTTTTCTTCTATGCACGTTCTAGTGCATCTCCCAATTGTTTCCCCCAGCCTCTCACCTCCAGCAGCGGCCCCCAATGGGCCGAATAGAGCGGGTAGATTTTATAGGAGAAGATATATCTCATGAAGCGCCTCCTTACATGAGTCAATCTGTCTCTCTCTGCAACTCCTCCCGCAGCTCCCAACAATCCCGGCAATCCCAGCAGTTATTTAGAAACAAAGGAGAAGTCTCATGGTGCAGTAATTCGATACAAATTTATTGAAAAAAAATTATATAAACTTACATCTAAAAACACAGCAAACAGCGGATGTGTAGAAGCTCTACACATCCGCTGTTTGCTGTGTTTTTAGATGTAAGTTTATATAATTTTTTTCAATAAATTTGTATCGAATTACTGCACCATGAGACCTCTCCTTTGTTTCTAAATAACTGCTGGGATTGCCGGGATTGTTGGGAGCTGCGGGAGGAGTTGCAGAGAGAGACAGATTGACTGATGTAAGGAGGCGCTTCATGAGATATATCTTCTCCTATAAAATCTACCCGCTCTATTCGGCCCATTGGGGGCCGCTGCTGGAGGTGAGAGGCTGGGGGAAACAATTGGGAGATGCACTAGAACGTGCATAGAAGAAAAACATCAGTCACTGCACATTTTGCACTTTCTTCAAAGACTGTCATCTGTGGAAATCACCCATCACAATTGCACTTTTTGTATGGACTATACTGCACTATTGTCACTATTTGGGACAGCATCTCTGTTGTGGGATTATCTGTCCTATTGTACAAAATTTTTTTACCTTTATTAATTATTTATTTATAATACACCAGTATGTTTATTATGTTATGATTGTATCACTATATTGTGGATTATATGGGATAACATTTTTCTGACCATAGAATATTTTTTTGCACTTTATATTAGTCCATTTTGGTTCACTTATATGATTTATTTATTTTGTTATCAGCACTAGAAAATATTTGATCTTCAGCTGGCACGTATGTTACATTATTTTACTTAGTTTATGATTAAGGATCTTTGCTGTTCAGCCATTTTGGGAAGTCAGTTCATTTTATGCACAGGTCTACTTTTTATTTGTCACTTGATGTGAGGTGGTTTATATATTTATTTATTTTTTTGAGTATTGAGACAGTCTATATTTTATTGAGTATTTTAATTATTGTTATTTACTCACCTTTCTACACCCCAAAGAACTGACTTCTTCTTTGATCCACTCCTATATGGTGACATCTTCCCTAAAGTTACATATTTTTTAGCATTGATTATATGTGGTGGAATTTATTTTACCAATTTCAACCTATACCCTAGATGAATTTAGTTGGGATTTCGGATTATTTGTTTGATACTGATTGATGGAGTAGCGCCACATATTCCTATTTAATATCATAGCCTGATTGATGCTTCCTCTGGAGGTTCAAAAGGCTCTTTGATTAGACCCCGCAGAACCACCGACAGGTACCATCTAGGAAAAAACTTAAAAGGTATTGGCCTAGCTCTGGCCAATGCCCTGAAAAACCTAATAATGAGCGGCTTCCTAGATAATTGTCTCTCAAGGAAAACCGATAATGCAGCTACCTGTACCTTTAGGGTACTAGCTGCCAACCCCATCTCCATTCCTTCATGGAGAAATTCTAATACTAGAGCAATTTCTTGTGGTGAAAGTATCCTCGCTGCACACCAGCTATTAAATCGCTTCCATGTCTTGAAATAGATGGCCCTGGTAACCTCCTTACGACTATTCAGCAGGGTAGAGACCAGTTTATCTGAAAGGCCCTTATTTTTTAACATCTGCTCCTCAGTAACCACCCTGTCAACCTGAGATGCTGGGTATTCGGATGATGAAGGGGGCCCTGCGTTAGTAGATCCTTCCGCAGTGGAAGCGCCCAATAAGGTTCCACCGCCATCCTCTGTATTGTTGCGAACCAAGCTCGTTTGGGCCAGAAAGGGGCCACTAGAATCATACTCGTGTTCTCTTTCTGTAGCTTTTTTAAGACCAAAGGAATCATCTGAAAGGGGGGAAAAGCGTAGCACAACTGGAAGTTCCATGGCTGCGCTAATGCATCCACTCCCTTCGCCTGATCCTGCCTGTTTAGTGAGAAGAAGGCCTCTACTTTTGCATTCTTTTGAGATGCAAAAAGATCTATTTGTGGTACTCCCCATCTTTCTGTTAGTTTTTGGAAAGTTCCTGCGTTCAGACTCCATTCTGCTTCCAGTATTCTTTCCCTGCTCAGAAAGTCTGCTAGAAGGTTCAAATCTCCCTTCAGATGTATCGCTGTTATGGATTTTAGATTGTTTTCTGCCCAGGCTAGAATCTGGAGTGTCAAGGATAGCAGAGCCCTGCTCCTTGTTCCTCCCTGCCTTGATATATATGCCACCGCTGTGGCATTGTCCGATAAAACTTGAACATGATGGCCCCGGACTGTCTTTTCGAAGGCCCATAAACCCAGGAGAATAGCCCTTAGCTCTCTCCAATTGGAGGACTTTCTGGCTTCCCAGTCTGTCCAACTCCCCTGAGCCATCTGCTCGTCCAGATGGGCACCCCAGCCCCAGGAACTTGCGTCCGTTGTTAGTCTTTTCTCCAAAGGAAAGCCCCAGAGCAGACCCCTGTCCAGGTTTGAGCGATTTCTCCACCACCAAAGCTTCCTCTGAACCCGCGTAGGTATCTTTATTAATCTTTCCAGGGACTCCCCATAGGACCAACTCATTAAAATTGCCTGTTGAAGCTCCCTTGTATGTAGACGTGCCCACTGCACTGCTGGTATAGTCGCAGTGAGTAGCCCTAGGACCGACATAGCTGCTCTTATGGAGATAGGCATATTTGCCTGTGTCCTCTTTACTGCCCCCTGAAGCTTCTCCATCTTCTCCTCGGGGAGAAAAATTCTCTCCTGGATGGAATCTATCGTGTAGCCCAGGAATAGTATGGTCTGAGATGGAATCAAGTTTGATTTCTCCTCGTTTATTATCCATCCTAGACCTACCAAGTGCCTCATTGTCTTTTCCAGATCCCTTACTAATAGGTCCCTTGTTTTGGCAAAAATTAGTAGATCGTCTAGATAAGGCAGGACTGATACTCCCTCTACTCTGAGTGGGGCTAAGGCCTCTGCCAGGATCTTTGTGAAAATCCTCGGAGAGGATGACAGCCCGAAAGGGAGAGCTCTGAACTGGAGATGGAGGGTTGATTTCCCCAAATTTATCGCAAACCTTAGGTGCTTTTGCGATGTTGATGCTACTGGTATATGTAAGTATGCATCTCTCAGGTCTATGGACGCCATAAAACATCTTGGGGCCAGGAGGCTCTTCACTGAGAATATTGTGTCCATCTTGAATTTTTTGTATCTGATAGTCTTGTTGAGAATCTTCAGGTTCAGGATGAGCCTGAATTTTCCCGAAGGCTTCTTCACAAGAAATATGTGTGAATAGCACCCCTGTTCTAATTCCCCAGGGGGCACGCTCATGATCACCTTTTGTAGCATCAATTCTCTCAGGATAGCTGTCATTGCTAGTGACTTTTCTGGATCTCGGGGAGCCTGGGTTATGTAAAAACGCACCGGAGGAGGTTGAGAAAATTCCAGCCTGTAACCCTCCCGAATGGTCTTGAGGATAAACTGGCTGTTCGTAATAGTCTTCCACTGTGAAAAGAAGGTCTGTAGCCTTGCTCCCACAGTTGGATGACAGTCACTGGGTTTTTGTGCTTGTGGTCGGGGGGCGAAAAAGTACTCCTGACTTGCCCCTCCCTCTTTGAGATCTCCAAGGCCTTTTATAGCCTGCCTCTTTGGTATCAGGGGTTTTCCGAAAAGCACGAAAATTCTTGTTCCCTTGCGGAATCACCTTTTTCTTTATAGGGAAGGCCTTCTTTTTGTCAGCTGTTCTGTCAAGTATAGCTTCCAGCCCAGGGCCAAACACCAGATCACCCTCAAAGGGTAAACCACATAACTTTGTTTTTGAGGCCGTATCCCCTGTCCATGTCTTGACCCATAAAGCCCTGCGAGCTGAGTTTATCAGGGCTGTGGATCTGGCTGACATTCTGATTGATTCCGCTGAGGCATCTGCTATATACCCTACCGCCTTAGATAACACCGGGAGCGTATCTAGCAGATCTTTACGAGGCGTCCCCGCCTCAATGTGAGCTTTCAGCTGCTCCAGCCAGTGTTCCAGATTTCTGGCTACCACTGTTGAAGCCATGGCAGGTTTCAAATTTGCCAAAGATGAATCCCATGCCTTCCTTAATAGGGAGTCTGCCTTTTTATCCATGGTATCCTTAAGGATACCCATGTCCTCAAACGCCAGGTCAGTATTCCTTGATACCTGGGAAAACGCTGCGTCCAATCTTGGTTTTTTGTTCCAGATATGCGAGCTATCCTCATCAAACGGAAACCTCCGCTTGAGGGATTTAGAAAAGAAGGGGGCTCTTTCTGGATCCTTCCACTCCCTCTTAATGGTTTCTGATAAAAACCTATGTACAGGAAACACCCTGTGTTTTTCCTCCCCAAGGCCCTGAAACATCCTATCGTGTAAGGATAGCTGAGTTTTATCCTCTGTGATGTTAAGGGTAGTGTGTATTGTCTTTAGTAGATCATCCACCTCCTCAAGGGATAGTTTGTATCTAGAAGAAGGAGAAGAAGCTTCATTCCCTTCTTCCGCTTCCTCCTCAGAATTTAGTAAAACGTTACATTCTTCCTCCTCTGAGTCGCTGCCCCCTCTGGATGCTGAAACAGAGGATTGAGAACGCGGCACCATACTGCTATGCGCCGTTGGGCGTCTATCCAGGTAGGACCTGAAGGACTCAAAGGTGTCCGCCAGTTCCTTCCTGAAAGAGCTCAGCAATTCCCCTTGCTGAGTTGCCGGACTAGCGGGAGCTGTCTCCTCCTTAACTATGTCCGCAATACAAGATTTGCATAATATTTTGGTCCAGGAATCCCTCAGTAACCCCTTACATGAGGGACATTTCCTTTTAACAATAGGGGAGACATGCTTGGTCTTTTCTTTAGCCTTCTGCAATATCCCAAGGGAAAAAAGACATTTGCTGAACCATATTCCACCAAAACAGTTTACATGCTGTATACAAGGAACACAGAAAAAAACCCACCAAGGAAGTTAACCCTTTAACCCCTAAGTCTTGTTCCACAGCCGGTGAATCACCCCACAGATCCACCTTAAACCAGATAATCAATCACTTATCCTTCCATTAGTAATCCGGAAAAAGTGATCTGCAGACTCCCCTTTTTTTTTTTTTTTTTTTAAGGAAGGGAATTTATATACATAAATATCACAACTGCCCATAGAGTAATAACAGTGATCCATCCCCTGCTTACCTGAGCCTGGCTGATTGGTGTGGCTCCTGCTCCTGCCACCGCCATCTGATCGTCCTCCATTGCTGACAGGACAAACAGCGGCGTCTGTGCTCTTTTTATTTAATTTTCCCGGGCCGCTCACCGCTGTGAGGGCCGGAAATGACATCAGCCGTAGAGACTGCCCCCTTCCTCCTGCGTTCCAGCGGCTGGAACCGGAAGCCGCGTCGCACCGCTCGAGGCCCCGCCCCCGGTCGGAAATGACGCGCTCGCCATCCGAACCCGGAAGGCGTGCGGTCAGCAGAGTAGACGCCGTTCGCTACTCCACAGCCCATGCCGCCGGTCTTGAAGGAGCGGGACCCTCGCAGCCTGGCTCTCGCCGAGCATGAAGAGGAGGGGGCACCGGAGAATCCCCCACACATCAGGGAGGATGCTGGGCTGTCTCTAAAGAGAAAAAGTCGACATCAACCGGTATGCCTCCTACTTTCACCACCTGGAGAAAGCGCAGCACACCCCTGGTTCCCTGCAGCGCTTCCACCATGGCGGAGGAAACACTACAACTGAGGCCATGGTGGAAGTGTCCGGTCTTTAAAGAAACTGACTGCAGTGTTTCCTGGGAAAGTGGGTGGAGCTGCGCTCTCTCCAGGTGCTGTCCTGAAAGACGAAGGGAGAAACACTACGAGTTCCAGTACTAGAGCTTTGTCACGATCATGCGCTGGCTGGGCATTTCGGTGTGGCTAAGACCACTGATTTGGTTCAGCGCACCTTCTGGTGGCCTCAGCTGCGCAAAGATTGTAAAGAGTTTGTAGAGTCCTGTACCACCTGCCTTAGGAACAAAGGGCACAAAAAAAAGGCATGGGGTCTACTAAAACCCTTGCCTGTCCCAGATAGACCCTGGAAAATGCTCTCTATAGATTTTATTGTAGAACTACCCCCGGCCGGGAGCTTCACTTCAATCTTTGTCATAGTGGACCGGTTGTCGAAGATGGCGCACTTTGTCCCAATGAAGGGTACCGCTTCAGCTACAGAAACAGCACAAGCATTCATTAAAGAGGTCGTCAGGCTCCATGGGGTACCAGTTAATATCGTTTCAGATCGAGGGGTACAATTTATCTCTCGATTCTGGAGGGCTTTGTGTAAAACCTTGGACATTGAACTCTCATTTTCATCGGCTTATCACCCCCAGACTAATGGGCAAACAGAAAGAACAAACCAGACCCTTGAACAATATTTGCGCTGTTTTTCTTCCTTTGCCCAAGATAATTGGATTGCTGTTTTACCATTGGCCGAATTCGCTTATAACAATTCTATTCATTCTGCTATCAAGCAAACTCCGTTTTTTGCGAATTATGGTTTCCACCCCTCATTTTTACCAAATTCTCTTCCAGAATGCACAGTACCCGCAGTCCAAGAGAAATTGGATTTCTTTACCTCTAACAACCAAGTTTTACAGGACACCATGACCAGAACCCAGGAGTACAACAAAGCAACCTTCGATAAAAAGAGGCGAGGTGAGCTCTTACTTGCACCTGGGGATCAGGTATGGTTGTCCACCATAAACCTCAGGTTGGCCTGCCCTTCCAAGAAATTGGGTCCCAAATTTCTTGGACCATTCCCTGTTAAACGGAGAATTAATGAAGTTGCATATGAACTTGAACTCCCGGATTCACTAAAGGTACATCCAGTTTTTCACGTGTCCTTGCTTAAACCATCTATTACCAACCCATTTCCAGGTCGAAGTACGGATCCTCCTGATCCAATCCTGGTAGATGGGGAAGAGGAATTCGAGGTGGAGGCTATCATGGACCACAGGAAAAGAGGTAACCAAAATCAATTCTTAATAAAGTGGAAGGGGTTTGGCCCAGAGGAGAATTCTTGGGAACCAGAGGATAATATTCATGCTGAAGACCTGTTACAAGCCTTTAAAACAGCTCATCCAGAGAGATTTTTTCAAAGGGGCATCCGGAGGCTGCCCCTTGAGGGGGGGCAATGTCATGAAGATCCTGCCAGTAACCGGCGTCCCAGGCACATGGGAACCCGGCCACGGGTCCCATTGCGCATGCGCGCGCGTTCACGGGCGCGGTCACGCACGGGCACGCGCGCGCGCACTCCCGCTGGTGTCAGGCGGGCTATTTAAACCTGCCTGTCACACTCCATCCCCGCTGTCTGCTCTACAGCGTTCTGTGAGTGTTACCTGATCTGATCTGTGTATCCTGTTATCTGACCCGGCTTCCTGTTTGACGATCCTGCTATCTGGCTGCACCAGACCCTCTTGGCTTGCCTGACCATCCCTCTGCATTATCCCTGGTATCTCTGCTGTCCGAACGTTACTGACCACCGGCTTGTTGACCCTCTGCTGTGTTCATCAGCTTCCAGTCTGCTTTTACCTGCTGTTGTTCCTGGTTCCAGTCCAGCGTTCCAGGCTACCTTCTGCTGTGTTCCTGCCCAGCGTTCCAGGCTATCTTCTGTTGTGTTCCAGTCCAGCGTTCCAGGCTATCTTCTGCTGTTGTTCCAGGCCAGCGTTCCAGGCTATCTTCTGCTGTTGTTCCAGTCCAGCGTTCCAGGCTATTACCTGCTGTTGTTCCTGGTTCCAGTTCAGCTTCCAGTCTGCTATTACCTGCTGTTGTTCCTGGTTCCAGTTCAGCGTTCCAGGCTACCTTCTGCTGTGTTCCAGTCCAGTGTTCCAGGCCATCTTCTGCTGTTGTTCCAGTCCAGCGTTCCAGGCTATTACCTGCTGTTGTTCCTGGTTCCAGTTCAGCTTCCAGTCTGCTATTACCTGCTGTTGTTCCTGGTTCCAGTCCAGCGTTCCAGGCTACCTTCTGCTGTGTTCCAGTCCAGCGTTCCAGGCTATCTTCTGCTGTTGTTCCAGTCCAGCGTTCCAGGCTATTACCTGCTGTTGTTCCTGGTTCCAGTTCAGCTTCCAGTCTGCTATTACCTGCTGTTGTTCCTGGTTCCAGTCCTGCATTCCAGTCTCTGTCCTCAGTCTACACCTCAGACTACTGACTCCAGAGGGTGCCACCACTACTGGACTTTCAGCAACTGTTGATCCTGCCAGGCACTCATACCACTCTTCACTCCTGGCCCTCTGTCTCCATTCCAGGGGAACGGGAGTGGGAGCTGTAAGGGAGGTCTTTTCCTGCACTTCAGGCTCACAACCTACCAGGTACGTGACAGCAATAGAGATTTATAGTATGTGGAGACCAGTTTGTTATGAGAAGGATCTATTAGTAAGTGCTCTAGCGGAGATAGTTGAACAGTTATATTGCGCAACCCAAACTGCGTGGTTGCCGTGTGGCGTATTTGCAAGTAAAGAAAGTAGGCCGTACGTGGCAGCTGATAGTCCTGGCGAAATTCCTCAAATGACCGAAACGTATTATTTGAGAACAAATGCATTATTGTTTTTACCCCTTTTTTCGACCAGAATTCCCCATCTGTCCTACGGGCGAATTCCTGTAGATTTGGGTTCCCCCATAATGGAGTATTCAGCAAGTAGGTTCGATGTTTGGTCGCTGGCAGCATTTTAGTTAGTTTAAAAATTCGTAAAGTCATTTCAAGGATTTTAGTGCTCTCCCTCCCTCTAAGAGATAGACGGTGGACCAGGTACTGTAGGGATTCGTAAGAGGTGAGTATGGCTGCTTCTAGGGCCGTAGCCGCATTGTTGGCTTCAGGAAAAAACCACCAATGCGCATGAGCCAGTTGTGAGGCAATATAGTATGTCTGGAGGCATGGTAATGCCAGCCCCCCCCTCCAACACCGGCAGTTGAAGAGTATTTTTTGCAATTCTCACTGCTCCCCCTTCCAAATGAAGGTGGTAAGGATCGAATCAATCTCTTTAAATTTGACTTTCGTAACGTATACTGGTGAGTTACACAGGAGATACAGGAAACGTGGGAGGAATATCATTTTATAAATGTTTATCCTACCTAATATTGTTAAGGGGAGATTGGTCCATGTCTTTAATGTGATCTTCATTCTGTTAATAAGCGGGTCTAGATTATTTTTGATATAGGAGGAAAGAGGATGTTGGATCATGACCCCCAAGTATCTAAAGGAGTCAACTGTCTGTAGTGGGCAAGAGGGAGGGAGTGTGAACACCGCCTCCTTATCTATCTTAAATAAAAGGGATTTATCCCAATTAACTTGAAACCCTGATAAGAGGCCAAACTTTCGGATAATTTCCAGCAGGGTTGGGAGAGACGATTGGGGGTCCGCCAAATATATTAGCATGTCATCAGCGTATAAAGACACTTTCTCTTCTAGGCCCCCAATCATCAGTCCCTTTATCTCCCCGCTGGATCTTATCAATGCCGCCAGAGGTTATATCGCAATCGCAAATAGTAACGGCGATAGGGGGCATCCCTGCCTGGTACCCCTTTTGATCAGGAACGGATCAGTTACTGATGTATTTATCCTCAGCCTAGCGGTAGGCTTTGAATATAACAATTGAACCCACTTGATGAAGGTATTGCCAAACCCGAATTTCGCCAGGACTTCCAGCAAATAAGGCCACTCGACCGAATCAAATGCCTTGTGCGCATCTAAGGCCAGTACGGCTCTGGTCCCCACAACATCATGGGTGGCTTATAAATTTGTAAACAGTCTTCGTAAATTTATGGACGTTGATCGTCCTGGAATGAATCCAGTCTGATCCGCCCCAATAATGGTGGTAATAACTGAGTTCAATCTCCGGGCGAGCACTTTGGCTAAAATCTTGACGTCTGAGTTAATCAATGATATTGGTCTATATGACTCACAAAGTAGAATGGTCTTTATGAGGTTTGGGGATGAGGACAATCAGTGCCTCTGACATAGAGGGCGGTAACTGCCCTGTTTTTATAGCAAAATTATAAACTTTTAGTAGATGAGGTACCAAAAGTTCCTTAAATTGTATATACCATTTTATAGGAAAGCCATCCATTCCTGGTGTTTTGTTTCTGGCAAAGGACTGTATGGCTTCCCCAATCTCCTCCTCTGTCAGGGGATTGTCAAGGAGTGAGGCCTGCTCTTCTTGAAGCCTTGGTAGCGAAATGTCAGCTAAGTAATCATCTAGTTCTACAATAGTATAATGGGCTTTAGTAGCATATAAAGAGGAGTAGAATTTCACAAAAGCATCCACTATCTCCCCACTCTGTTCCACCACTTTACCTACTATATTTTTAATTCTTGGAATACTGCACGGTTGATAATCAGGCCTAGAAAAATAAGCTAGTAGTCAGCTATTTTTGTCTCCAAACTCGAAGATTCGCTGGTTTTGATACAGCAATTTCTTCTGAGTGCGCTCCAGAAGGACTAGGTCCAGGTCTCTGGATCTATGTTTCCAGGTATTATACGTCGCTGGGGCAGGGGCTGTGGAATAGGCAGCCTCTGCTGCCCTGAGATCCTCTTCCGCGTCCTTTAATTTGGACTGGGATGCCCTGCGGGCCTGCCCAATCGCCGTCGCAAAGGTGCCACGCGTGGTGGCCTTAAAGGCATCCCAGGTCAATGGGACAGAGACATTCTGACGGTTACTCAACCAATATGATTTCATTTCCGCTGTTCTTTGATCTACCACCACCTGATCTGCTAGCCACAAAGGGCTCAGTCGCCACATGCGGTATGAGGTGGGGGGGCCCAGGGCAAGGTCCACCATTAAAGGGGAGTGGTCAGACACCGCCCTAGGGAGATATTTGGCCTCGACCACCCTATTCAACAATTCAGATGAAACTAGACACAAATCAATCTGGGATAGAGTGCCGTGCGTTTCAGACTGACATGAGTACTCCCTCCTATCCGCATGCTTCCACCTCCAGGTCTCCACCAGGTCAAATTGGGTTAAAAAAGAGCACAGGAGTGTGGGGGGCAATGTAGAACACTTGAACCTGTCTATAGAATTATCGAGTACTGTGTTAAAGTCCCCTGCTATCAGTAGAGGGCCCTCTGCTATTGCCAAGAGGGAACTCATTACCCGTTCGAAAAATAGTTTAGTGAAGGGTGGTGGGACATATAAACTTGTAACCGTATAGGGCTTACCCCACAATTCAAGTACCACAATAACAAAACACCCGTTAGGGTCAATTTTAATGTGTTTTATGGTGACAGGTGCTGATTTTGCTATAAGGATAGACGTTCCTCTGGCATACGTGAAGTAAGTAGAATGTATGCCATAGGCAATTTTTGCTCTCTTTAGAGCCATTACCCTTGACCCCTGAAGGTGGGTTTCCTGGAGGAGGATCACGTGTGGATTGTGTCTCGCCAAATATTCAAACATCAATGACCTTTTGACCTTGGTGTTAAGCCCCCTAACATTCCATGAAACTAAACGGAGTCTAGACATGTGTATAGGTAAGTTATGACTGTTTGAGCCCATTTCTCATTGCTCGCCAGAGCCCATCCCAGGACGAGGTCTAGCGAGCCCTGAGAAATACACCAAAATATGAACATCTCTGATATTTTAATCATTAATCCATTAATCTTAGTTTTGGATTGTGAAAACTGTAAGACCAAAAAATCATTAGTGAAGTAAACATATGCAATTGAATACCAGTGTCGTTTGTAGATAACCGTGGCATTAAAGCAAACCCCCCCAAAAGATTCCCCAACATATTTTCCCTCCCTAACCCTCCCGGCTCCCACCCCCCAACATATGAGAGCTTTATTCCCGTAACCAAACCTATTTGGCAGAAGGGCCATGGCTCAGACCCCTAACCAACTAGTCCCAGGAGACGTATAAAAGTCCACAACTCTGGGTCTCCATCTGCATTTGTCTGCACAAATTAAAAAAATGTGTGGTATCTCTTGGCCTGAAAAATCATAGTGTCAAAAAATAACAATAAAAGAAATGAAAAACAGAGAGGATGACATGCTATTGATTGGCATCCAAAAATAGCACGGGAGATATCTTCTACTTCAGGGGATTCAGGATGCAAAGTCCCATATCGGCTGTATGTAGATGGGGATGTATCTTCTACTTCAGGGGATTCAGGATGCAAAGTCCCATATCGGCTGCGTGTAGGTGGGGGTAGATGAAGTAGAGGGGGCAAAATAAACAAAACAAGACCCCTCCAGGTCTCCTCGTTTCCATGCTTCTCCTATCCACTGGCAATGGGCATAATGAAGGTGGCTTGGTGAGCTTCATATAAGGTGAGACACTACCGGGGAGGAGATCTCCTATCTTGGTTTCTGCGATTCGGATGTCCCAAAGTGTCCATCCATTGTGATGCCTCCTTGGGATCCGTAAAAAAGTAGGCCTTGCCCTGGTAAATGATTAGCAAATGTGCAGGATATAACATGCCATATGGAAGATGAAGCTCCCGTAACCTGCGTTTAATTGCCAGGAAAGTGGCTCTTTGCTTCTGCGTTGCTACGGAGAAATCTGGGAAAATGGTAATGCCATTGCCATTAAAGGAAACTTTGCCCCTCTCTCGAGCCACTCTAAGAATAGCCTCTCTGTCTCGGAAGTGGAGCAGCTTTATAAACATGGCACGTGGTGGGGACCCAGGTGGCAGAGGGCGCATGGGGATTCTGTGTGCCCTTTCTATGGCGAACATTGGTGAAAAGGTGGTGGCACCAAACTCATTCAACAGCCATCTTTCCATGAATGTTTCTGGTGTTTTGCCCTCAGCACCCTCTGGGAACCCCAAGAAGCGCAGGTTGTTTCTCCTTAAAAGGTCTTCCATATCAGTGATCTTATCTATAGTGTACTCATGAGCCTGCCGCAGTTCCCTCATAGAGCCCTGTAAGGGACGTGTCTCATCCTCCATGTCACTAATACGTTGCGCAGCATTAGTCACTCTATGGCGGATATTGTGGACATCCTGTTTCAAAAAGGATAATTCTGTCTTGATAGTGTCCATTTGTGAGGTGAGAGATGCATGGCTGTGCTGGATGGCTGCCATAATCTGGGCTAGGGATGGCTCTGCAGGGCCTGCATCATCCCTGTCTGCTCTGGGGGAGTGAGGATCATGTCCCTCCGCAGGGGAGAACAAGAGAGGGTCTTCTGGGCTTAAGGTAGGGGGGATCTCTGTGACTCACCCTTCCCCTTGAGCTGCTTCCAAGGTGTAGATGTGGAGGCTGCTTGTCGCTGTGTGATCCCCTCATGCTGATCGGCGCCATTTTGCTGCGGCCTGACCAGGATCTGGTCAGGATGTGTGCGGTGCGGACGGAGCTCAGGCTGGACACGTCCTCACATCCCAGTTGCTGGCCACGCCCCCCCCTAGAGTAGCGTTTAATGGGACATTGAAGTCTCCTCTTAATATTACCAAACCTTCCTGAAAATTGGATAGGAGGTCACAGATTCTTTTGAAGAATGAGACTTAGTGTTCGTTTGGGCAGTACATATTGGCCAGAGTGATTGGTTTGGATGCAAATGTGCCCTTGATAAAAACGTATCTGCCTCCGGGATCGATCATTGTGTCCACCAGCTGGAAATCATGTTTAGAGATAAGTATAGAGACACCTTTTTTTTTTTTAACAGAAAAGTATATTAGACAAATCAGCATTACAATACAAAACGATATAGTACATTCAGTGATATACAAGTATACACAGGAAACACCACCTTCATCCGGCAATCATGCTTTATCTAATGTTCCAGCTGTGCAGGTGTCATAAGTACTAGTTACATATACACATTAGTGCATATCAGCATTAGTGAAACCTCACATAAATTTTGTAGATATCCGATATTCATGTGGGCCGGGGGGGGGGGGGAAGAAATGCAACAAAGAGGGGAGTAATCAGGGTGAGTAAAGGACAAAGAGGGGAGTAATCAGGGTGAGTAAAGGATAGGGGGAGGGCGTAGGAAAGGGGGGGGGGTATGATGGGTAGGCATGAGGGAGACAATATCCGCTGGTGTGGTTCAAGTCATAATTAGGGGCAGGGGGGGTCAGGGCTATCAGAGGCATCTATCCAAGAGGACCAGATTTTATCAAACTTCCCTGGGCATTGTCTACCGCCTCCATGAGGCAAGAGTAGGGGGGTCCTCTAGCTTCCATTTCAATAGAATTTCACGTCTAGCATAATATAATGAGAAGGTAACACACAATTTACAATACCTGCCCCCCTCTACATCTTCCAAATGGCTTAGTAATAGAATTTGAGGGTCAACCTGTAGATTCGATCCGGTCACATTACTTAGTGTAGAGGCCACTGCCATCCAGTAGGACTGGAGTTTGGGACAGGACTAGACCATGTGCCAGAAGGTACCCACTTCCTGCCTGCATCTCTGACAGTTAGGGTCTCTTTGAGGGTAAATGCGCACCAGCCTCTGTGGGGTGAAATAGGCCCTGTTTAGGAACTTAAATTGTATAAACCTGTCTTCTGTGCGGCAATCATAGATGGAATGTATGAGGTTAGACATTCCCTCCACTCCTCTTCATCCAGGGATGGGATATCCATCCTCCATTTTTCCCAGGATTTGGTTATAGAGACACCTTTAGTTTTGGAGTCTGGGTTTTTAGAATGTATTGCCTGTTTGTATATATGATTTGCTAGTTTGGGAATGGCACCAGATTGAAAATGTGTTTCTTGGAGCATTAGGAAATGTGCTTTGTGTTTCATCAGGGCAGAAAGAACCTGCAATCTCTTTTCTGGGAGATTTGAGCCTTTTACATTAAGCGAGAGGCATTTTGTACTTTGCTAAGGTAAATAGTCTCAATATGTGAGGCTAGCGGGATTCGCTTTGGAGTCTCGGTATTGTCCGCGAGCTGCCCCCACCAAAAAAGGGAGTTAGAGAAAGGAGAGAAGATCAGGAAAAGAAGAGAGAACGTAATGTGTATGGGAAGTCACCGGAGGTGGTTATAGGTGCACCTATCCATCTAAATAGAGGAGTCCGGGGTGGCAGCTTTGGTCCGTTAGGACAGCTGTGGTGGGATAGTAAACTGGGAGAGGATCAGATGGGCTAGCACTAGTGAGGATGAAAAGGATAGGCTTATGTACTATAGGATGTTGCAAGGAAAGGTCGGGTTCAGGGTTTAGCGTGTGCGGGACACCTGTAGTGGGAAGTAACAAGTTAGGTGTAGAGAGGTTAGTCGAGCAGTGTGTGTAACTGCCGCTAGTAGGTGCATAAAGAGCGGGGTCCGTGTAACTTGACATGAAATTATTAGGTAAACTGAACAAGAATTAGAGACTCGAGTCACCTTGTAATGCTAGCAAATAATATTAGAGTGTGAAGAACTTTCAGGCTATACACCCTAATTCTTCCCCCTCTTCTTTCTGGATTTTGTTCTTTTAGGCTAAAGGAACAAAAGCCTTACTATACATGGGGAAGAATATGTCTTAGTATGGAAAGACCTGTCAAAGGGTTTCCTTAGATAATTAGTCAATAAACTTTGTTGCATTATTGTCAGGTATTGCAGCAATTGATTACCAAGCGCAGCACTTTCCTGTCAAGATTGTGGAATGCACCCACGTCTTAAGAAAAGTGTTATGATTACATTCTATTTCAGGTCCTAGGTGTAAGTCTTGGTTGGTTAAGGTTCAGGTCTTTCCTCATCTATTATTCAAAGAGCATGTGGTTAAAGCATCACTTATGAGCAAAACAAACAACCCTAAGAATATAAAGATTTAGAAACCTAATAACATGAAAACAATGAAAAATCACACAGGCTCAAAAGTGTTACCTGCTCTTCTAACTCCGACAAACAGTCTCTTGTAAACAGTATGCAGGTGAGCTCACCGGGGAATTTCTGGGATGGTGTGAGGAGATATGGGGAGTGTAGCCATGGGTTAGTTTCTCATCCAGGCGGAGGTCTTCATAGGGGGTACCTGTGGGTAAAAGAGCATAGCACCTGACAGAGAGGCTATCCATGGTGAAGTCCGCTGGTCCGAGGAGAGAGTTGGAAGGGAAATTTCTTCAGGGTGCGCCGAAGGTCTTTAGGTGTTCATTGTATGGTGGAAATGGGGAAACAAACAGTCTGAGTAAGGAATGGTTAATGCGAGAACATCTCAACTTACTAACACGGAAGTCTGAGGAGTAGTGAGAAGGGGATTAGGTGTCCCGGTGTCCCCTGCGCGGGGTTTCAGCATGATCCGGATCGTGCGGGGGGAGATCTCGGCGTGATAAACAGTCTCCAGGTGATGTGGGATCCAACCTGCGGTGTCTGGATCGATGTCGCTGAACCTTAAGTGATGAGTTGTGGGAGACCGGCTTCCATGGTTCCGAGGGGAAGTAGAAGGACTACCATTCGGTTAGATCAACTGGCGGGAAATCGAGCTGCTCACAAAAGACAGGCAGTCTTCCGGTGTTCGGAGGAGTGCGGTGCGACCTCTGGAGGTTGCAGAGAGACAGAACGGGAACTTCCATCCATATTGGATGTTGCGGGCACGTAATGATTCCATTAGGGGGCTTAGGGTGCGTCTGTTTTGTAAGGTTATCTGAGACAGGTCTTGGAATAGTTTAATGTCCGTGCCATTGTATAAAATGTGGCCTCTGTCTCTTGCTTCCTGGAGTATCTCCTCCTTGAGAGGAAAGTTCACAATACAGCACACAATGTTCCTGGGTGGTTCAGAATCACGGGGAGGGGGTCTCAGCGTGTGATGGAGTCTTTCCATCTCAATAGGGGAGTCAGCTGGGCAGTCAAGTAGGTTGTTGAATATGGAGCAGATCGTTTGTGGTAGCGCCGATGGTTCTACTCCTTTGGGGACCCCCCTGACTCTAATATTATGCCTGCATCACCTGTTGTCCAAATCTTCCACTTGTCTGTGGAGTTCGAACATGTGTGGTAGATGGAGGTCATACGTCTTCTGTACTTGCCTGATAGATGCTGCCTGGAGTTGTGAAGAATCTTCCGCTTCTGTGAGGTGGCTATTCATCGATTGAATGTCCATTTTGTGGTCTGAGATGGCAGTCGTCAGCGTGTGTTTAATGTCCAAGGCGACCTTTTGCAAGTCTCTTTGCAGGTCAAGAAGGCTCGGGTTGGTAGCCGCAGAGCCACAGCCTTCCGCCATCGGGTTCGTGACACTTCTAGGTGACACCGGGGATGAGGCCTGTGAGGCCTGCGTCTCCTCCTGGTGTGTTGTGGCCCGGGTTTGGATCATCTCCGGGTTGTTATTATTGAGCTGCGTTCCGGATTTTTTCATGGAGCGGGGTGTCGAGGTGCTTCTGTTCGTCCTGCCCATCATTAAAAGTGCATTTATATCCTAAAAGAAGCTTTTATCGTCCTCAGTGTGCCGGAGCTCTTGTCTCAAGCGGCCATCCCGGGTCCCGTCCAAGCCATGCCCCCGGTAGATATCTTTTACTTAAATGTCGGTTGTGGGATAAACATTTTATAATTGCTAATTTTTATATTCCGAATCATGATCAGACCACGACAATTTCTCGTTATCTTTGGCTCCTAGCGGATTTTGCAGAAGGTGTCATTATTGTAGGAGGAGATCTCAATTTAGCTTTAGAGCCCCAGTTGGACACCTCTGCTCAGCGTTCCAGTAATCCTCACTCCCAGTTGAGAGCTCTCAAAAAACAATTGTTTGATCATAGGTTACTTGATCTATGGCGGATCTTATATCCTAAAGATCGTAATTATACATATTTTTCATCAGCCCATAAATCCTATAGTAGACTAGACTATTTTTTATTGGGCCCAAAGGTTTTGGAGTGGAAGCCTTCTTTGGAAATGGGATTGTTTATTTGGTCTGACCTTCACTGGTATTTTTATCAATATATCCCCCTCAGACTCAGGGCACAAGTTGGTCTTGGCGTTTAAATGATACGCTCATGTCAGACCCACTTTTCCACAAAGCAATTGTGAAGGCAATTGGCAACTTTGTCACTGATCATGAACAGGATGAAACAGCACTACCACTAAAATGGGAAGCTCTTAAAGCGGTATTACGAGGGTTGTTTATCCAACATGGTTCTCGTCTCAAAAAAAGATAGAACCGTGGCTATTGAAAATATTTTTATCAAAGCTTCATTCCCTGGAAACTCTACATAAAGCCTCACAATCTACAGAAATCCTGTCAGCGCCGGAGGATGGAACTCATCTCTCAGCAGTGTCAGTGACTGCAGTACTGAACCATTCCTTGTAACTACAACCTATTAGACATTGACAACTGCCTCCACCCTCCAGGTGTTGCTTTGATCAATCAATAGACTCCACCCTCCTGTTCCCTGTGGTTGTATCTCCGGCCTCATCACTGTCCTTTGGTTGCTGCACGCTGGGAGTGACAATAGGTTTTTGGGTCATTTTGGGGAATCAATAGAAGTGTTGGATGATATCACCTTCAGCTTGCATATCCCTTGAAAAAGCGACAATGCGAAACATGTCGGCCTAGTATGCAATAAATATCATCTTCCAAACTTTATATACACTCATATCCCATTTGACCACCGTGTTTTTATCAAAATTGAAATTTCATGAATTTTGTACAAACTGTATGTCTTTTAATGGTTGAATTAAAAAAATGTTTTTTAAGAAAATTTTTTTTTTTATGTCTAGTTTGCCTGCACCGTTAAAATCCCTTTTTCCCTTCTGTAACTTACAGAAATACTAGCTAAAATATCGTCTACTGGGGCATCGCTATTAGAGTTGTTGGAAGCATCTCACAAATCATATCAACATAGATGTGCCTTAAGTAGTTACAGATATGGAAATACATGTGGGAGACAGCACGTATATTGCATCCCCGTCCTCCCCAAACTTTTATTGCTAGTATTAGGAAGTTGTCGGGGGAAACTACCTCAGACCCACAATGTCTTTAACAAACATTTAGGGAATATTTTTCAGCTCTATATAATTTAGCTCAACCGTCGTTTCTGGAAGATACAGGATCTTATATTCGTTCTATTGAAGGCTATGCACAGGAAACTGCTATTCCAACATTAGACGTTCACTATAGGAAATTATTGGACTACCCTTTCTCAAGTGAGGAATTATTGGGAGTAATTTTTGATATTCCATCAGGTAAGAGCCCTGGCCCAGATGGATTTACTCCAAAATTTTATAAAACATTTAAAGAATATTTGTCCCCATTTATGCTCCAAGTATGCAATTCCATCTCCTCCACTAACCTATTTCCGACTTAAACACTGGAAGCCCATATTACTTTGATTCCTAAACCTGATAAGGACTTGACACTATGTTCCA
Organism: Aquarana catesbeiana; assembly: GCF_042186555.1. Lineage (NCBI taxonomy): Eukaryota > Metazoa > Chordata > Amphibia > Anura > Ranidae > Aquarana > Aquarana catesbeiana. Next base: position 406,022,266 of record NC_133326.1, on the reverse strand, counting down.
GCTATCGTCCAATATCTTTAATTGGAGTAGACATGAAAATTTATGCCAAACTGATTGCGTCACGTCTCCAATCTCTTATTCCGAGTCTAGTACACAAAGACCAGACTGGATTTGTTCAAGGAAGAAAAAAACATGATAACATGATAAAAATGCTCTTGCTTATGGGCTATGCCCAAGCAGCTAAAATACCAGCATGCCTTCTCTTGGTTGACGCGGAGAAGGCTTTTGATCGGGTCGGGTGGCCTTTCCTCGAGCATTCCTTGAGGCAGATAGGGATGGGCCCAAATTTGCGTAATAAGAATAAAAATTAATGGATCATTGACTAAAAGTTTTTCTATACAAAATGGTACTCGCCAGGGATGCCCCCCGTCTCCTTTGCTTTATGTTCTAGTAATGGGGAACTTAGCAATAGCAATCAAACAAAATCCCTCTATCACTGGCATAAAGATAGATCAGCAGGAAATAAAATTTGCCATGTTCGCTGATGATCTGTAACTCTACGTTACCAACCCACATATCTCTATGCCTTCTATTTTATCTGAATTCCAGCATTTTGGAGTGCTGAGTAATTTCAAGGTAAATGTATCAAAATCAGAAATCCTTAATGTGTCACCAAGTGACAACAATGAAGAATAATTTTTTTGTTTAGATTCTGCTCATCTACACTAAAATATTTAGGAATTAATATTCCTTCAGATCCGACCCATTTATATTCAACAAATTATATCCCTCTTATGCAACGTACTCTTCAAGAACTTAAAAAATATGATTCTAATCTATATTCAGGAGGAGGATTAACACACTGACAATGGACATAATGTTGATGTTCAGGCACTTCCTTGGTTAAACTTATCTTCCAGTGGTACTCAACAAGACATGCTCTGTTCTTTACCTTTTCTTACATCTCATTTATTGAGCATTTGGTATAAAATGATTTTGCGGGTTAGGGCTTTCTTCACAAGTAGGACCCATGACACCCTTATTTGGCAATCCTCAATTGACACCTGCAGTAGATCGGTTACAGTTTTTAATATGGAACAAAGAGTCTCACTGAAGAATGAGCCAGATTCTCTGTCAGGGCAAACTTCCATCCATAACGAATTTAATTTCTACACAACAGCCCTCACTTATGCAATGGTTGGAATATCAGCAAGTAATGTCATTCCTGTCCTATACTCCCTTAAACCAATCTTTTGATAGAGATCTAAATTTGTTTAACTCTATTTTGTTACAAAGTACTAAACCAAAACATGTTCTATCAGCAATATATAAGATTCTTATTGCAAAAAAACATCCTGAGCCCCCAGAATTTACAAATAAATGGGCATACGATCTTTTTTTTTTTTTTTTTTTTTTTTAAATGTTACGAACTCTTTTAATTTAGATGTGACTTCTTCTGGGCTGCTTATTAAGTCCAACCATAGTGGCTTTATTGTCCACCTTTTCCGATTGGGTCTAATGCTTAAATTCAGAATCAAGGTCAGAGGAGAATGATCTGAAATACCCCTTGGCTTATACTCTATATTCCCTATTAGTTGCAAAGCCTCATTGTTGCCTACTGCCATATCTATACGCGAGAGAGTAGAGTGTGATCCTGAATAGCAGGAATACTGCCGGGTTTTTGGATTATGGGATCTCCATAGGTCACACCACCCAACCTCTGCCAGGAGTTGGCCTAACCGGCCCTCTGATAGCCTTTCCGCCCGGTTCATAGGCGGAAACCGGTCCATTTTGTTATTCAAAACTGCATTGAAATCTCCCACCAGTATTATCGGTACGTCTAACTTGCTTTCCACAAATTCCAACAGATCTAAAATGGTCTCTGTTTTAAACGGAGGAGGAATATAAATGTTTGCTATTACTAGAGGCTTATTTTCCACAACGCAGCTCAAGAAAACATAGCGTCCCAACGCGTCAATTCTGGCTTCCCTGCAGGAAAACGAGATACTTCTCCCCACCAATATGCTCACCCCTCTTGAGTACGAAGTGTAAACTGAGTGGTACTGTTCTTGAAATTTGTGGTTCCGAACATGTAGTTTAGTGTCATTAGTAAGGTGGGTTTCCTGCAGGCAAGCCAGCTCAACGCCATAGGCTTCCAATGCCGTGAAAACTGCTGCCCTTTTGGCAGGATCAGCCATGCCCCTGATGTTCCAGGAGCCTATCTTTAGCGTTTTAAAAGGCATCTAGAAAAAGAAGGCAAGGAAAATAACAAGGAAAGCCAAAAAAAGAGAAGGGAAAAAATGCCGAAGAAGAAAAAAAAAGAAAGGGCAATTCCTTAGTGCATTTGTGAATACCAAATTGGTCGTGGGCGCTGTGATTGTGTTGACCAAAGAAAAGAGAGAAAAAAAAAAAAAAAGGAAGGAATAATAGATAGATAAAGTGGAGAAGGGCAGGGGGCCCCCACGTCCAGGGACCCCCCCCCCCCCATTTCCTAACTGCGAATACAAACCACCTGTGCTGATATACTTTGCTTTTGCTATTATGAACCCACCCTTCGTGGTTCTGTGTACCTTACAATCACCCCGTTGCCTAACCCTATGACTCGCTGTAAGCCCCCCTCCCCCCCCACCCTCTCCTTTATACAACCCCCTTCTTGCCGCCCTTCTTCGTGACCCCCCCCTCCTGCCTAATTAGGCTAGCCCTAGGGGCTGTGCTTGTGACCTTTTTCCCCCCACCCAACCACACAAAAAATACCTCCCCACACATGCACTGAAAAAATACATTGTGACTCACTACCACACTCATCCCCCCCTCCCCCCCCTTCCATGACCCTCCCCCAAACCCCCAATACAACGCTTGAAACAAACAAAACTAGTGGAGTCATGTTTTTCATCCGTGCTTCCGTCTCGCATACCCCCCCCTTCCCCCCTCCCCCGTGCCAACTGCTCATTATTGTGAGAAAGGAGAAAAAGAGAAAAAAAAAAAAAAAAAAGAAAAATCGCACCTTCGGCTCTGTTTCCACTAGTGCGACTTTTGATGCGACTTGGGACTGAAAAGTCGCATGACAAATTGTATCCCATGATTTCCAATGAGTACCGTTCATATCTGTGCGACTTCAAGTCGCAGCGACTTCAAAGTAGTCCCTGCACTACTTTTTCCCACTTTGATGCGACTTGAGGTCCATAGATACAGGCATTGCTTCAAATCGCGGTAAAAAGTCGCGGTAAAATCGCGGTAAAAAATCGCGGCAAAATCGCGCGACTTTGGGGACGCAATAGTGGAAACATAGCCTTCCTCCTTTCCTATCCAAATTTAAATAGAACTCTGCAGGTCCGCTTTGTTGTCCTCCAGCCACCTTGTTACCCCTGCTGTTGTATCAAAAAAATGGGTGGTCCCTAAGGCAGTGACGCGTAACCGTGCAGGATACAGCAGAGCATATTCTATTTTATAAGTCCGTAGGTTACGCTTAATGTCCCTGAATTCTGCTCTCCGCTTCTGGAGGTCCGGGGAGTAGTCAGGGAAGAATGAAATTCTAACTCCGTTGTACAGGATCTCCCCCAGCTCCCTAGCCCTACGCATCAATGTCACCTTGTCTCTAAAGTTAAAGAGCTTCATTATTATTGGCCTAGGATGCCCCCCTGACGGTGAGGCCCTGGTTGGCACCCTGTGGGCTCTTTCAATGGCGAAGAGGTGAGAGAAGGTTTCCATCCCGAATATTCCCTTGAGCCATTTCTCCAAGAATTCCTCCGGGTGGGGGCCCTCACACCGCTCCGGCAGGCCTACCACCCTCACGTTGTTCCTGCGGGACCTATTTTCAATTTCCTCCATTTTAACTTTATGCAAACCCATCTGTGTTTTCAATGCCTTGAGCTCTTGCTTCAGTGGGGTTAGTTCATCCTCAGCCTGGCTAACTCTCTCCTCCAGAGCAGTAGTTCTAGCAGTAGTCCTTTGCAGTTCTTGGCTTACTCTAATTAGTTCTTCCTTTAGTCCCATCAGCTGATCGCACAGGTCACTTAGGGAGGCCCTACAGGAGTTGACGGCACATAGGACATCTTTTAGTGTGGGTTCCGCTTCTGCTGGTACGTCTTGCGCAGCAGCATTGTTAATTGCTAATCCCGCAGGCTCCCCCGCGGAGCTTTTACCGCTCGTTGTTTTTATTGTGTGCATTGCTGCTGGTCCTTTTCCGAGGCTCTTCCTGTCCCCTGAACCCCCGCGTGCGATCTATCCTGCTGCTGCTGGTTGTTTTTAGATGGTGATGAGGTGGAGGGGTGCGCATATTTTTCCAGTTTGGCCGCTGCGGCAGCTGCTGCCTGGTTCTCCTTTTCTTTTGAGGTACGGGTCATTTGGGAACTAGTATTGTCCTGCTGTTGCAGTTCCTCGCCCTTTTGTCTAGTCATGGCTATTTATGTAAGCAGGGGGGGGTATATAGAAGAGTCGAGCCGCTCGTGGGATTGGTGTCTACCCCCCCCCTCTCCTCGCCCCTCTCTTCACTTTTCCCTTACTCTACCTCCCTTCCCTCAGTATTATCTCAGCTCCGGCAGTGCCCTTCTGGTTTGCAGCTGTCGCTAGACTAATTGCCCGGTTTAAAATAACCGGTATTTCAGCTCTATTGAGGTTGTGTAGTGTGGCAAAAGGTTAGTGACTTTCACTTTAATGCAGCCCTCCACCAGTCATCAAAGGGGTATCTTCTCCCTGGTGGACACAAATCACTATGTGCCAGTGTGTCAGGCTGCCCAAGCCTGCCAGGACCTGAGGGCTGTTCGTTAAGTGACAATGTAGCCGGCCGCCTGGGCCCTCCCGTACCTCCACCCCCCCTCGTCCGTGGCAATAGGCTAGTCCTTGGAGAGAGGCAGTCCGCCTCTGAGTTAATCTGCAGGGGTTGGTACCTTGGTGCTGCCAGGGCCTGGGCAGTACAGGGACGCTTCTAGAGGCGATTCCTCACACTGATGGCGCACACTGTCCCCGCCGCCTCTTCCTGTTTAATCCGTTGCCCGGGTAACCTAGCCCGAGCTCCTCCTCGCCGCTCCGAGAGCTCTTATCCACGTCCTTTCCCGAGCGGCTGTACCGAAGCACCGCCGGCACACTCCGGGCTGGGCGGCGATGGGAGAGCCAGGCAGCCAGGCAGGCGCGAACACTGTGGGGGAAGGGAGGCTCACACAGCCGGGCCAGAGCACCAAGATAATTCCGGTGAGCACGGAGGCATCGGGCTGGGGGAAGCTCACTCGCCCCTCCTCTCACTCCTGCATCCGGTCACGCCCCCCTCGGGCATACGATCTTAATTTTCAAATTGGAGCAGAAAAGTGGGAGAAATCATTTATCCTCACACATTGCTTGTCACCGACAAGCATCGATGTCCAGCATCTGTGCAGCGTATATACCCAGATGCATCTGACATATGTTGGCGGTGTCATTCTGCTAAGGGTTCATTGATACATATTTGGTGGGAATGCCCCCAAAGCTTGAGTTAGATTAAGCAGGCAGGTTATTTAGTTAGTGGCAGTGTATTTCATATATATATGTATATAAATATATATATATATATATATATATATATATATATATATATATATATATATAAACAAAAGCCTAAACGGGCTAATGGCAGCGCTGATGAAATGATTGATCATACATAGTGCAATCGAAAAAATATTATATTACATGTAACTTGTAATTAATATAGTCCGTGTACACTTTAAGTTGCTAACGTGGATGATCCTGAATGAGTCTTTTTAAACATCATATGAAGTGTAGTCATCAAGGATAGCTGCATTCATTCTATGCTGTATTTCACATCACACGTGCTCAGAAATAGGAGGGGGGGGGGTGTGCAAGCAAGCCCCCTCTTGTGGAAACTCTTACCAGATCCAAACTTCTTGATTTTGGCATGTAATCATCGACCATGGAAATCACCGTGAATGTTCTCCCTCAATGGACAATCAGCTTACAAATGGTTCAGTGTTTCATACCAAAAATAGAAAAGAGGGGCAAACATAGCATAATCCCGTTTTAAAAATTTTATTAGATGATAAAAAAAAGGAAGGAAATACCCCCCTTCAGGGTGTACACTTACAAGATTAAAAAATTAGACAAGCGGTGTTCACAGTATACATCAGGCTAACAGCGTCTCCTGCTGCTTACGATAAGAGCTTTCAGACTCTCCTGGGATAACCTGGTGTGTGTACGTCATGTAGCTCCACACTGACGCGTTTCGTCACTCATGACATCATCAGAGGGTGGGGCTACACGGCATCCCCACTCTATTTAAACGCCTGGGAATAAAACTCAATTTGCATATTAACCGATTCAGTGCATTGCAAAACGAGCATACAGGTAGAGTGCCAATGGCTATAGCCAAACCCACAGGTTGATTTTATCAACCACTCCGCCATACACACTCCAGCAAGCCGATCGTCTGTGCAATCTAAAATATAAAGAGTGCGCTTCAGTATAGCGCAACTTATCATTGCTCGTACACAAGACAAGCGGCCGGTTTACCGGAAACCAGTTCAATCGCATAGCGATGGCCGGTCTCATCATGAATATATGTACAGCTGATATATAATGTAAATCCAAAAAATATACCTAAAACTGGCAATTCAAAAAATGGAACAATAATTATAGTTTAGTAAGTCGCGAAAACGTATATAGCTAACACAGCCTCGGGTCCTCTTCAAATAAGGTTTCATCGTGAATCAATAACATATATGCTCTAATGCCCCACCACGATCATCCTTTGTAGATTCACTGAGCACATACACAGTCCAATATAAATCGATCAATGCATATTATACATTTAAAAATCATTCACTCATCTATTGGACTATTATGGACTTAACCAAAAAGCTGTATATACAAAAGGGGAGGATAAAATAACTCACCCTAGAAGGACAACTAGAGAGAAAACAAAATTACTTTCTTCATATAAACTGATTGTGTCAACAGACCTCACCCAATGCTCAGTCTCCTCAAACTGACTAATTATATCATTCAATCAGTTCAAGGGAGAACCTAACCTTACTGGAATTATCAAGATAATGTAGGGAGCATCCGATAAATCTGTTTATCACAGCCCTAACCCCCTGATCACAGTATAATAAATTATTTATACATAATCCATTCATCTATTACTGACCAGTAAATACAGCCAATTGAAATCAGTTAAAATACATGATTATAACTATGCGGCTACAATAGGGTGTACTATACTAGTCAGAACAACTTTACTACAATTATCCTAAACGTCCCATTATTATTCCGTAGAGTGTTATGTGGATAAAAAAAATCAAATCAATCCGCATAAAAATAACGCAGATAGAAACAAAAATGTTCTTATCCTACTTGGTATTATATGGATAAAAAACCAATGCTAAACGCATAGATGTGATACATCGGAAAGACAAGAACCTTCATTCTGAGCTCATGTCACATCTACGTATAAAAATACATCAAAATTTAAAATAGAAAAGAAAAAATGCATACATAGATGATCCAATAGACAAAACACCCCAATAAGGCTAAACCGCCTGACGGTGTTAAAAATACCTTAGTTTAACTGATAAGTGATGTACACACACAGCAACCCCCATTGGAGCCATATCCCAAAAATATATGCTCAAATCAATGTTTGGTAATAATATACACTGTTAACTGTATGTGCCTCTTAAAATCAATACGTAAAAAAAAGGAAGGAGATGTTCTAAACTAACCCCATAAGGATACTCAAAAAAGAAGAAGAAGGGGGACACAAATTAGTCCGATAGATGCACAATAATCGCACCAAGAAAGCACACACATAAAAAAAAACGACTCATCGAGTAAAAAAGACGCATTAAGCCAAACAAAATCATGTTGAGTAGTGACATAGTTTAAAACCCGAATCAAATGGACAGGGGACGATCACAAAACATGCGTCTCTGAGCTTAAAAACCTGCCATTTAAACAAATATAAACTGGATATATAGGACTATATGTAGAACTGCTCTAATAGTGTACATGCAATTAATAGTCGCTAATAAAGCAATTCACGTCCAGTTCTACATTTAACCCACTAGGGGTAAGAGTATTTATAGAATATATCCAGCGAGATTCTTTTTTAGAGATCTCTCGTACCATATTTGAACCCCTCCAATCCGGGTGAACTCTGTCTACTCCCCAAAACTTTAGACCCGAAGGGTCCCGATTATGGTGTGTTCTGAAGTGCAAGGAAACTCCATGATATTTGAAACCAATTTCGATGTTATAAATATGCTCTGAAATGCATTTTTTCAAGGTTCTCTTCATGTGGCCGACATACATGAGATTGCATGGGCACTGCAAAATATAAACTACATGCGTAGTGCTGCATGTTATGAATTCTTTTATTTTAAAAGTCTTATTATTCCCTGTAAACTTCATCATCCCACGGATCGGATGGTTGGTTCTGGTGCAAGGCTGGCATCTTCTACAGGCATAGAAACCTGCCTGGTCCCAAAACATCACAGGTCTAACCGGTGGATCAAGCACTTTCTTCACCACCAAATCGCCACAATTGGGGGCCTTCCTATAAATAAATACAGGGTTGGTGGGGAGGGAGTCCTTCAAAACTCTCTCCATGCGCAAAACATGCCAATGTTTCCTAAAGATATTCTCAATTTCCTTGTATTGTATATGGAAATTGGAGATGAATCCCCATTCGTGTTTGGAATTTCTCTCTCGTGGTCTATTTTCCACGCAAGCCTCGCGTGGAATTTCGCCAACTGAAGAAATGATGTTATTGAGTTCTAACTCGTTATATCCCTTTTCTATAAATCTTTGTTTGATAATTTCAGATTGAGCCCGGTAGTCAGAATCTATCGTGCAATTTCTCCTGATTCTCATTATTTGGCCTCTAGGTATGTTTTTTAGCCAATGAGTGCGGTGCCTACTGTTAATCGGCAAGTAGCTATTTCTATCAGTGGGCTTGAAATAAACTGAGGTGATTAGATTATTTCCTTGTCGAATAATATTCACATCCAGAAAATGAATGCACTTCTTGCTGAACTCATAGTCCAACACTATGTTGTTTTTATTTGAATTGAGCTCAATCATGAACTCATGCAAGGATCTCTCACTCCCATCCCATATTAACAGGAGATCGTCTATATATCTTCTGTAAAATAAAAGGGGAGTCCTCGGTTTAGAAAAAACTGATTTATCTTCCCACTCCCCCATAAAAAGATTTGCCAAACTGGGGGCAAATTTGGCCCCCATGGCAACACCGGTCTTCTGTGAATAGAATTGATGGTTGTACCAGAAGTAATTATGAGACAAGCAAAAATCAAGTACCTGTCTCAGAAAAACTTTCTGTTCAAAGGGGATATCGTCTCTTTGGGACTAGGCCCAGTTAAGAGCGAGTAGTGCATCGTTGTGCTGTATAATACTATAGAGTGAGGAGATTATACTATAGAGTGAGGAGACTATGTTGTCAGACAACAAGACATATATCAAATTAAACTCAGACCCTACATTAGCTTACCAAAAAGATCTTCAATAGCTGATTAAGTTGGACCCCACCAGGGGCCAAACGGCAGCGATTTCCATTAATTTTGGGTTATTTATATTAATTCTGCCTGCAACCTATTTCCCTAAGTGCTTGTGGTTGAGTACAATTTTTGGGCCTTCTTGTAGTCAGTTTTATTTTATATATATATATATATATATATATTGTTACACTGCCTGCACTGACTGAATATAGAGTATACACTGAATATATACTGTAGTCTATGCTAAATGCAGAGTATATATATATATATATATATATATATATATATATATATATATATATATATATATATATACTGTATATACTAGACTGACTGTAAATATATATATATATATATATATGAAATACACTGCCACTAACTAAATAACCTGCCAGCTTAATCTAACTCAAGCTATCTCTCTGTCCACACCAACATTACAGGCAGCCGCTATCTTAGCAGCCTTATATAGTGTGGGGCATGGACTTAGTCCCCCTGAGCCATGATTGGCCAAAGGCACCGTGCCTTTGGCCAATCATGGCTCTCACAGCAGAGCACGCTGTGATTTGCCAAAGCATGCAGGTCAGGTTCATGCTTTGGCCAGTCATCATACAACAATGCACTGCAGTGCATTATGGGGCATTCCGCGACTCTTGAATTTCCCGCGAACGCCCCATAATGCTAGCCGTTCGGCAAACGGGTGAACACCCGATGTTCGAGATGAACTTATGTTCGACTCGAACATCAAGCTCATCCCTAATGTGGAGCAAAGAACAAAGGAAAGGATGCTGGAGTACTTGATGTCTTCTATCAAGCAAAACTTTAATAAGATTATCCTGCTTTAGTTTTGGTTAGGTAGGATATACACAGAGCCAAAGCATTAATAAAACAGAATGGTTATCATTCTATTTTACATCATTCTATTCTTTGCGGTCAATAATTGATGCAAGTTTTATCATGTACCAAGACAATGATCTGAGACATGAAAGCAGTCCTTACACTTGTTTATGTTTTATTGAGGGGAATTAAACTTAGATGGGAGATAGGAAACTTATGAGATGCCCTGATGATCAAAGTCAAAACTGGGACTACTATATATACCTCTGTATATACAATCTCCTCTTCTCCTCCTGCACTTCCTTGCTTGCAGAATATCACTCCTCACTCCTTCAGAACATCACTTGCTGCATTTCCTGGATCAGTTAACACCGTAGGCCTGACGCTGGCTCAGCGAGGCCTAAAGCAGAAGCCCATTACAGGCAGGGCTAGCGGGCCCCTATGGTGTAGCAAAATAAAGAACGTTCCAGTGCTAGATGTGCCTGTGGCTACTGCTCCCAGCACCACCTCTTCAGGCACTGCCAGCCCTCCTGCCTGCAGCTGCCCCTTTCCACTGCCCATGCCACATCCATCCTCCAGACTAGCTCTGCACCCATCCCAGACTGCTGCATTTCATTCCTCTCAGGCGTACCTCCCAGTCCTCCTGATGGTGTGAACACTCAACAACCCTCTTGGCTGCCTCTGTGGGACTCCTGGAGACTTGTCCAGCAGAGTTCTCCCGCTGTCCTCTCTTGTACCTCCTGTGCCTCCTGGCCAGGACACCTCTATGGTTTTTAAGAGGGTCCTGTCCGCACCCGAGCCCAGGCCCCCCCCCAGACTGGGGAGCTCCCTCAAAGGACCCGACAGCCTAACAATCCATCTCCATCTTCCACTTGATCAACTCCTCCCCAGCTGGGCTGACCCTGAGTATTTAAGGAGGCCTGCCCCCTGCCAGCCCAGATTGGGGATTGGTCAGGGCTCCTCAGAATACCCCAGGTGGCTCCACCCCCCTCCACCTATCTTTCCAGAAAGCACCAGAAGATTCTGGAAAGAAGTGAGAGGTCCTAGTGACACCCCCTGTGAGTCACCCAGCTCTATTCTAGGTCACTCCTAACCAGCCAAGCCTGGTAATTTCCCTGTTCTCAAAAACAAATGTACTACTCTTCTAACATTTGAAATATAAAAAAAGGCTACCCACGTTTCTACAGTGCAGGGGAGGGGCAGGGAGTGGAAAATGTAGGGTGGTGGAAATTGCATTTGATTAGGAAACAAATTAGAGAGGAATTCTGGAGTATGGCATTAACAATTGTAGACTGCTGTCTATGTTGTGTTTGTGACAGTTATATATAATTATTCAAATATTTACAATTTTTAAAAACATTTTATTTAAATGTGTATTTTTTAAATTATAAGACCTTCTCTGGCCTGGTAAAGTAAACACAGACATTGTAGGCAACAATGCAAACTGGGCACTATCTTTGAAAAAATTCTAGGTCTAAATCCCACCTTGTCCCCGTGCAAAAAGACTGCCTGTCCTTCTACAAGACAGGGAGGAAGGCATGCAGCAACAAATGGAAGGTGAAATTATATGGCCAGGGGGAAGGAAGATCACATAGAGGCAGTCTGAAAAGCCTGAAAGAAAAAAGATATATTTTATCTGATTATGCAGCTCTTTCTGTAAGGCTTACTAAGTGTTTTTACGCAGCTTTGTATTTTTTGAATGAATGAAAAGCATTCTCTGATTGGACGAGGTGGAGAGGTAGGACAGTGATGTCACACCCTTTCCAGCTTCCAGGGAGATCAGCCAGGTATAGTATATACATAGTTACATTGGTGCAAGCTTGAACAATGTACTTATGTATAAGATACCCATGCCTGGAATTATTCTTTTGAGAAACGGCAAAATACACATCAGCAACAATAAAATGTAAAAATCACTGTCTCCCCCACCCCCAAATTCCACTAGATACAGATCATTTTGTTACCTAAAGGACATTCTGTAAGAATTTACATTAAATTTCAGAGACTAGTTCCTACAACCCAATACTAATCTGTCCCTTTATATTGTATCAGCAGCATTCCTTATGCTTTCCCCATCTCAGCTAAGCACATTGTCAATATAGCTGTTGGGAACCGTGGTCTTAAGGCTCCATGCACACTGGAGCTGTTAAACTGCAGTTTATTGGCGTTTGGGCGTTTTTTTTAAAAGCCCATAAACTCCACTCTATTTTAGCCTATGTGTCCATGCACAAATGGACGTTTTTTAGCTTTAATGAGCAGTGGAGTTTATGGGCTTTTTTCTGAACGCCAGAAATTTGCGTTCAAGAGCAGCACTGGAAACGCCAGACACCAGTAAAAAGTGTGAAATGAGGGTTAACGCTGTAAAAAGAGTGTTAAGCCTCGTTCGGCATTTCTGCCTCTATTCAAAATCAGTGGTTCCCTATGGGAGCCCATTGATTTGAATAGAAGTCGCACCGGTGACTTGTGTGCTGAGGATGAAGGGGAACCCTTGCCAAAATGAAAAAAAAATTGACACGGGGTTCCCCCCTCAGACAATACCAAGCCCTTTGGTCTGGTATGAAAAGGACAAGGGCCTCTTCCCGACAGCCCTGGCCGTTGGTTGTCGGGGTCTGCGGCCCCCCGCCCTATGTGAATGAGTATGGGGTACATGGTACATTCACCTAGGGAAAAAGTGTCAATAAAAAAAACACACTAGACAGGTTTTTAAAGTAATTTATTAGACAGCTCCGGGGGTCTTCTCCCGACTTCGGAGGTCTTCTTCCGACTTCGGGGGTCTCTCTGGCGTCTTCTCCCGCTCTCCGGTTCTTCTGCCGGGCTCCTCCACTATCTTCTGCTCTTTTGCCGCTCTTTTGCTAGCAGTGACCCAGACTTCGGCGTCGTCTTCTCCCCTCTTCTCTTCTTCTGATGTTGACACGACGCTCTCTTCAGCTGTAATGCTCTCCCCATCTCAGCTAAGCACATTGTCAATATAGCTGTTGGGAACCGTGGTCTTAAGGCTCCATGCACACTGGAGCTGATAAACTGCAGTTTATTGGCGTTTGGGCGTTTTTTTTAAAAGCCCATAAACTCCACTCTATTTTAGCCTATGTGTCCATGCACAAATAGACGTTTTTTAGCTTTACTGAGCAGTGGAGTTTATGGGCTTTTTTCTGAACGCCAGAAATTTGCGTTCAAGAGCAGTACTGGAAATGCCAGACACCGGTAAAAGGTGTTAAATGAGGGTTAACGCTGTAAAAAGAGTGTTAAGCCTCGTTCGGCATTTCTGCCTCTATTCAAAATCAGTGGTTCCCTATGGGAGCCCATCGATTTGAATAGAAGTCGCACCGCAAGTCCGACTTGCGGTGCGACTTGTGTGCTGAGGATGAAGGGGAACCCTTGCCAAAATGAAAAAAAAATTGACGCGGGGTTCCCCCCTCAGACAATACCAAGCCCTTTGGTCTGGTATGAAAAGGACAAGGGCCTCTTCCCGACATCCCTGGCCGTTGGTTGTCGGGGTCTGCGGGCGGGGGGCTTATCAGAATCCGGGAGCCCCCTTTAATAAGGGGACCCCCAGATCCCGCCCCTCTGCCCTATGTGAATGAGTATGGGGTACATGGTACCCCTACCCATTCACCTAGGGAAAAAGTGTCAATAAAAAAAACACACTAGACAGGTTTTTAAAGTAATTTATTAGACAGCTCCGGGGGTCTTCTTCCGACTTCGGAGGTCTTCTTCCGACTTCGGGAGTCTCTCCGGCGCCTTCTCCCGCTCTCCGGTTCTTCTGCCGGGCTCCTCCACTATCTTCTGCTCTTTTGCCGCTCTTTTGCTAGCAGTGACCCAGACTTCGGTGTCGTCTTCTCCCCTCTTCTCTTCTTCCGATGTTGACACGACGCTCTCTTCAGCTGTAATGCTCTCTGGGCGGCTCCACAAAGGACTAATATAGGTGGTGACCCTGCCCCCTTATAACGTCACAGTCCCTGGGCATGCTGGGACTGTGAGGTCATAAGGGGGTGTGGGCAACATCACCCAAAGAGAAGAGGGGAGAAGATGACGCTGAAGTCGGGGCCACCGCTAGCAAAAAAACGGCAAAAGAGCAGAAGATAGCAGAGGAGCCCGGCAGAAGAACTGGAGAGCAAGAGAAATCGCCGGAGAGACCCCCGAAGTCGGAAGAAGACCCCCGAAGTCGGAAGAAGACCCCAGAGCTGTCTAATAAATTGCTTTAAAAACCTGTCTAGTGTGTTTTTTTTTTTTTAATTGACTCTTTTTCCCTAGGTGAATGGGTATTGGTACCATGTACCCCATACTCATTCACATAGGGTTGGGGGGCCGGGATCTGGGGGCCCCCTTATTAAAGGGGGCTCCCGGATTCCGATAAGCCCAAATCCGCAGACCCCGACAACCAATGGCCAGGGTTGTTGGGAAGAGGCCCTTGTCCTCATCAACATGGGGACAAAGTGCTTTGGGGTGGGGGGGCTCAGGGTGCCCCTGGGGTGGGTCTGGTATGGATTTGGGGGACCTCACACCGTTTTTCAGCGTAGGGGGTTCCCCTTAAAATCCATACCAGACCGAAGGGCTTGGTATTGTCTGAAGGGGGAACGCCACGTCAATTTTTTTTTATTGTGGCGGGGTTCCCCTTCATCCTCAGCACACAAGTCGCACCGCAAGTCGGATCATAATGATCCGACTTCTGGTGCGATTTCTATTCTAATCAATGGGCTCCCATCGGGAACCATTGATTTTGAATAGAGGCAGAGGAACGCGGTAAAAAGCTAGCGCCGAGGGCGTGGCCTGGAGCGGCATGGAATAGGACGCTAGGGAACAGAGCTCCGCCGGCCGTCTATCCTTTTTAACAGATCCTGGAACATATCACATAGCTGACCAACCGAAAATCACCTCCGTTACACCGGGAACCCCCACAGGTCATGTCGCCGCCGAAGAAACCTACCTCTGCGGTCACAAAGCTAGGACAGTACCGCCGACAGGATGCTGAATCTCAGAGTCAAGATGGCGGCGCCATGCAGGGAGAGGAGGTGTCAGTCGGAGCAGACACAGCGAAAGTGCTGGAAGCAATAACAGCATTTCAGGAAGCCGTCGTAGCTTGTCAGACTACCGTTACAGCACAGATTGAGGAGGTGAAATTAGACATCTCATAAGGCAGGACTTTCAAGAGTTGAGAGAGAGAGTGACAGAAGTAGAGACCAGACTGGGCAATGTGGAAGACTCCCTCCCCCGCTGCAGAACTCCACAGCAGACCTGCAACTCCAGGTGAATCAGCTACTGCAAAAACAGGACAAGATTGAAAACAGATTGAGACGCTGTAACCTCAGATTCATCGGCCTCCCCGAGGGGGTTGAGGGGAAAGATCCCCCCACGTTCCTGGAAACCCTACTCTGTGATACCTATGGGAGAGACTCGCTCTCTCCCACATTCGTGGTTGAACATGCGCATCATTTGTTGGGCAAGCCACCACCAGTCGGAGCACCCCCTCGCACGTTTATAGCAAAGTTCCTCAATTTCAGAGATCGAGATGCCATACTTTGTCTCAGCAGGGAAAAAGGCAACATCCCCTTTGGAAACAAGATGGTTGCCGTCTTTCTGGATTTCTCTGCTGAGGTACAGCGCAGAAGGCGAACCTTCATGGAAGTTAAAAGTAGTCTCCGCATCAAAAATATAAAGTATGCCATGCTTTTCCCAGCATGTCTATGCATTGAAGGAGAAGACAGAGCTTATTTTTTTGAGGATCTGGAGGCGGCCATGCCGTGGCTGGAACAGAGAGAAGCACGCAGATAAGTAACCATGCTATTCCCCTTGTCTTCCACTGAATCTCCTCTTGTTCCTTATACACCTCCTTCCTAAGGCCAATATATCCTCACTTTTTTCCCCTGCGGTGGGCTGTATGGGAGCAGGGCCTGAGTCTGCTACAGCTAAGAAAGGATATATTCCTCGCTGGCCATTGCACAGATTGACTCTGACTCTCCCCCTCCACATACCCACAACAGAACTGTTGTTGGACATATGAACGCAGCATATCCCTCTATTGCTCCTACCCCCAATATTTGAGGGGGGTGGGGGGTATTAAAAAATTGAGAGACATGTTATCTTGCTATGTACTAAGCACATGTTTGCATCACCATGACAGCTACAATGTATCCTCAGAAACTGTTTCTCGCTCGAGATTATACATCATTGTGTTCACTATATGGGGTTCTCTGAATCCTGGAGCTCATCATTCTTGTTGCCTCCCTCAATGGCCATCCCAAAATTACTCACGTGGAACGTTCGTGGAATTAGAGGCCCGATTAAGAGGTCAGCAGTGTTTACACTGCTTAAAAAGCAAAGGGCGGATGTGGTGGTTCTGGTGAAAACTCACGCCGAGGGCCTAACACACAGAACCCTCAAACGGCCATGGATAGGGTGGGCTTTCCACTCTGTCCATACCACACATTCCAGAGGCGTATCGATCTTGATTGCCAAAGCTACACATTTCAAGCTCCAGGGTTCGGAAGTTGACCCACTGGGAAGATATGTGTTCTTGAGGGCCAAATTATATGGGGAATTGATACTCCTATTGGCATTCTATGTCCCACCACCATTTAATTATACGGTGCTCACTGCTGGTTTTGATTACATGGCTATGTATCCTAATATCCCAGCGATATGGATGGGTGATTTTAACAATGTCTTAGACCCTGCTTTGGATAGAATGAACAGTTCGGTGCCCTCGCCGGCTCACCCTCACCCAACAAGATTTGCTAGGTTACTGAACAATTTTAACCTTGTTGATACATGGAGGGTCAGGAACCCTTCCTCCAGAACCTACTCTTGCTTCTCCACATCCCGCCATGCTATGTCCCGTATAGATCTTATCCTTTTATCTAAAACACTTCTCCCCAGATTAGCAGACACAGGATTTTCACCTAGATCACTATCGGATCACTGTCCTTACTGGGTCACAATCTCTTTGTCCTGTGGTCGCCCGCCAGCTACGTGGCGATTAAATCCCTTTTGGCTGACACTGCTCCCAGGGGATGATGACCTCCCAGTAGACTGGGAACAATATTTTATGACAAATGACGGTTCTGCCGCAGTACAGACAGTATGGGAAATGTTTGACGTATGACTCTCACTATGCGCATTTACAAACTTAAATGAACATCTGAATTAACTATTGATAGGGCAGAGGAAAATTTACGCGCAACAGAGAGAGTGTTCCTTAATGACCCCACTATGGAAATAGCAAACAACCTTTTTTTTTTAAATTCAATACTTTTTATTCATCTTCATACAAAATACATCACATCTCATATTAAACAATGTACATAAAACCTCATAGTAACCCAATCATCTACTTCACTACAAGATGTACATGTCCACCCTACCGGGTATATTCTGCTAATTTTCTTCCCTTTTATACCCCCATTTACACAGAACTATAAGCCTGGTGGTCAGACCACTCTATATCTTAGTTACCTGCACGCACATCTCTACTTTAAACTTGGATCTTATACTTTTCCCTATCCTCTTTTTTCCCTTATACTCTATCTAAGATGTTCTACCTTCTCAATCCATGGAGTCCAGATTTTTTAAAATTCCTTTATATTCCCTCCTCTAGCATAAACTGTCTTTTCCTTCCCTATTGTTTCTGAGACCGATCTAACCCAATCCTCTACTGAAGGGGGTTTCTCTGCTTGCCATCTCCTAGCTATTTCCTTTCTTGCCTGATAAAGGCATCTCCGCACCGCTTTACTCTTAGCCTTTCCATTACCCAAATTTCCCACTGCCCCCAAAACACATAATTTCGGGTCTATATTTAGCTTTAGATCGAAAACCTTATTTATATTCTCCACTACTTCCGTCCAATAGCGAAATAGCTTGGGGCACTTCCATATCATATGTAACATATCTCCTGTATTTTGACATCTGGGACAATCAGCGTTTACCCTTCTCCCATACTTGAACAGTTTTTTAGGGGTATAATATGCCCTATGCAGGAGCAGTAGATGTGAGAATTTCTGGGCCGGTGAGACCGACACTTGGTGACCTCCCTCCAGAATCTCTTTCCATTGAGTATCCGGTATTGTCCAGGTCCCTTTCCCATTCCCTTCTGCACTTAAGTTTATCTGGACCTTTCCTACTGTTTTTACAAATGTATTGGTAGAATTCTGTTATTAGGCCCCTTGCTCCCTCAGTACTCTCTATCTTTTGGGACATGGGAGATCGGCACTAGTTCGGGCCCTGTTCTCCAAATTGGGCCTGCAGTGCGTGCTTGATCTGTACATAGTTAAAGTATGACTGATTCGGAATACCAAATTCCTCCTTTAAAGCAACAAAGGTCTTTAACATATTACCGTTATATAGTTGCTCTAATTTTACTATCCCCTTTAATTCCCAAGTCTTAATTTTACCTATCTGTAATAGTTCCTGATAGTTCTTATTATTCCATAAAGGGCTATACCTCGCTTCCCCCTCCATCCCCTTCATGCCCTTAATAAAGTTCCACACTTTTAACATTAGTTTAACCGTAGGGGTCCTATAGATAAATGTGTTAGCCTCTAATACCTCCAAAATCCGCCTATGAGGTGCTCCAACCATCATTATTTCCGTGTTATTATTACCCCCATAACCACTACCTGATCTCAGATGTTGTAATTGGGCTGCCAGGAAATAGTTTCAAGGATGCGGAACCGCCATACCCCCCTCACATGTCGCTAACTGTAGTATCTGTAGGCTTACCCTGGAGTGCCCTCCCTTCCATATCAACCCTCTAAACAGCATATCTATTTTTTTAAACCACTTTCCAGAGATCCATACTGGTGAATTTTGCAAAATATACAATAGCTGAGGCAACCATAGCATTTTTAACAGGTTGCACCTACCAGCTACCGACAGTGGAAGTCTCCTCCATATATCAGTCTTTTTCCTAAATTTCTCCAACAGTGGGACCAAGTTATTGTTTAGGAAGTTACCCGGTTCTTTAGTTATGTGAATGCCTAGATATTTAGTTTTTTCCACAATTTTTAGTGCGGTTTCCTCCAAAAGGGTACCTTGCTTAATCGGGTCTATTGGCAATATCACCGACTTCGACTTCTCCCAGTTTATAGAAAGGCCCGAGATCCCCCCAAACTCTGCAAAGATTCCCATCACCTGACCAAGTGATCCTTCTGTATCTCCTAAAAAGATAAGTACATCATCCGCATATAATGCGATCCTCTCCTCCCCAGAACTTCTCCGGAAACCTTCCATACTCCTATTTTGCCTTATAGCGGCAGCCACTGGTT
This sequence comes from Aquarana catesbeiana, assembly GCF_042186555.1. Classification (NCBI taxonomy): domain Eukaryota; kingdom Metazoa; phylum Chordata; class Amphibia; order Anura; family Ranidae; genus Aquarana; species Aquarana catesbeiana. Next base: position 406,002,735 of record NC_133326.1, on the reverse strand, counting down.
CCATTGCTAAAGCAAAGATCAGAGGCGACAAGGGGCACCCCTGTCTGGTGCCTCTCCAAGCAAAACTCGCTCGAGAGTACATTATTACTTCTGACCCTTGCTTTAGGTTTATTGTATAGAATTTTTACCCACTTACTAAATGCGGGACCAAACCCGTATACCTGCAATATACGCCATATAAATCCCCATTCCAGGCTGTCAAATGCCTTTACTACATCTAGCATCAGGACAGCTCTGGTGGCCGAGTTTTCTATTGGGGTTTGTACATTCAAAAAGAACCGCCTTATATTTCCACTTGTTGATCTCTGGGGGATAAACCCAGTTTGATCCAGGTGGATCAACCTATGTATTATCCTTTGAAGTCTACTAGCCAGAATCTTTGCCAAGATTTTTGCATCCGAGCATAATAAAGAGATCGGTCTATACGAAGCAGGTTCCAAGGGGTCCTTCCCTTCTTTAGGTAATATTATTATTATAGCCTCAGTCATTGACTCAGGTAGTTTCCCCTCCTGATACGCCCATTCAAATACCCTTAAAAGTTCCGGTAACAATATCTCCCCATACTTCTTGTAGATCTCCGCTGGGAGGCCATCCGGCCCGGGGGATTTCTTATTGGCCAGTGCCTTTACTGCAATACCAATCTCTTCTAATGTAATCGGGGCCTCCAATGCCTCAATCTCCAACCCTGAGAGGGAGGGCAACTTTATTTTCCTAAAAAGCCATCCATATCCGCCCCCTCCGCTGAGCCCCGGGTACTATATAATTCCTCATAATATATTTTAAATGTTTCATTAATTTTATCTGGATGAGATGTAATCGCACCATCTTTGGTTCTAATAGCGGGGATCGTCGGGGGGGGGGGGGGATCTGATTTAACAATATGGGCCAGTATCTTCCCCACTCTCTCCCCTTCTCCATATAACACTTGATTTTGAAATAGCCTCTTGTTTTCGGATTTCCTGGTCATTACCTCTTTATATTTTAACTGTTTCTCCTCCCATCTCTGATGTCTGCCCGGGGTTGGTTCTCTCACAAGTTCCCTCTCTGCCGCTCGAAGCTCCTCCCTGGCCTTCTCTTCCCCTGCCATTGAGGCTTTTTTTGACCTGGATACTTGCTGGATCAACAGACCCCGCAAGTATCACCCCTCTTACTGTGGTGTCCTCATTTACACTTATAAACTCCCTCAGCCTAGTTATAATTTTATTTGGATCCGCAAATATCTCAAGCCAGATTGGATTTAGTTTCCACATACCACGTTGTCTATTTAATCCAGTAACCATCCTGGCGGTCACTAATGAGTGGTCTGATACCCCCCTAGGTTGATACGTAATGTCTCTGACTATATGTGCGGCCATATCATTACCTAATACAAAATCAATTCTTGAGAGAGAGGAGTACGTACCTGAATAACATGAGAACTGTTGCACCCCTGGATTGCACATTCTCCAGAGGTCCAACAACCCTGCCTCTTTAAGAAACTGGCCCATTCGGATCCCGTATAAGCCGTGCTCCTTTTTTCCTGGGGGAAATCTATCTATTTCTTTATTTATTGCGACATTAAAATCCCCTACAGCAATAACAGGTATATTCGGTTTATCCACCATGAACTCCAACAAAGAGTACAGAACGTCTAGTTTAAAAGGTGGAGGATTATAAATATTCGCTAATACACATTCCTGATTCCCTATTATACAGTGCAGGAAAACATACCTCCCCTCCACATCTATATTGCACTGCCTGCAGGAGAACACAACCTCTTTCCCAATTAACACCGCCACCCCCCTTGAATAAGAGGTGTGTACCGCATGAAACTGGTGCCAATATTTTCTATTTCTTATGTGAGTTTTCGTATCCCGTGTCAAATGCGTCTCCTGCAGACAAGCAATATCCACTTTAAAAGTATCTAATATATCAAATACCAATGCTCTCTTAGAGGGAGTGCCCGTCTAAGGGTACCCCCTCTCTGGATCTCCATTGGTCCTATTATTCTTTTGAAGCTTCCTATTATTTACATATTTTAATACAATCCTGCTCCATTTCTTCCCATATCACATTTACCCAGGTGTTGGAGTTTATATCGTGTTTACAAAATAATAACTCTGTGTTTTCCCATAACACCCAAAACCTACTTTCCATATTGTGTAACATCCAGTGCAAAACCTGCATATCATTTGTCTCACTACAAACCTTCAAGTTATCCCTATATTTATCCCTATTTTTATCTGTGTCATCTGTGTTTTTCTATATTTCAATGTGTCATAAGTTCTTTTTACGTTTAATGTGCGGCTTACTACCTTATATTGTGTTTTACTATATCCATACTTATTCCCCCCACCCCCCTCCCCCCCCCCTCCCCAATTTCCCCACTCCCCTATCCCCTCATCCTTCCCATACCACTCTAGGTTACCCCTAGGGGCTTTTTTAATGGCCAGCCCATATCCACCTACCTTACCATACCACAACCCACCCCCACCCTTACCAGAGACTGGGTACCCATATTGTCCTGGTTGGGGTGCTCTTCTCCCTTCCTTCTTCCTGACATATTGGTTCTCACCTTGTAAGTTTATACTTTATTCCACCTGCACAACCCGTATCACAGTGTCACAATATAGCAGTCATAGGCGTGCGCACAGGGTGTGCCAGGTGTGCCTGGGCACACCCTAATCGCCTTGTGTGGTGCATATTCCCCCCTGTTTAGACCACTGATATTTCATCCCAAAAAAAAAATGTTACAAAAAAAATAATTTAAAAAGAATAACAATAAAACTACTGACACTGTCCACTGCCCTACTGACACCATCAGTACATATACACATGCATATGTATTTGAGCTTTGGGGTGCACACCCTAATGCAAGAGGCTGCGCACACCTATGATAGCAGTATAGCAGTGTAGCAATATACTTTATTTATTTACTCAAAGGAAGGCTTATCCACACAGTAACTGATCCAGTAACTCAGTCCTTATTTCAATATTTCAATACACGGCAGTCCTTGCTATACATTCATAATGAAAATACAGGTGGCACCAGACTCTGTCACAGAGGGTTAACAGAGGGTTAAGAGAGTTAATACAATACCTCCCTTCACACAGCAGAGGATACTTCCAGCCCGGTTTATGGGGATGCACAGGACCGAAGGATTGCTTTTATGATCTTCACAGCTGTTCACCCCACCGCTATTTTCAGCTGCCAGACTGTTTCTATTTACACCGCTCCAACCAGCACATCAAATTCCTGCTCAATCCCTTCACAGTACGGCTAGCACGTTAGCTGCTGTGCACACTGAAAGTCCCGCCTCTACCAAACACTGGCAGACTCTGACCTTCGGCGTTCTCCTCCTCCAATCACTCACACCCGCAGCCGAGCCACGCTCCCCCTCGTCTGGCTTCCGCCATATCCACTCCTCCACCTGCTTCTGATCCCACACACGCCCCCAGACAGGGACGCACAGCACCGGCCGCTAGCGCACAGGGGATATCAGTCTCATAAGCGACACAGCAGGGGGGCCGTAGACAAGCACCAGCACATCTCCACAGCTGACTAGGCTAACCACAGGGCCATATCCTGGAGCAGGATGGACACACACTCTCACTCCTCAGCTCTCACTTCCATCTGCTTCCGGCCACGCCCCGAGCAGGGCAAACAACCTTAAACTATGCTCAAGAACACTGGATCAACTACATTATGAAAAATCTAGACGCAAAATCTTTTTTCATAAGCAGAGAGCATTTGAGCATGGAGAGAGGACTGGGAAACTTCTGGCCCATCTGGTGCATTGCGAAGAGAGGCCTCCTGTGGTGATTTTATTACGCTCCTCTGACAATGTACTGGTGACAGAACCTAACAGAGTATCAGATATATTCAAAGATTTCTTTAGTAAACTTTACACGGCCACAGCTTCGGGAGACACCTCCAATGTGGAATCCTTCCTTGAGGAGCTGACAATCCCTAGGCTGACTGCTGAGCAGGTTGAAGAATTGGAGGCTCCACTGACAACAGATGAGCTCTCCAGGGCCATAGCAGAATTCCCCAGATCTAAAGCCCCAGGATAGGATGGTCTACCTGTGGAATTTTACTCCACCTACTCAGATCTGCTGATCCCTAGGTTGCTCACACTATACAATGCTATATTTGAGGGCTTTGACATGCCGGCATCTATGCAAGAAGCAACTATAGTAGTAATCCCCAAAGGAGGATCCACATCTCCCAGAGTCATACCGCCCCATCTCCCTACTTCAGGTGGATGTCAAGATACTTGCAAAAGTGCTTGCCATCCACCTGAATAAAGTCATCCTGTCCTTTGTACACAGTGACCAAGCTGGATTTATGCCAGGCAGAAATACATCCTTTAATCTCAGAAGATTGTTCATAAACCTGCAGGCCATTCATGACAATCCAGGGTCAAGGGTGATAGTGGCACTGGATACCGCTAAGGCGTTTGACTCAGTGGAGTGGAGCTACCTGTGGATTTGTCTGATCAGATTTGGTTTGGGACCTAACTTTATAAAATGGGTACAGCTCCTATATCTAGCCCCGGTTGCGTAGGTGTTGGCTAATGGTTGGCTGTCTGGACAGTTCCCCTTGTCCAGGGGTACGTGACAGGGGTGTCCCCTGTCGCCACTGCTTTACGCACTGGCGGCGGAGCCACTTGCGATAGCTATACGTGCACACCCTGGGATTATGGGACTTGGTAGAGGGGAGGTAATGGAAAAGATTAGCATGTACGCGGATGACACGATTTTGTACCTGGATGACTCAGACAGTTCCCTACCGCTGGCCTTAGACTTAATTAAACGATTCGGCACGTTTTCTGGCCTTCGTATAAATTGGGACAAGTCCCAGATACTCCCCTTGGATAGTTTTCCACCACCCAGAAATAGAGCCCTGTTACCTTTACAGAGAATGGATACCATTAAATATCTGGGAGTGCGGATAACTAGAGACCCAGCAGACTATATATCACTAAACATAGATCCACTTTATGAAATGCTTAGGCAGAAGACCCAGGTCTGGGCTCACCTCCCTCTGGGAGTGATGGGCCGAATAAATCTAACAAAAATGGTTCTTTTGCCAAAATTTTGTATATGGTATGGCACTCACCAGTATACCTAATACTCAGACATTTCAAATTAATTAGATTTTTTTATCAAAATTGTATTTATTTATTTTTTTATTTATTTATTTTTTTAATTTATTTTCTATTTTTCATTTTTCATTTTTATTTTTATTTTTATTTTTTATTTTTTATTTTTATTTTATTATTATTATTATTATTATTATTATTATTATTATTATTATTATTATTTTTATCTTTATTTTTATTATTTTTTTCTATTTTTTCTATTTTTACTTTTTCCATGTCCTATTCGGTCTCAGCCTATCTATTTCCTTATCGTCTGTGCACTTTCATTCACTGGACCATTCAGAAAGATTTTTATTTGAGCTCATTTTTAATATTTTATAAGAATGTACTCTTTATTCGTTATATTAAATTTCCAACAAGCGGAAGTGGCGGTTTTGTTTGAGAAGTAGCCATGAGATGCGAATTAATTAAACTCGGCATTGATCCTTAGCTTCAGTTAATGCATAAGAACCCTGTTCTGGAAGTGTCAGCAGAGGTGGTCCTTTTCACAAAATGGCCGCTGTGAAGATACAACACTGACTATAGGAAAATGGCCGCGGTTGTTGTACACAGTGGACCACAGGAAAATTGAGGTGACTCTATTTCTGGTCTCACTAGATATAAACACAGCTCCCACAACCAATCCGGACCCCCCGATGAAGTCACGTGATGACGTAATGCGTAGGGAGTGGCCGGAGGTTGAAGTATACCGGAAGTGATGTGAGAACGGCGTCCAGATACCATACTATTTGTTTTATGCCTGTTTTCTATTTCTCAATGTAAGAGTCCAGCCTTATTTTTTTAATAAAATCATATTTTTATCACAAACATACTACACTATTGGAGTTCTCTATCTCTCCCATCCTTGCCCACTTCTCTCTCCCCTCGCCCCTTTCTGCGGGTACAATATTGTATGAGGACGTGGATGTGGAATATCCATTCAGGTTTTACACTTAGTGGAATGGAGGACCCCCTGGTGGTGGATGTTGGAATAGCGGAACAGATTCCTGTGTATTACCTTATGCTGATATAGGGTTCTATAGGGTTCTGTGAGCTCATTTTTTGGATTATACACTTCTCGCCTTTTTGCTGTGTAGTTTATTTAAACACATTTTTGAGAAAACCTTTTTTTGGACATTTACTGTAAAATGCTGAATTAAGAGACTATCACCACATTGAATTTAATGCCCCTGGATTATTACACCAACTTATGGACTAACCACGTTTGCACTTTATTATTACCCCAACTTATTGGGCACCATTTACACATTGTTCATTTATTCTATTCATTGGGCACTTTTTGCACTTTATTATTGCTGTAGCGCGGAATCACTATATGATTTGATGATCAAATTAATGGAAGCTATCCTAAAGCCATTTACATGGGGCAATAATGGGCACAAAATTTCCTGGCACAAATTGAAAAACCCCACTGACCTAGCTGGAATGGCTCTCCCTGATTTCAACATATATTATATGGCAGCCCAATTGGCACACATTTTTTCATGTTGACAAGGTAGATAGGGAGAGATTCCTCTGTTTTCTCTGTCCTAAGTGGTCTCAAAAGACTCAGGACTCACTAGTAGCGATAACAGGGGGAGCGAGAGGGGAGGTAAAGATGGACTACCGCAGATCACTACTGTATCAGTACACAAGGATCTGGAAACTAGCCTTTGATAAGTTGAACATACCAGCAATACATGACTTCACCACCCTGTGGCACAACACAAATCTGCCTGAGTTCTATATGATCCCAGACAGTGAGGTGTGGAGTTCCAGGGGAATATTTTATTTGTCCCATATTACCTGTAATGGAAAACTGAAGAACTTTGACAGATTAAAACCTGAGTTTGCACTACCAAACCAGCTATTCTTCAGATATATACAATTTCGCCATGCCTTCCACTCGCAATTTCCATTAGATGATCTTGTCTCAACCAATAATCCCCTAATGGAATCAATAAAATGCCCAGACCCAAAAAAACTGATCTCTCAATTCTACCTGATGTTGACGTTACCACTAGCAACCAGATCAGTGTATGCACTGAAATCTAGGTGGGAGAGGGAGGTGGAGGTGGGCGATCTGGAGGATGATGAATGGAGTGATGCCCTGGATGCTTGCAGAATGGTATCCCCTAAATTATCAGATCGTTTAACTCAAATCTTGATACTGCATAGATCCTACCTCACACCGCTCAGAATATCCAGATACAAACATAATCAGTCGGCAATATGCCTGATGTGCAATCAAGCTGTGGGCACTTTTTTCCACTTAATATGGCAACGCCCGCAGATCCAGGCCTTCTGGACTCAGGTGGTGAGATTCCTGCATGACACAATGAGCTCTCCTATAACACTTCAGCCCAAAACGTGCATACTAGGAATTTTTCCAGATACAGAGATTAATATATTCCAAAAGATATTTCTGCATGAAACACTCTTCTCTGCAAGGAAGGTCATAGCCAGAATCTGGATGAGGCCTAACCCTCCAGAGTTTGCACATTGGATCACAGAAGTTAATACAGTTCTACCCTATAAGAAACTCACATATTCACATAGAGGGTGCCCTTCAAAGTATGAAAAAATTTGGGACAAGTGGCTCAAGGCACCTGAAACCTGTACATGATAGGAAAGAGATACAATAGGATACGCAGGTCAATAGCCTTTCGTAATAAATATATGTGGAAGGGAGAAGTGATTAACAGACCGGTATGGTGTACACTGTGTTTGGAATACTATTGAATGTCACTGGTATTACAAAGGATAACTTACGTAAATGCTTATAACATAGGGGAAGTCATAGCAAATTACCTGCTACAATACCTTGTACTAATTGATGTATTTGTCTCAAGAGTTTCATTGATGTATATTTCTTTTCTATATGTTCGTTTAAGGGAAAAAAAAAAGCTAGCGCTGCTAAACGTGCATTGACGGCAATGCAAAACGCTGATAAAATCACATTTTTAAAGCAGCGTTTTCCTGCCAGCAATCCGACATTCAGAACGGCCATTTATGAGCTCCAGTGTGCATGGAGCCTTATGGTGAGAGGGCTGACACTTAACAAGACCCTAATTAGGCTATAAAGTGTATTATTGGTAATTGGTTGCTATGGCATCTAATATCCATATTTGTTTTCTGTTTTTTCAAAATGTGATGGATTTTGGGTTGCCTTGACCTTATACTTGACCTCATTAATTCCTAATTTTAAACTAGGCGTTTATTTGGTGAAGAAACAGAAAGCTGGGGTATTATCATTGATAGACAGGTCAGCACAATTGCCAGATCACAACCCAATCAAAGTTACTGTGAGAAGAGCTTCACTGTAAATTCAGAAAAAAATGCCCTAGAAGCCTCTTACACCTCTGGAAGGACTATAGAAGGTGATGACACCTAGAATACCAAAGGTCTTCAAAGCTGTAATTGTGGAGCACCTTTACATCTTCATAATGTTAGCTCCATTACTTTCCGCTCTGTTGGTGCGCTTGGAACAAAATCCCTTTTTGGATTCAGTTAAAATGGCCTTGGCATATGCATGTCACAGATTTGTGTTTCTAATAGAAAATATTGTGGACAATTGGCAAGTAAATAACCGTCATAAGTTAGCAATGCATCAATTGAACTATGGCCAACGTTTTACATATTTTGCTTTATATCTTAATGATATTAATTAGAATATTGCATACCTACTTTGGATTCTCATACAGATTTTTTATTTCTTTTCAGACTATTAAGTTTACATTAGACCAATTTCATATGTCATCACAGGAGTTAATGACATACATGTGTTCTTGTTTAATGTACATCCACTAATAAGCTCATATGCTCCCTAATGTACCATAAAATTGACTATTTAGCCATCATTTGCACATAGAACTTCTGATTTATTACCACTAATTTATTACTAAACAAAAAAAATATACATTTAGGAGCTGTAGACATTTTAAATATAATATTAAGAAATGTGATATGTGATTATTCACAGTAGTTGATAAATACAAACTAAACAAATAATAATTAACAGCATTGCTCAAAGCAGCCATTCAGCATACAGCAGGACAACAAGAATGATAACAGAAACCTCACTGGTTCTGATGAACGACGTCTCTAGTTTTTTGTAATCATAATTATAATTAAAAGTAAACATGTCAATGAATGTGCAGGTCATTGACTTACTATTGCACATTCTGACAACAAAATCCATGATTTTTCCCGACGGATGTTGGCTTAAACTTGTCTTGCATACACACGGTCACACAAAGTTGGATGGAAATGTCAAGAACGCGGTGACGTACAACACGTACGACGGCACTAGAAAAGGGAAGTTCAGTACCAAGTGCGCCACCCTTTGGGCTCCTTCTCGTGTTAGTAGAAGTTTGGTGAGAGACGATTCGCGCTTTTCAGACTTGTGCTTTTCAGATCTTTATCACTGCTCTTCAGTTTGTGCTTGTGGGTTTGTATCTGTTCTTCAGTGAGTGTAGTCAGTTCGCATTTGTTTGTCAGTGCATATTTGTTATTATTATAGTACGTATTTGATTGTCAGTGCCTTCTTGTCCGCTTGTTTCTGAATTTCAGCTCGCTCTTCTCAGACCTTTCTGTTTTTCAGTGCTTTCTGTTAGTTCGTTATGACCAGCCTACCATTTTGAATCCATGTTGCGGTTACGCACTCTTCGTAGAGTTCATGTGGGGGCTTGGTGTTGGGGTTCTTTCTTTGACCCAAGCCCAGTCCATGAACAGGGCGGGGAGGAGTTCATGGACGAAGAATTGATTGCTCCAGAATGACCAATTCTCTCATATGCCTTTGTTGCGGTAGATCCGTGAGAAAACTTACCCTAAACTTACCCTAATCCTGATGATTTCAGGAATTATCCCTGGATGATGGACCCCATTTTTCACCGTTTGTTGGCTTTGCTGTCCCCTTATATTAGCAGGCAGGACACCTGCATGTGGCAAGCCATTACTCCCGAGCAGAGGCTAGTCGCCACGTTGAGGTACTTGGTGACAGGGAGAAGTCTCCAGGACATCAAGTTCTCAACAGGCATCTCCCCCCAGGCTCTGGGAATCATTATTCCAGAGACCCGTTCTGCCATTATACAGGTCCTGCAGAAGGACTATATTAGGGTAAGTTTTCTCCTTTAACATCACATTCTATGTATTTCATGTTTGCTAATGTATTGTATTTCATTAATCATTCCCTAATTACTATGATTGTAATATGCTGTGAATGTCCCCTTTGTCCTCATGCATGCTGGAAGCTTTTAAACTTCCTTTTTTGTCCTTTTTGCGTATTTGCCTTCACTAACCTCCCAAGCATGCTATCCTGGGCCCATACACACCTAGCCTAGTCACTTAACAATGTATTTTGTCAGCTCCATTGTAGTGCTTTACCCTAAACACACCTTAAAATGTGTACAAATGTTATTTGTGTGCTTAAATTCATGCAGAGTGCCAGAGGCTTTTTTTTGGGGGGTCCCAAAATCTGCTGACTTTGCCCAACCCATACACACTATACCTACCTCTTCTGTGGTCATATTTATGGATTAATTCACCAAAGCATGTAGTGAAAGGGCCTGCCTGAATACTTTCAAATGGTACTGTTTAAAGTTTTGTTCTCCTATTATCTTGATAGGTAATTGCATTATGTAAAAATGTGCTTTGTGTATATTCATATTTTTGTATTATGACACTTCTTACCTGTCCAGTGGGCTGCCAATAGTGTAAAGTATGGAGGGGCTGGCCAAAGAAACACACATTATTTATGCATTCAGCTCTCAATGAAGTGGACAGGGTTACCTGTCCAAAACATCTCCCCCCCCTAAAATTTTTACAATGGGCATTCAGAGGGGGTGAGGAATCTGATAAGTGGACCTTATATTTTTGTCTTTAACCACTTCAGCCCCGGAAGGATTTACCCCCTTCCTGACCAGAGCAATTTTTACAATGTGGCACTGTGTCGATTTAACTGCTAATTGCGCGGCCATGCAATGCTGTACCCAAACAAAGTTTGCGTCCTTTTGTTCCCACAAATAGAGCTTTCTTTTGATGTTATTTGATCACCTCTGCAGTTTTTATTTTTTGCGCTATAAATGGAAAAAGACTGAAAATTTTGAAAAAAAAATGATATTTTCTACTTTTTGTTATAAAAAAATCCAATAAACTCAATTTTAGTCATACATTTAGGCCAAAATGTATTCGGCCACATGTCTTTGGTAAAAAAAAATGTCAATAAGCGTATATTTATCAGTTTGCGCAAAAGTTATAGCGTCTACAAACTAGGGTACATTTTCTGGAATTTACACAGCTTTTAGTTTATGACTGCCTATGTCATTTCTTGATGTGCTAAAATGGCAGGGCAGTACAAACCCCCCCAAATGACCCCATTTTGGAAAGTAGACACCCCAAGGAAATTGCTGAGAGGCATGTTGAGCCCATTGAATATTCATTTTTTTTGTCCCAAGTGATTGAATAATGACAAAAAAAAATTTACAAAAAGTTGTCACTAAATGATATATTGCTCAAACATGTCATGGGCATATGTGGAAATACACCCCAAAATAAATTCTGCTGCTTCTCCTGAGTATGGGGATACCACATGTGTGGGATTTTTTGGGAGCCTAGCCGTGCACGGGGCCCCGAAAACCAAGCACCGCCTTCAGGATTTCTAAGGGCATAAATTTTTGATTTCACTCCTCACTACCTATCACAGTTTTGAAGGCCATAAAATGCCAAGATGGCACAACCCCCCCCCCCAAATGACCCCATTTTGGAAAGTAGACTCCCCAAGCTATTTGCTGAGAGGCATGTTGAGTCCATGGAATATTTTATGTTTTGACACAAGTTGCGGGAAAATTACAAACTTTTTTTTTTCTTTTTTTTTGCACAAAGTTGTCACTAAATGATATATTGCTCAAACATGCCATGGGTATATGTGGAATTACACCCCAAAATACATTCTGCTGCTTCTCCTGAGTATGGGGATACCACATGTGTGGGACTTTTTGGGAGCCTAGCCGCGTACAGGGCCCCGAAACCAAGCACCGCCTTTAGGATTTCTAAGGACGTAAATTTGTTATTTCACTCCTCACTACCTATCACAGTTTTAAAGGCCATAAAATGCCAAGATGGCACAACCCCCCCCCCCCCCCCAAATGATCCCATTTTGGAAAATAGATGCCCTAAGCTATTTGCTGAAAGGCTTGTTGAGTCCATGGAATATTTTATATTTTGCCACAAGTTGCAGGAAAATGACAAACTTTTTTTTTTTTTGCACAAAGTTGTCACTAAATGATATATTGCTCAAACATGCCATGGGCATATGTGGAATTACACCCCAAAATACATTCTGCTGCTTCTCCTGAGTACAGGGATACCACATGTGTGGGACTTTTTGGGAGCATAGCTTCATACGGGGACCCGAAAACCAATCACCGCCTTCAGGATTTCTAAGGGCGTAAATTTTTGATTCACTCCTCACTAACTATCACAGTTTCGAAGGCCATAAAATGTCAAGATAGCACAAACCCCCCCAAATGACCCCATTTTGGAAAGTGGACACCCCAAGCTATTTGCTGAGAGGCATGGTGAGTATTATGCAGCTCTCATTTGTTTTTGAAAATTAAGAAAGACAAGAAAAAAATGTTTTTTTCTTTTTTCAATTTTCAAAACTTTGTGAAAAAAAGTCTGCAAAATACTCACTATACCACTCAGAAAATAGCTTGGGGTGTCAACTTTCCAAAATAGGGTCATTTGGGGGGGGGGGGTTTGTGCCACCTGGGCCTCCGAAACTGTGTTAGGCAGTGAAGAGTGAAATAAAAAATGTATGCCCTTAGAAAGCCTGAAGGCGGTGCTTGGTTTTTGGGGTCCCGTACGCGGCTAGGCTCCCAAAAAGTCTCACATGTGGTATCCCCTTACTCAGGAGAAGCAACAGAATGTATTTTGGGGTGTAATTTCACATATTCCCATGGCATGTTTGAGCAATATATCATTTAGTGACAACTTTGTGCAAAAAAAAAAAAAAAAAAAAAGTGTTTTCCCACAACTTGTGTCACAATATAAAATATTACATGGACTCGACATGCCTCTCAGCAAATAGCTTGGGGTGTCTACTTTCCAAAATGGGGTCATTTGGTGGGGGTTTGAACTGTCCTGGCATTTTATGCACAACATTTAGAAGCTTATGTCACACATCACCCACTCTTCTAACCACTTGAAGACAAAGCCCTTTCTGACACTTTTTGTTTACATGACAAAATTATTTTTTTTTGCAAGAAAATTACTTTGAACCCCCAAACATTATATATTTTTTAAAGCAAATGCCCTACAGATTAAAATGGTGGGTGTTTCTTTTTTTTTTTCACACAGTATTTGCGCAGCGATTTTTCAAACGCATTTTTTTGGGAAAAAACACGTTTTTAAATTTGAATGCACTAAAACACACTATAATGCCCAAATGTTTGATGAAATAAAAAAGATGATCTTAGGCCGAGTACATGGATACCAAACATGACATGCTTTAAAATTGCGCACAAACGTGCAGTGACGACAAACTAAATACATTTTTAAAAGCCTTTAAAAGACTTTACAGGTTACCACTTTAGATTTACAGAGGAGGTCTACTGCTAAAATTACTGACCTCAATCTGACCTTCGCGGTGATACCTCACATGCATGGTGCAATTGCTGTTTACATTTGACGCCAGACCGACGCTTGCATTCGCAAGGGGTGCTTTTTTTTTTTTTTTTTTTTTTTTTTGCTTTTTTTCTTATTTTTAAACTGTTCATTTCATTTTTTTTATTTTTTTAATCATTTTTATTGTTATCTCAGGGAATGTAAATATCCCCTATGATAGCAATAGGTAATGACAGGTACTCTTTTTTGAAAAAATTGGGGTCTATTAGAACCTGTATCTCTCCTCTGCCCTCAAAGCATCTGACCACACCAAGATCAGTGTGATAAAATGCTTTCCCAATTTCCCAATAGCGCTGTTTACATCCGGAGAAATCTAAGTCATGAAATGCTCATAGTTTCCGGTTTCTTAGGCCATAGAGATGATTGGAGCCATTCTGGTCTCTGATCAGCTCTATGGTCAGCTAGCCGAATCACCGGCTGCATTCTCGGGTTCTCTGTTGGGACAGGAGAGCCAGAGAAAAACATGGAAGATGGTGGGGGGGAATCCCTCCCACTGCTTGTAAAAGCAGTCTAGAGGCTAATTAGCCACTAGGATTGCTTTTACATGAAAGCCGACCGCTGGCTGAAAAGAATGATATCAAGATGATACCTAAACCTGCAGGCATCCTTCTGGTATAACCACTCAAAGTCCAGCAACATACCAGTACATTGCTGGTCCTTGTTGGGCATATATTGTAAACTTTTTATTCATGCAGCCTGTGGGCTGAAGGAAAAAAAGATATTGATCGGTGGGTATGCCCACCATTAGAATACCTCCCTTCATCCACCCACTTCTAATGATGGGCACACATGCACCGTTTATATATGCCGAAGCATGGGGGCATCCTCCCGCAAAAGGTAGGAGCAAATCGCTCCTCCACCCACTGCTGCCCCCACGCTTCGGCATACATGCTGAAGTATGTAACTGTGGTGGTGAAATCACCTCCGACAGCACTGGAGTCACGGCTTTATGTATCGTGGGAGCAAACGCTGTTGCTGTCAAGATAAATAAATCCGCGCTGCAACTGAATGGCGTACCTGCTAAGCAAATGATGGTTAACAATAAAACAAAGTAACATTACAGTATAACAGTAATAGGGCGTACACACGGTCGGACTTTGTTCGGACATTCCGACAACAAAATCCTAGGATTTTTTCTGATGGATGTTGGCTCAAACTTGTCTTGCATACACACGGTCACACAAAGTTGTTGGAAAATCCGATCGTTCTGAACGCGGTGACGTAAAACACGTACGTCGGGACTATAAACGGGGCAGTGGCCAATAGCTTTCATCTCTTTATTTATTCTGAGCATGCCTGGCACTTTGTCCGTCGGATTTGTGTACACACGATCAGAATTTCCGACAACGGATTTTTTTTGTTCTGAAAATTTTACCTCCTGCTCTCCAACTTTGGGTGTCGGAAAATCCGATGGAAAATGTCTGATGGAGCCCACACACGGTCGGAATATCCGACAACACGCTCCGATCGGACATTTTCCATCGGAAAATCCGACCGTGTATACGGGGCATTAGACTTACCATACCTGCAAAGCAAATACAAAAAAAAATAGTAAAAAATAAAACATTTAAACGCAACCTGTGCCTAAAATATATATATGCCGAAGCATGGGGGCATCCTCCCGCAAAAGGCAGGAGCAAATCGCTCCTCCACCCACTGCTGCCCCCACGCTTCGGCATATATGCTGAAGTATGTAACTGTGGTGGTGAAATCACCTCCGACAGCGCTGGAGTCACGGCTTTATGTATCATGGGAGCAAACGCTGTTGCTGTCAAGATAAATAAATCTGCTCTGCAGCTGAATGGCGTACCTGAAAACAAAAAAATGGTTACCAATAAAACACAGTAAACAGTAAAGTATAAAAAAATTGCATACCTATAAAGCAAACATGATAAAAACATAACAACAATAAAACATTGCACAATAGAATACAATAAAAAAGAGCAGAACAATAGAGAGAGAATAGAGAGAGAACAATAAAATGACAACTATTTTTGTTTTTTTTTTATTTTATATTTTTTTGTGTTTTTTTTTTTACTTTTTTTGTTTTTTTTGTTTTTTTTTTTTTACACTTTTTTTGTAACTTTAACTTTTGTAACTGGTACCAGGTTTGGGTCTCTCAAAATGCGATGGCATCTTGGGAGACCCTGTGAAAGTGTGTCCTAGTCTGTGCAGTGCTGTACCGTACGCTAATACTCAACAAGTGTATGGTAGCGTTCAAAACATTCACCAACGCAAAAACCAGGATTGTCAGGACAGGAGGGACAATAATACTGGGTGTCACGCCTAAATCCGCGCTTGCTACAGACATGACATCTTTTTTGGGGGGCTTGTTGGGTAGGGGTACTTGGGAGGACATAAAGAAAATGCCTCTCATGCAGCCAGCTTACTGCATTTGGTTGGGAAAGGTGAGGTCGAGCACCATCTGGAAACAGAAGGGCTCTGACGATCTCTTCCTGGAATTTAAGGAAGCATCCAGTCCGTCCTGAAGCTCTGTATAGCACATAAGCGTTCAGCAAAGCCAATTGAAATAAATAAACAGACACTTTTTTGTACCAGCGTCTGGCCTTACGGGCAACTAGGTACGGTGCCAACAACTGGTCGTTGAGGTCCACCCCTCCCATATTTTTCGTGGACACAGAGGGGTTTCTCCACAACACCAGTCGCCATAGTAATTTGGACCGTCGTGTCTGCAGGAAGGTAAGAACGAAAACATTCTTATTATCCCTCCACTTCATAGCGAGTAAATTATTACACTGCAAGCAGGCTCTCCCCCCCTTCCTAAGACGGGAATCTACAAGCCGCTGGGGAAAGCCCCGGCGATTAGGTCGCACGGTGCCACATGCTCCAATCTGATGATCAAAAAGGTGACTAAAAAGTGGCACGCTCGTGTAATAATTGTCCATGTACAAGTGGTACCCCTTTCCGAATAAGGGTGACACCAAGTCCCACACAATCTTGCCAGCACTTCCTATGTAGTCAGGGCAGTTTGTGGGCTCTACGTGACTATCCCTCGTAAACCTCGTGACTTTGCCCTCGTAAACCATAAAACTACATGTATAGCCTGTGGCCCTGTCACAGAGCTTATACATCTTGACCCTGTATCTGGCACGCTTGCTGGGAAGGTACTGTTTGAATGACAAGTGGCCAGAAAACTTAATCAGGGACTCATCAACGCAGTCAACTTGATGGGGAGTAAACAAGTCTGCAAAACGTTGGTTGAATGGTTTACGAGTGGCCGAATTTTGTAGAGCCGATCGTATTCAGGGTGTCCACGAGGACGACAGAGTTCATTGTTGTTGAAGTGCATGAACTGCAAAATCTGCTCGTATCGTGCCCTGGAGGCAGAGAACATGGGCATATGGTACATTGGGTCAGTGGACCAATATGACCGCAACTCACTCTTTTTATTTATGCCCATGTTGAGGGAAAGGCCCAGAAAGATCTTAAATTCGGTAACCGTAATTGGTTTCCAATCTCTGGCAAGAGAGGACTGGGGAATAGTGGCGATGTGTTGACCAGCGTACAAATTGCTTTGGTCCACAATAGATCTATAGAGATCTTCGGTGAAAAACAGTGAATAAAAATCCAGTGACGTAAAATCAACTGTTTCCACCTGAATGCCGGGTTGGCCAGTGAATGGGGGAAGTACGGGTGCTGCAGAAGTGGTAGATTCCCAATTCGGATTGGCGAATGCAGCAGGAAGGGCACTATGGGCACGACGGCCCTGTGTTCGTCTTCTTGGTGGCAGCGGGACACTACTTGTGCTTGCCACCTCGCCAGCTTGAACTGCACTTATGTGACTCGCCATGTCACCAAGTGTTACTGCAGTGCTGGATATACGACCAGGGTGTACTAGGCTGCTGGTGCTTGCCAGTTTGCCAGAAGGAAATGCAGGGATCAGGCCTGACTCTGCGAACACTGCAGTTATGTGTGTTTAGTGTTTTGTAAGTGACAGTGATCGATTGATACTGCACTTGGGTGGGCTGGGCTGGGCTGGGCTGGGCCGAGGGGCAAAACGCAGGTGCTAGCAGGTATCTGGGCTGATCCCACTAACACTGCGTTTTTGGGAACCCTACACTGCTGGGGACACTAGTATAGATCTGATCAGATCAGATATCGATCCGTTCAGATACTATACCACTAAGGGAGGTGTATGCTCCATGCGTGGGTGTTAGCGGTACTGGCACTAACCTAACGCTGCCTGTGTCAACGAAGACCTTATCTGACCCTAAAAACTTAACATATATCACCTCCGGGTGATTAGGGGGTTAAATCTTTATAAGGTAATAAACGGCGGGTGCCCTGAAACTATAATAAACTATAAAAAACAAACTAACTAACCAGCGTCACCCATAACAGTTATACGGTGATCACTGATGAAAGGGTTAACTAGGGGGCAATCAGGGGGTTAAAAGCTTTATTAGGTAGTATATGGGGGTCCCTGTCGCTATAAAGCGCTGATGGCTAACCTATATACTTACCTCCCTAACTAGCATCACCTGTGTCACTAATACAGCGATCAGAAAAACGATCGCTTAGTGACACTAGCGATGGGGGGTTATCGAGGGGTTAAAACTTTATTAGGGGGGTTAGGGGGGTACCCTAGACCTAAAGGGGGTACCCTAGACCTAAAGGGGGCTAACCCTAACTGCCCTACCACTTATAACTGTCACAAACTGACACCAATGCAAAAAAAAACTGCTATTGGTGTCACTGTGACAGGGGGTACAGGGGGGTGATCGGGGGGTGATGGAGGGTGAAAAGTGTGCCTAGTGTGTTCTACTGAAAGTGTAGTGTTGGTGCAACTCACATTGATGTCTTCTGTCCTCGGCGCCGGAACGAAAAGACTGGCTCAAGGAGAGATGACATCACTTGCTCTGCCGCTGTTTACATTACAGCAGCAGAGGAAGATTTTCATTCATGGGGAGCGATCGCGAGGGGGTGGCCACGAATGAGTGGCCTCCCCCTCAGCCTGTATCGCTTCCCCAATGAAGCTGACCACCTCGGGCCCCCAGCCCGCGGGAGGCAGATCACGTACCAGGTACGTGATTTCGCCTGCCCGTGCCATTCCGCCGCAGTATATCTGCGTTAGGCGGTCAGCAACTGGTTAGGTACTCCTTATGCCGTGTACACACGGGCGGACTTTTCGACCAGACTGGTCCGACGGAACAAATCCGTCGGACAATCCGACCGTGTGTGGGCTTCATCGGACCTTCAGCTGACTTTTTCTGTCGAAAATCAGACGGACTCGAAAAATCAGTTCGTCTGTATGCTAGCCCGATGGACAAAAAAGGACGCAAGGGCAGCTATTAGCTACTGGCTATGAACTTCCTTATTTTAGTCCCTTCATACGTCATCACGTTCATACCACTTTCAAACAGACTTTAGCCCGTTCGTGTGTGGGTCCGGTTGTCCGAAAGTCCATCATAACTCCGTCGAAAGTCCATCGGAAAGAGCGTCGGACGTTTGGTGCTGAAAAGTCCGCCCGTGTGTACACGGCTTTAAAATAAATGTTATACTGATGTTGACCAAGAATGTTAGTGTCTAATCTGCTTGCAATGTTATGTGCAAAAGTATAAATTTTTTTTTCTTGTTTCACTCCACAGTTTCCTTCAATGCCACAGGAATGGCAGACTGTGGCATCCCACTTTGCCCAGTGGCGGGACTTTCCCAATTGCGGAGGGGCAATAGATGGGAAACACGTCCACATAGTCCAACCCCCCAACTCAGGGACATACTATTATAATTACAAGGGGTTTAATAGTATTGTGTTGTTGGTGGTGGTGTCGGCTACTTACCAGTTCCTGTATGTGGACGTGGGGAAAAATGGCCAGATGTCGGAATGGTGGAGTCATCATTCAGACGGAGTTTTACCGACGGCTCCAGAATGCCAGCTTGGGCTTACCACCTCCAAAAGACAATGTGGAAGGACTCCCGTTCGTCTTCGTTGCGGATGAAGCATTTGCGCTGGGGGACCATCTTATGCGGCCATTCCCTATGAGGACCCTCACCCTGACCAGAGGGTTTTTAATTACCGGCTGGCCAGAGCCAAGAAGAGTGGTGGAGAACGCTTTCGGGATAATGGCCAGCCGGTTCCGCCTATTTCTGACACCAATCCACATGGAGGAATATAAACTCAACCATATTGTGCTTGCCTGCTGCATTATGCACAATTTTCTTCGAAAAAATGCTACAAACTATGTGGCCTCAGTTGGGACTGAGGCCGGCTTTCCTGATCCTTGGACCCTGACGGCACTTGAAGCTGACGTCCTGGCTTGCCCCCCCAAAGCACCCGCGAAGCGAGACAAAAATATCTGGGGTACTTTGCGGGTAGGGGGGCCATTGATATGCCACACAATCAAGAAACATTTTAAAAATAATTTTTTTTTTGGATAAACAGAAATAATATTTCATTGTATTTACTGCTTGTGTTTCTTTTTTTGTGATTTTTTGGTAGTCATGAAAACGGCATGATTGTGGCAAATTAAAAAGCACTGTGGGAGTTATTTACTAAAGGAAAATCCACTTTGCACTACAAGTGCACTGCAAAAGTGCACTTGAAACTGCAATGAAAGTGCACTTGTAGTGCAAAGTGGATTTGCCTTTAGTAAATATCCCCCATTGTCAATGTAAACACTAACTTACTACAAAAACTGCTTTTGAGCATTGAAATAAGAAGCCACACATTGTTGAGTAGAAAACATTTTACTCAAAAGCACATTCACATGTGCGTTAGAAAAGGGTTTTTGAACAAACCAACATCGTTGTTGTATAACATTTTTTTTGGTCACATTAGAAATAGCCTTTTTTTTGGTTCAACAGGCATGTTTCCAAACAGAACATACACAACTCAGGAACTTACAAAGTTCAACTTTGACAAAGTGAAGGCAATGTCAGACATTAGTATGTCCAAACTGTGTTCATATTGCCTTCATCAGATGGGGTGATCTCACCCCTGTAGAGGCCAAATTTTGAAGATGCACACAAATTTGGATTCAAAATGCTGATTTCCCTCCTGATCCCATGCCTAATGCCAACATGTGCTAGCTCCCATCATGGGTGATCAATGGACGTGTTTTGGGGGTGCAACCCCTTCCTCTCACCTACTACAGTTGCGAGGAAGGGGTTGTACCCACAAAATGCGTAAATTGATATCCTGTGATGGCAGATATCACATGTTGACACACCCATGTGCATCTTAAAAATTTGGCTTTTAAAATACTTTAAAACTTGTTTTTAAAAGCAGAAATACACAATAAAACAGTACAATTTTGGCTTGTTTTATATTCTGCCTAAAACATCAATGACGTTCTTCATTTTTTGTTGAACATCATTGATGTTTTCCTTTATCTTTTCTAAATCACGATTGCACCCCATTATCTCC
The DNA here is from genome assembly GCF_042186555.1 of Aquarana catesbeiana. NCBI lineage: Eukaryota > Metazoa > Chordata > Amphibia > Anura > Ranidae > Aquarana > Aquarana catesbeiana. The sequence continues at coordinate 405,981,540 of NC_133326.1, read as the reverse complement.
CCGATGAGGATCTGGGCACTTTCACTGGTGAAATGAGATTCTTCTTCCACAACACCTAAAATCAAAAAAGCACAACATGTATTATAAATATGCAGGCATACATCTATTACCTGAAGCTGTGGTCTCAGACACTAACCTGTTGTGGTGACTATTTCGGCCACTTCAGAAACCTCTCTCTCCTCATCCTCTGCTTATGGTTTTGGGATTTCCCCTTCTTTAGGAGGTTGTGGGTCCCTGGTGTCCTCAGATGTCCCGAGTCTTTTCTCCCCTATGTTAATAAAAAAAAGGTACACTTAGCACAAATATATTTGATGCCAGAAATAGTAATATGCAACATTGCTTGGAAGTGTCGTACAATTATCTGTTTTGGCAGAGTTCCAAGCTGAAGAAATTTTTAGTTCCTTTCTAAAGCTGGAATACTTCCCTTTTTTGTACAATTTTCACACATGGAGACATCCCTAGTATCCACTGGAGCACCTGTGTGGGACACCCTAAAAAGTTCTGGTGTCCCACACTAGTGTTCCTGCATCCAGATGTGTAAACAGCTGCTGAGTGTCCTCTCCTTACACTGAATCAAGTTTCCATTTCATTCTAGTTACAAACCCATCTAGACAACAAACTTCTTTTACTACAAATAGGCCTGAACAAATGTAGTTAACCTGTATCTGCCAAAAACATCTTATAAGTGGGCGAACGAACAATGTTTCCTACGACTGATTACTGTGCCCATGAACATGAAAGTTGCCATTTTAAACTGTACAACAGTAAAGAAAAGCACATGGAGCAGCATGCAAGTAATAATAATAATAGGAACACACGAGAACTACTTACTTTTTTGAAGAACTCTCTTGATCTTTCTGTACTAATGGTGCTCCCTCAATTTCAGGTCTGACCAGCGTTTCCTCAATTGATCCTTGGATCGTCGTACCCCAAAATTCCTGTGCAGACTTTTCATAACTTTAGCCATGATCTTGGCCTTTCTCACATTTAGGTTTGGGTAAGGTCCATATTTCCCATCATAGTCGGCCCTCTTCAAGATGTCCACCATCTCCAACATCTCTATAATGGAAATGTTTGAGGCCTTAAATCTCCTCCGGGATCGGGATGTTCGTGACTCCGGACTTTCGTTGTTGCTGCTGCTGTCTGCATCCACTTGCTCTTTCTCCGCTATGTGCTCTCCCACTGCGCCAAAAGACAAGGGGTGGGGAATAGACTAGAAAGATCGTCAGGGGCTGGCTGAGTTTCACGCTTGTGCAGTGTATATGAAGTGTAACACACGTGCGTCGTACGTACGATCTGTGAGATGAAGAAGGAGTATCAGAAGCGCCGATTGTTATAATGAAGGTACAATTTTAACTTGGTGCATCAGTGGCCTACACTGCTTATAGATTGAGGCCTATGTTGGGACAAGATTAGGAGAGTTTAGCCTGACATTAGGGTTTGTCTTGTGTTGTGTCTTGCAGAGAAAATGGATCCCTTCATTGATATGGAATTTCTATCAATATTCATTGATATGTTCAGGGAACTGCCCTGTCTGTGGCAGGTGAACCACCCGTTTTTTTCTAACAAAACAAAAAGGCAGGCAGCGCTGGAGAAACTGCTTGAATTTGTGAAGCCGATTATCCCCATGGCAGACATCAAGTATTTACATTCAAAAATTGGTGGCATGAGGAGTATTTATCTTAGGGAGTGCAAGAAGGTCCAGGATTCCCTGAGATCAGGAGCGGCAGATGATTTTCTGTCAGACCAGAGTGAACCCAGGCCAGCACTCTCCGATCTTCCTTCAAGGCTTCCCCCCCCCCCAGCTGAGGCTTCCGACGACCAACCTGGGCCTTCCAGGCAGCAACATGTGGAGGAGCCCAGCTTGAGTCAGGTATAGCATTCTTAAAAATATTTCTGGTTGTCAAATTAATGATATTAAATAGATGTTATTTTTGATAACTAATTTATGATTTTCACAAAGTGTTTTACATATCAATAGACAGTAGTAGACAAAAATGATTGTGACAAGAATGAAAAATGCTGGGGTAAGAATGATAGTAGTTCTATTTATTAACATTCAATTTGCAACAGTCATGAGCTGAAAATTGTGTGTGATTGCTGAACAAAAAAATTAAACTATGTCCCTTTTTCATACACAGGAAAGCCTTAGCCAGGCAGTGGAAAGTGGCAGCCAGGAGGTGGCCGGGCCCAGTAGCCTGGCTGAAACCCAGGTCCCTCCCCTCCGCATTCCAACAAAAAGTACCAGGAAGAGGAGTAACCTGAAGGAGGATGCAATAGGCCTATTTATGAAGACTACTGCGGCCCTCAGAACCCCCCCCCAATAATCAAGATGTATATGCCTACATGGTAGCCTGCAAAATGCAGGAAATGGAGGGGGGCCAACATCTCTTATGTGAGTATCTCATCTTACAAGCCCTAAGTAAGGGGTTGTGGGGCGAACTTACAAAACAAAGCGACCTTTATGAGTTCAACCATGGTCCTCCTCCTCAACCCCCATCTTCTCCTCCTCCATCTCCTGCCACAACTACAACACCAGAGCCACAGCCTGAAAGGAAGCCTGGAATAAAGTGTGTAAGGAAGACCAGAGAGTGATGGCCTGGGTTCAGTCTGGTCTGACAAAAGATGCAGGCTGTTGTATGACCACAGCCTGGGGACATAGATGTCATTTGCTACTGTTCCTGATTTCTTGTAGTCCTAGACCGGATTGTGCTCACTATTATATGGACTCCTCAGGCCACCAATTTTGACTGTAAAATAATTGATGTGTGCCCTGGGGTACAAAGGCTTCGCAAACTTCACCAGTTTCTCTAACGATGCCTTCCTCTTTATTTTGTTATGACCCAGAATAAATGGATATTTTTTTTTGCTGAAGTACTTGCCTATGTGTTTTACTTCAAAAAGGACAGTTTGTTTGTGAGTAGGCAGGTACATTTCAAAAATACAATGTCAAATTAACAAGGGACACCAACACAAACCAGATTACAAAATACAAGATAATAATCGTGTTGTGGTAACTTTACACACAAAACGAGAAAAAATATTAGGGAGATCACTATAAAAAAAATAGTAGATCTTAATTAAAAAAAATTAGAAACATTATTATGGAGATCTGACGAAAAAAAAATATTATTCAGGAGATCACGAGAAATAATAAAGAAAACAGTTTGTGAGAATTCTGTGTGAATATGAGCAGCAAAACAACTTAATTCTCCTAGCATTATAAACAAGAAGAGAATGCGCTGCATTAAAATATTTTAAAAACTGCAGCGTGATGAATGTGCTATCTCCATTACGAACGCTAGTTTTACCAGACCGAGCGCTTCCGTCTCGTAATTTATTCTGAGCATGCATGGCACTTTGTGCATTGGAATTGTGTACACATGATCGGAATTTACGAGAATGGATTTTGTTGGCGAAAAATTTGAGATCCAGGTCTCAAATTATGTGCGACGGAAATTCCGATGGAAAATGTCCGATGGAGTCTACACACGATCGGAATTTCCGACAAAAAGCTCCCATCAAACATTTTCTGACAGAAAATCCGACTGTGTGTACGAGGCATGAGATGAAATAGACTTATTTGGTCAGCTTTGGTTTATTAAATGTACATGTAGCCCAGTCTTCAGCTCTGGCAGGAATGGGACTCTGTGCCTGTGCTGCAAAGGAAAAGTTTACATAGGCATGACTGCAGGTACTACTCTTATGCCCCGTACACATGGCCGGATTTTCAAAATGTTGGCTTGTTGGCTGAAAGTCCGACCGTGTGTATGCTCCATCGAATATTTCTTGTCAGACTTTCTGCCAACAAATGTTGGCTAGCAGGTTCTCAAATTTTCCGGTAAAAAAACTTTGTTGTCAGAATTTCCGATCGTGTGTACACACGTCCAACAAAGAAAAGTTCATGCATTCTCGTAATCAAGCAGAAAGAGCTGCACTGGCTTTTGAACTTCCTTTTTCTCGGCTCGTTGTACGTCTTGTACGTCACCACGTTCTCACGTTTGTAATTGTTGGCCAACATTTGTGTGACTGTGTGTATGCAAGACAAGTTGGAGCCAACAACCTTCGAACAAAAATCCACAGTTTTGTTGTAAGAAAGTCTGATCTTGTGTAGTCCTAAAGCAGCCAGTGTGAAGCCATCCACCATCCACTATGGCATGCATTGAGGATGCGGACTGTTAAAGACTAGGGATGAGCTTCGAGTTCGAGTCAAACCATTGTTCAACTCAAACATCGCATGTTCGACCGTTCGTCGAATTGCTTACCATATGGGCCGTTCGCGCCAAATTTAAGTGGCATGTCATGGCCCATAATTCACTGCGGCATTGCAGTGCATTGCTGGCTGATGATTGGCCCAGCATGCACTATGACTAACATGCTTAGCCAATCACAGTGCCATCTATACAAAGAGCCGACATTGGCCAAAGCCAGGGTGGCTTTGGCCAATTATGCCTAAGGGGGTTTAGTACACGCCCCACACTATATAAGGCCACCTGAACGTCGGCCCTGTGTAGTGTGTTCCGGCGTTGAGAGATAGAGAGAGAGAGAGACAGTGTCATTTGATTTAAGTTAGATAGAGTAGGCAGGCAAGTCAGTTAGCTTACACTTACAGTGTATTTTGTATATATATATATATATATATATATATGCATCCTAGGTTCCTGTTATTCTCTTCCTATTGACAGGCAGGCAGGGGCTTTTACATAATTTACAGCTACCTGAAGAAAATTGCTGGTGTTCTTCTGATCCTATTAGTCTTATTAGCTACAGTATTTACAGTTAGTGTAGTGCGTCCTCTGCACAGTGTGCACCTGAAGCTACCTGAAGAAAATTGGTGATGTTCTTCTGATCCTATAAGTACGGCAGGCAGCTGCAGTATTTACAAGTTAGTGTAGTGTGCCCTCTGCACAGTGTGCACCTAAAGTTACCTGAAGAAAATTGGTGGTGTTTTACTGATCCTATTAGTACCGCAGGCAGCTGCAGTATTTACGAGTTAGTGTAGTGTGTCCTCTGCACAGTGTGCACCTAAAGCTACCTGAAGAAAATTGGTGATGTTCTTCTGATCCTATTAGTACCACAGGCAGCTGCAGTATTTACAAGTTAGTGTAGTGTGCCCTCTGCACAGTGTGCACCTAAAGTTACCTGAAGAAAATTGGTGGTGTTTTACTGATCCTATTAGTACCGCAGGCAGCTGCAGTATTTACGAGTTAGTGTAGTGTGTCCTCTGCACAGTGTGCACCTAAAGCTACCTGAAGAAAATTGGTGGTGTTCTTCTGATCCTATTAGTACCGCAGGCAGCTGCAGTATTTACAAGTTAGTGTAGTGCACCCTCTGCACAGTGTGCACCTAAAGCTACCTGAAGACAATTGCTGTTGTTCTGCTCCTATTAATACTTCAGGCAGGCAGCTCCAGTATTTGCAGTTAGTGTACTGTGTCCCCTGCAAGGTCTGCACCTAAAGCTACCTGAAGAAAATTGGTGGTGTTCTTCTGATCCTATTAGTACCGCAGGCAGCTGTAGTATTTGCAAGTTAGTGTAGTGCGTCCTCTGCACAGTATGCACCTAAAGCTACCTGAAGAAAATTGGTGGTGTTCTTCTGATCCTATTAGTACCGCAGGCAGCTGTAGTATTTACAAGTTAGTGTAGTGCGTCCTCTGCACAGTATGCACCTAAAGCAACCTGAAGAAAAATGGTGGTGTTCTTCTGATCCTATTAGTACCACAGGCAGCTGCAGTATTTACAAGTTAGTGTAGTGCGTCCTCTGCACAGTGTGCACCTAAAGCTTCCTGAAATCAATTGCTGTTGTTCTTCTCCTATTAATACCTCAGGCAGGCAGCTACAGTATTTACAATTAGTGTACTGTGTCCTCTGCACAGTGTGCACCTAAAGCTACCTGAAGAAAATCGGTGGTGTTCTTCTGATCCTATTAGGATCGCAGGCAGCTGCAGTATTTACAAGTTAGTGTAGTGTGTCCTCTGCATAGTGTGCACGTAAAGCTAACTGAAGAAAATTGGTGGTGTTGTTCTGATCCTATTAGTACAGCAGGCAGCTGCAGTATTTACAAGTTAGTGTAGTGGGTCCTCTGCACAGTGTGCACTTAAAGCTACCTGAAGACAATTGCTGTTGTTCTGCTCCTATTAATACCTCATGCAGGTAGCTTCAGTATTTACAGTTAGTGTAGTGGGTCCTCTGCATAGTGTTCACCTAAAGCTACCTGAAGAAAATTGGTGGTGTTCTTCTGATCCTATTAGTACCGCAGGCAGCTGCAGTATTTACAAGTTAGTGTAGTGCGTCCTCTGCAAAGTGTGCAACTAAAGCTACCTGAAGTCAATTGCTGTTGTTCTGCTCCTATTAATACCTCAGGCAGGCAGCTACAGTATTTACAATTAGAGTACTGTGTCCTCTGCACAGTGTGCACCTAAAGCTACCTGAAGAAAATTGGTGGTGCTCTTCTGTCCCTATTAGGATCGCAGGCAGCTGTAGTAATTACAAGTTAGTGTAGTGTGTCCTCTGCACATTGTACACCTAAAGCTAACTGAATAAAATTGGTGGTGTTCTTCTGATCCTATTAGTACAGCATGCAGCTGCAGTGTTTACAAGTTAGTGTAGTGTGTCCTCTGCACAGTGTGCACCTAAAGCTAACTGAAGAAAATTGGTGGTGCTCTTCTGATCCTATTAGGATCGCAGGCAGCTGTAGTATTTACAAGTTAATGTAGTGCGTCCTCTGCACAGTGTGCACCTAAAGCTACCTGAAGAAAATTGGTGGTGTTCTTCTGATCCTATTAGTACCGCAGGCAGCTGTAGTATTTACAAGTTAGTGTAGTGCGTCCTCTGCACAGTGTGCACCTAATTCTACCTGAAGAAAATTGGTGGTGTTCTTCTGATTTTATTAGTACCGCAGGCAGCTGTAGTATTTACAAGATAGTGTAGTGCATCCTCTGCACAGTGTGCACCTAAAGCTTACTAAAAAAAAATGGTGGTGTTCTTCTGATCCTATTAGTACCGCAGGCAGCTGTAGTATTTACAAGTTAGTGTAGTGCGTCCTCTGCACAGTGTGCACCTAAAGCTACCTGAAGAAAATTGGTGGTGTTCTTCTGATCCTATTAGTACCACAGGCAGCTGCAGTATTTACAAGTTAGTGTAGTGCGTCCTCTGCACAGTGTGCACCTAAAGCTTCCTGAAATCAATTGCTGTTGTTCTTCTCCTATTAATACCTCAGGCAGGCAGCTACAGTATTTACAATTAGTGTACTGTGTCCTCTGCACAGTGTGCACCTAAAGCTACCTGAAGAAAATCGGTGGTGTTCTTCTGATCCTATTAGGATCGCAGGCAGCTGCAGTATTTACAAGTTAGTGTAGTGTGTCCTCTGCATAGTGTGCACGTAAAGCTAACTGAAGAAAATTGGTGGTGTTGTTCTGATCCTATTAGTACAGCAGGCAGCTGCAGTATTTACAAGTTAGTGTAGTGGGTCCTCTGCACAGTGTGCACTTAAAGCTACCTGAAGACAATTGCTGTTGTTCTGCTCCTATTAATACCTCATGCAGGTAGCTTCAGTATTTACAGTTAGTGTAGTGGGTCCTCTGCATAGTGTTCACCTAAAGCTACCTGAAGAAAATTGGTGGTGTTCTTCTGATCCTATTAGTACCGCAGGCAGCTGCAGTATTTACAAGTTAGTGTAGTGCGTCCTCTGCAAAGTGTGCAACTAAAGCTACCTGAAGTCAATTGCTGTTGTTCTGCTCCTATTAATACCTCAGGCAGGCAGCTACAGTATTTACAATTAGAGTACTGTGTCCTCTGCACAGTGTGCACCTAAAGCTACCTGAAGAAAATTGGTGGTGCTCTTCTGTCCCTATTAGGATCGCAGGCAGCTGTAGTAATTACAAGTTAGTGTAGTGTGTCCTCTGCACATTGTACACCTAAAGCTAACTGAATAAAATTGGTGGTGTTCTTCTGATCCTATTAGTACAGCATGCAGCTGCAGTGTTTACAAGTTAGTGTAGTGTGTCCTCTGCACAGTGTGCACCTAAAGCTAACTGAAGAAAATTGGTGGTGCTCTTCTGATCCTATTAGGATCGCAGGCAGCTGTAGTATTTACAAGTTAATGTAGTGCGTCCTCTGCACAGTGTGCACCTAAAGCTACCTGAAGAAAATTGGTGGTGTTCTTCTGATCCTATTAGTACCGCAGGCAGCTGTAGTATTTACAAGTTAGTGTAGTGCGTCCTCTGCACAGTGTGCACCTAATTCTACCTGAAGAAAATTGGTGGTGTTCTTCTGATTTTATTAGTACCGCAGGCAGCTGTAGTATTTACAAGATAGTGTAGTGCATCCTCTGCACAGTGTGCACCTAAAGCTTACTAAAAAAAAATGGTGGTGTTCTTCTGATCCTATTAGTACCGCAGGCAGCTGTAGTATTTACAAGTTAGTGTAGTGCGTCCTCTGCACAGTGTGCACCTAAAGCTACCTGAAGAAAATTGGTGGTGTTCTTCTGATCCTATTAGTACCACAGGTAGCTGCAGTATTTACAAGTTAGTGTAGTGCATCCTCTGCACAGTGTGCACCTAAAGCTACCTGAAATCAATTGCTGTTGTTCTTCTCCTATTACTACCTCAGGCAGGCAGCTACAGTATTTACAATTAGTGTACTGTGTGCTCTGCACAGTGTGCACCTAAAGCTACCTGAAGAAAATTGGTGGTGTTCTTCTGATACTATTAGGATCGCAGGCAGCTGTAGTAATTACAAGTTAGTGTAGTGCGTCCTCTGCACAGTGTGCACCTAAAGCTACTTGAAGAAAATTGGTGGTGTTCTTCTGATCCTATTAGTACCGCAGGCAGCTGCAGTATGTACAAGTTAGTGTAGTGTGTCCTCTGCATAGCGTGCACGTAAAGCTAACTGAAGAAAATTGGTGGTGTTGTTCTGATATATTAGTACAGCAGGCAGCTGCAGTATTTACAAGTTAGTGTAGTGTGTCTGCACAGTGTGCACCTAAAGCTAACTGAAGAAAATTGGTGGTGTTCTTCTGATCCTATTAGTACAGCAGGCAGCTGCAGTATTTACAAGTTAGTGTAGTGGGACCTCTGCACAGTGTGCACCTAAAGCTAACAGAAGAAAATTGGTGGTGTTCTTCTGATCCTATTAGTACAGCAGGCAGCTGCAGTATTTACAAGTTAGTGTAGTGGGTCCTCTGCACAGTGTGCACCTAAAGCTAACAGAAGAAAATTGGTGGTGTTCATCTGATCCTATTAGTACCGCAGGCAGCTGTAGTATTTACAAGTTAGTATAGTGCGTCCTCTGCACAGTGTGCACTTAAAGCTACCTGAAGACAATTGCTGTTGTTCTGCTTCTATTAATACCTCATGCAGGTAGCTTCAGTATTTACAGTTAGTGTAGTGGGTCCTCTGCATAGTGTGCACCTAAAGCTACCTGAAGAAAATTGGTGGTGTTCTTCTGATCCTATTAGTACCACAGGCAGCTGCAGTATTTACAAGTTAGTGTAGTGCGTCCTCTGCACAGTGTGCACCTAAAGCTACTTGAAGAAAATTGGTGGTGTTCTTCTGATCCTATTAGTACCGCAGGCAGCTGCAGTATGTACAAGTTAGTGTAGTGTGTCCTCTGCATAGCGTGCACGTAAAGCTAACTGAAGAAAATTGGTGGTGTTGTTCTGATATATTAGTACAGCAGGCAGCTGCAGTATTTACAAGTTAGTGTAGTGTGTCTGCACAGTGTGCACCTAAAGCTAACTGAAGAAAATTGGTGGTGTTCTTCTGATCCTATTAGTACAGCAGGCAGCTGCAGTATTTACAAGTTAGTGTAGTGGGACCTCTGCACAGTGTGCACCTAAAGCTAACAGAAGAAAATTGGTGGTGTTCTTCTGATCCTATTAGTACCGCAGGCAGCTGCAGTATTTACAAGTTAGTGTAGTGTGTCCTCTGCACAGTGTGCACCTAAAGCTACTTGAAGAAAATTGGTGGTGTTCTTCTGATCCTATTAGTACCACAGGCAGCTGCAGTATTTACAAGTTAGTGTAGTGTGTCCTCTGCACAGTGTGCACCTAAAGCTAACTGAAGAAAATTGGTGGTGTTCTTCTGATCCTATTTGTACCGCAGGCAGCTGTAGTATTTACAAGTTAGTGTAGTGTGTCTTCTGCACAGTGTGCACCTAAAGCTACCTGAAGAAAATTGGTGGTGTTCTTCTAATCTTATTAGTACCGCAGGAAGCTGTAGTATTTACAAGTTAGTGTAGTGTGTCTTCTGCACAGTGTGCACCTAAAGCTAACTGAAGAGAATTGGTGATGTTATTCTGATCCTATTAGTACCGCAGGCAACTGCAGTATTTACAAGTTAGTGTAGTGCGTCCTCTGCACAGTGTGCACCTAAAGCTACCTGAAGACAACTGCTGTTGTTCTGCTCCTATTAATACCTCAGGCAGGCAGCTACAGTATTTACAGTTAGTGTACTGTGTCCTCTGCACAGTGTGCACCTAAAGCTACCTGAAGAAAATTGGTGGTGTTCTTCTGATCCTATTAGTACCGCAGGCAGCTGTAGTATTTACAAGTTAGTGTAGTGCGTCCTCTGCACAGGGTGCACCTAAAGCTACCTGAAGAAAATTGGCAGTGTTCTACAGATCCTATTAGTACCGCAGGCAGCTGTAGTATTTACAAGTTAGTGTAGTGTGTCCTCTGCACATTGTGCACCTAAAGCCACCTGAAGAAAATTGGTGATATTCTTCTGATCCTATTAGTACCACAGGCAGCTGCAGTATTTACAAGTTAGTGTAGTGCGCCCTCTGCACAGTGTGCACCTAAAGCTACCTGAAGAAAATTGGTGGTGTTCTTCTGATTCTATTAGTACCACAGGCAGCTGCAGTATTTACAAGTTAGTGTAGTGCGCCCTCTGCACAGTGTGCACCTAAAGCTAACTGAAGAAAATTGGTGGTGTTCTTCTGATCCTATTATTACCGCAGGCAGCTGCAGTATTTACAAGTTAGTGTACTGTGTCCTCTGCAAAGTGTGTACCTAAAGTTACTTGAAGAAAATTGGTGGTGTTCTTCTGATCCTATTAGTACCGTAGGCAGCTGCAGTATTTACAAGTTAGTGTACTGTGTCCTCTGCACAGTGTGCACCTAAATCTACCTGAAGAAAATTGGTGGTGTTCTTCTGATTTTATTAGAACCGCAGGCAGCTGTAGTATTTACAAGATAGTGTAGTGCATCCTCTGCACAGTGTGCACCTAAAGCTAACTGAAAAAAATGGTGGTGTTCTTCTGATCTTATTAGTACCGCAGGCAGCTGTAGTATTTACAAGTTAGTGTAGTGCGTCCTCTGCAAAGTGTGCACCTAAAGCTACCTGAAGAAAATTGGTGGTGTTGTTCTGATCCTATTAGTACCACAGGGAGCTGCAGTATTTACAAGTTAGTGTAGTGCGTCCTCTGCACAGTGTGCACCTAAAGCTACCTGAAATCAATTGCTGTTGTTCTTCTCCTATTAATACCTCAGGCAGGCAGCTACAGTATTTACAATTAGTGTACTGTGTCCTCTGCACAGTGTGCACCTAAAGCTACCTGAAGAAAATTGGTGGTGTTCTTCTGATCCTATTAGGATCGCAGGCAGCTGTAGTAATTACAAGTTAGTGTAGTGCTTCCTCTGCACAGTGTGCACATAAAGCTACTTGAAGAAAGTTGGTGGTGTTCTTCTGATCCTATTAGTACCGCAGGCAGCTGCAGTATTTACAAGTTACTGTAGTTTGTCCTCTGCATAGTGTGCACCTAAAGCTAACTGAAGAAAATTGGTGGTGTTGTTCTGATCCTATTAGTACAGCAGGCAGCTACAGTATTTACAAGTTAGTGTAGTGTGTCCTCTGCACAGTGTGCACCTAAAGCTAACTGAAGAAAATTGGTGGTGTTCTTCTGATCCTATTAGTACAGCAGGCAGCTGCAGTATTTACAAGTTAGTGTAGTGGGTCCTCTGCACAGTGTGCACCTAAAGCTAACAGAAGAAAATTGGTGGTGTTCATCTGATCCTATTAGTACCGCAGGCAGCTGTAGTATTTACAAGTTAGTGTAGTGCGTCCTCTGCACAGTGTGCACTTAAAGCTACCTGAAGACAATTGCTGTTGTTCTGCTTCTATTAATACCTCATGCAGGTAGCTTCAGTATTTACAATTAGTCTAGTGGGTCCTCTGCATAGTGTGCACCTAAAGCTACCTGAAGAAAATTGGTGGTGTTCTTCTGATCCTATTAGTACCGCAGGCAGCTGCAGTATTTACAAGTTAGTGTAGTGTGTCCTCTGCACAGTGTACACCTAAAGCTACTTGAAGAAAATTGGTGGTATTCTTCTGATCCTATTAGTACCGCAGGCAGCTGCAGTATTTACAATTTAGTGTAGTGTGTCCTCTGCACAGTGTGCACCTAAAGCTAACTGAAGAAAATTGGTGGTGTTCTTCTGATCCTATTTGTACCGCAGGCAGCTGTAGTATTTACAAGTTAGTGTAGTGTGTCCTCTGCACAGTGTGCACCTAAAGCTAACTGCAGAAAATTGCTGGTGTTCTGATCCTGTTAGTACCACAGGCAGCTGCAGTATTTACAAGTTAGTGTAGTGCGCCCTCTGCACAGTATGCACCTAAAGCAACCTGAAGAAATTTGATGGTGTTCTTCTGATCCTATTAGTACCGCAGGCAGCTGTAGTATTTACAAGTTAGCATAGTGCGTCCTCTGCACAGTGTGCACCTAAAGCTAACTAAAGAAAATTGGTGGTGTTCTTCTGATCCTATTAGTACCGCAGGCAGCTGCAGTATTTACAAGTTAGTGTAGTGCGTCCTCTGCACAGTGTGTACCTAAAGTTACTTGAAGAAAATTGGTGGTGTTCTTCTGATCCTATTAGTACCGTAGGCAGCTGCAGTATTTACAAGTTAGTGTTCTGTGTCCTCTGCACAGTGTGCACCTAAAGCTACCTGAAGAAAATTGGTGGTGTTCTTCTGATCCTATTAGTACCGCAGGCAGCTGCAGTATTTACAAGTTAGTGTAGTGCATCCTCTGCACAGTGTGCACCTAAAGCTACCTGAAGAAAATTGGTGGTGTTCTTCTGATCCAATTAGTACTGCAGGCAGCTGCAGTATTTACAAGTTAGTGTAGTGCGTCCTCTGCACAGTGTGCACCTAAAGCTACCTGAAGAAAATTGGTGATGTTATTCTGATCCTATTAGTACAGCAGGCAGCTGCAGTATTTACAAGTTAGTGTAGTGCGTCCTCTGCACAGTGTGCACTTAAAGCAACCTGAAGACAATTGTTGTTGTTCTGCTCCTATTAATACCTCCGGCAGGCAGCTACAGTATTTACAGTTAGTGTAGTGCGTCCTCTGCACAGTGTGCACCTAAAGCTACCTGAAGTAAATTGGTGTTGTTCTTCTGATCCTATTAGTACCGCAGGCAGCTGCAGTATTTACAAGTTAGTGTAGTGCGCCCTCTGCTCATTGTGCACCTAAAGCTACCTGAAGAAAATTGGTGGTGTTCTTCTGATCCTATTAGTACCGCAGGCAGCTGCAGTATTTACAAGTTAGTGTAGTGCGCACTCTGCACAGTGTGCACCTAAAGCTACCTGAAGTAAATTGGTGATGTTCTTCTGATCCTATTAGTACCACGGGCAGCTGTAGTATTTACAAGTTAGTGTAGTGCACCCTTTGCACAGAGTGCACCTAAAGCTACCTGAAGAAAATTGGTGGTGTTCTTCTGATCCTATTAGTACCGCAGGCAGCTGCAGTATTTACAAGTTAGTGTAGTGCGTCCTCTGCACAGTGTGCACCTAAAGCTACCTGAAGTAAATTGGTGATGTTCTTCTGATCCTATTAGTACCGCAGGCAGCTGTAGTATTTACAAGTTAGTGTAGTGCTTCCTCTGCACAGTGTGCATCTAAAGCTACCTGAATAAAATTGGTGATGTTATTCTGATCCTATTAGTACCATAGGCAGCTGCAGTATTTACAAGTTAGTGTAGTGCGTCCTCTGCACAGTGTGCACATAAAGCTACCTGAAGACAATTGCTGTTATTCTGCTCCTATTAATACCTCATGCAGGCTGCTACAGTATTTACAGTTAGTGTACTGTGTCCTCTGCACAGTGTGCACCTAAAGCTACCTGAAGAAAATTGGTGGTGTTCTTCTGATCCTATTAGTACCGCAGGCAGCTGCAGTATTTACAAGTTAGTGTACTGTGTCCTCTGCACAGTGTGCACCTAAAGCTACCTGAAGAAAATTGGTGGTGTTCTTCTGATCCTATTAGTACCGCAGGCAGCTGTAGTATTTACAAGTTAGTGTAGTGCATCCTCTGCACAGTGTGCACCTAAAGCTACCGGAAGAAAATTGGTGGTGTTCTTCTGATCCTATTAGTATCGCTGGCAGCTGCAGTATTTACAAGTTAGTGTAGTGCACCCTTTGCACAGAGTGCACCTAAAGCTACCTGTAGAAAATTGGTGGTGTTCTTCTGATCCTATTAGTACCACAGGCAGCTGCAGTATTTACAAGTTAGTGTAGTGCGCCCTCTGCACAGTGTGCACCTAAAGCTACCTGAAGAAAATTGGTGGTGTTCTTCTGATCCTATTAGAACCGCAAGCAGCTGCAGTATTTACAAGTTAGTGTAGTGCATCCTCTGCACATTGTGCACCTAAAGCTACCTGAAGACAATTGCTGTTGTTCTGCTCCTATTAATACCTCAGGCAGGCAGCTACAGTATTTACAGTTAGTGTAGTGTGTCCTCTGCACAGTGTGCACCTAAAGCTACCTGAAGAAAATTGGTGGTGTTCTTCTGATCCTATTAGTACCGCAGGCAGCTGCAGTATTTACAAGTTAGTGTAGTGTGTTGTCTGCACAGTGTGCACCTAAAGCTAACTGAAGAAAATTGGTGGTGTTCTTCTGATCCTATTAGTACCACAGGCAGCTGTAGTATTTACAAGTTAGTATAGTGCGTCCTCTGCACAGTGTGCACCTAAAGCTACCTGAAGAATATTGGTGGTGTTCTTATGATCCTATTAGTACCGCAGGCAGCTGCAGTATTTACAAGTTAGTGTAGTGCGTCCTCTGCACAGTGTGCACCTAAAGCTAATTGAAGACTATTGCTGTTGTTCTGCTCCTAATAATACCTCAGGCAGGCAGCTACAGTATTTACAGTTAGTGTACTGTGTCCTCTGCACAGTATGCACCTAAAGCTACCTGAAGAAAATTGGTGGTGCTCTTCTGATCCTATTAGTATTGCAGGCAGCTGTAGTAATTACAAGTTAGTGCAGTGCATCCTCTGCACAGTGTGCACCTAAAGCTACTTGAAGAAAATTGGTGTTCTTCTGATCCAATTAGTACCGCAGACAGCTGCAGCATTAACAAGTTAGTGTAGTGTGTCCTCTGCACAGTGTGCACCTAAAGCTAACTGAAGAAAAATGGTGGTATTCTTCTGATCCTATTAGTACCGCAAGCAGCTGCAGTATTTACAAGTTAGTGTAGTGCGCACTCTGCACAGTGTGCACCTAAAGCTACCTGAAGAAATTTGGTGGTGTTCTTCTGTTCCTATTAGTACCGCAGGCAGCTGCAGTATTTACAAGTTAGTGTAGTGCATCCTCTGCACAGTGTGCACCTAAAGCTACCTGAAGAAAATTGGTGGTGTTCTTCTGATCCTATTAGTACCGCAGGCAGCTGCAGTATTTACAAGTTAGTGTAGTGCATCTTCTGCACAGTGTGCACCTAAAGCTACCTGAAGACAATTGCTGTTGTTCTGCTCCTATTAATACCTCAGGCAGGCAGCTACAGTATTTACAGTTAGTATACTGTGTCCTCTGCACAGTGTGCACCTAAAGCTATCTGAAGAAAATTGGTGGTGTTCTTCTGATCCTATTAGTACCGCAGGCAGCTGCAGTATTTACAAGTTAGTGTAGTGTGTCCTCTGCACAGTGTGCACCTAAAGCTAACTGAAGAAAATTTGTGGTTTTCTTCTGATCCTATTAGTACCGCAGACAGCTGTAGTATTTATAAGTTAGTGTAGTGCGTCTTCTGCACAGTGTGCACCTAAACCTAACTGAAGAAAATTGGTGATGTTCTTCTGATCCTATTAGTACCGCAGGCAGCTGCGGTATTTACAAGTTAGTGTAGTGCGCCCTCTGCACAGTGTGCACCTAAAGCTACCTGAAGAAAATTGGTGATGTTATTCTGATCCTATTAGTACCGCAGGAAGCTGCAGTATTTACAAGTTAGTGTAGTGCGCCCTCTGCACAGTGTGCACCTAAAGCTACCTGAAGAAATTTGATGGTGTTCTTCTGATCCTATTAGTACCGCAGCAGCTGTAGTTTTTACAAGTTAGTATAGTGCGTCTTCTGCACTTTGTGCACCAAAAGCTAACTGAAGAAAAGTGGTGGTGTTCTTCTAATCCTATTAGTACCGCAGGAAGCTGCAGTATTTACAAGTTAGTGTTGTGCGTCCTTTGCACAGTGTGCACCTAAAGCTACCTGAAAAAAATTGGTGGTGTTCTTCTGATCCTATTAGTACTGCAGGCAGCTGCAGAATTTACAAGTTAGTGTACTGTGTCCTCTGCACAGTGTGCACCTAAAGCTACTTGAAGAAAATTGGTGGTGTTCTTCTGATCCTATTAGTACCGCAGGCAGCTGCAGAATTTACAAGTTAGTGTACTGTGTCCTCTGCACAGTGTGCTCCTAAAGCTACCTGAAGAAAATTGGTGGTGTTCTTCTGATCCTATAAGTACCGCAGGCAGCTGTAGTATTTACAAGTTAGTGTAGTGCATCCTCTGCACAGTGTGCACCTAAAGCTACCTGAAGAAAATTGGTGGTGTTCTTCTGATCCTATTAGTACCGCAGGCAGCTGAATTATTTACAAGTTAGTGTAGTGCGTCCTCTGCACAGTGTGCACCTAAAGCTACCTGAAGAAAATTGGTGGTGTTCTTCTGATCCTATAAGTACCTCAGGCAGCTGCAGTATTTACAAGTTAGTGCAGTGCGTCCTCTGCACAGTGTGCACCTAAAGCTACCTGAAGACAATTGCTGTTGTTCTGCTCCTATTAATACATCAGGCAGGCAGCTACAGTATTTACAGTTAGTGTACTGTGCCCTCTGCACAGTGTGCACCTAAAGCTACCTGAAGAAAATTGGTGGTGTTCTTCTGATCCTATTAGTACCGCAGGCAGCTGTAGTATTTACAAGTTAGTATAGTGCACCCTTTGCACAGTGTGCACCTAAAGCTACCTGAAGGAAATTGGTGGTGTTCTTCTGATCCTATTAGTACCGCAGGCTGCTGCAGTATTGACAAGTTAGTGTAGTGCGTCCTCTGCACAGTGTGCACCTAAAGCTACCTGAAGACAATTGCTGTTGTTCTGCTCCTATTAATACCTCAATCAGGCAGCTGTAGTATTTACAGTTAGTGTACTGTGTCCTCTGCACAGTGTGCACCTAAAGCTATCTGAAGAAAATTGGTGGTGTTCTTCTGATCCTATTGGTACCGCAGGCAGCTGCAGTATTTACAAGTTAGTGTACTGTGTCCTCTGCACAGTGTGCACCTAAAGCTACTTGAGGAAAATTGGTGGTGTTCTTCTGATCCTATTAGTACCACAGGCAGCTGCAGTATTTACAAGTTAGTGTACTGTGTCCTCTGCACAGTGTGCACCTAAAGCTACTTGAAGAAAATTGGTGGTGTTCTTCTGATTCTATTAGTACCGCAGGCAGCTGCAGAATTTACAAGTTAGTGTACTGTGTCCTCTGCACAGTGTGCACCTAAAGCTACCTGAAGAAAATTGGTGGTGTTCTTCTGATCCTATAAGTACCGCAGGCAGCTGCAGTATTTACAAGTTAGTGTAGTGCGTCCTCTGCACAGTGTGCACCTAAAGCTACCTGAAGACAATTGCTGTTGTTCTGCTCCTATTAATACCTCAGGCAGGCAGCTACAGTATTTACAGTTAGTGTACTGTGCCCTCTGCACAGTGTGCACCTAAAGCTACCTGAAGAAAATTGGTGGTGTTCTTCTGATCCTATAAGTACTGCAGGCAGCTGCAGTATTTACAAGTTAGTGTAGTGCGTCCTGTGCACAGTGTGCACCTAAAGCTACCTGAAGACAATTGCTGTTGTTCTGCTCCTATTAATACCTCAGGCAGGCAGCTGTAGTATTTACAGTTAGTGTACTGTGTCCTCTGCACAGTGTGCACCTAAAGCTATCTGAAGAAAATTGGTGGTGTTCTTCTGATCCTATTAGGACCGCAGGCAGCTGCAGTATTTACAAGTTAGTGTAGTGTGTCCTCTGCACAGTGTGCACCTAAAGCTACTTGAAGAAAATTGGTGGTGTTCTTCTGAACCTATTAGTACCGCAGGCAGCTGCAGTATTTACAAGTTAGTGTAGTGTGTCCTCTGCACAGTGTGCACCTAAAGCTAACTGAAGAAAATTGGTGGTGTTCTTCTGATCCTATTTGTACCGCAGGCAGCTGTAGTATTTACAAGTTAGTGTAGTGTGTCCTCTGCACAGTGTGCACCTAAAGCTAACTAAAGAAAATTGGTGGTGTTCTTCTGATCCTATAAGTGCCGAAGACAGCTGTAGTATTTATAAGTTAGTGTAGTGCGTCCTCTGCACAGTGTGCACCTAAAGCTAATTGAAGAAAATTGGTGATGTTCTTCTGATCCTATTATGTACCGCAGGCAGATGCAGTATTTACAAGTTAGTGTTGTGCGCCCTCTGCACAGTGTGCACCTAAAGCTACCTGAAGGAAATCGGTGGTGTTCTTCTGATCCTATTAGTACCGCAGGCAGCTGCAGTATTTACAAGTTAGTGTAGTGTGTCCTCTGCACAGTGTGCACCTAAAGCTAACTGAAGAAAATTTTTGGTGTTCTTCTGATCCTATTAGTACCGCAGGCAGCTGTAGTATTTACAAGTTAGTGTAATGCATCCTCTGCACAGGGTGCACCTAAAGCTAATTGAAGACTATTGCTGTTGTTCTGTTCCTATTAATACCTCAGGCAGGCAGCTACAGTATTTACAGTTAGTTTACTGTGTCCTCTGCACAGTATGCACCTAAAACTACCTGAATAAAATTGGTAGTGCTCTTCTGATCCTATTAGTATTGCAGGCAGCTGTAGTAATTACAAGTTAGTGTAGTGCATCCTCTGCACAGTGTGCACCTAAAGCTACTTGAAGAAAATTGGTGTTCTTCTGATCTTATTAGTACCGCAGACAGCTGCAGTATTTATAAGTTAGTGTAGTGTGTCCTCTGCACAGTGTGCACCTAAAGCTAACTGAAGAAAAATGGTGATATTCTTCTGATCCTATTAGTACCACAGGCAGCTGCAGTATTTACAAGTTAGTGTAGTGCGCCCTCTGCACAGTGTGCACCTAAAGCTACCTGAAGAAAATTGGTGGTGTTCTTCTGATCCTATTATTACCGCAGGCAGCTGCAGTATTTACAAGTTAGTGTACTGTGTCCTCTGCAAAGTGTGTACCTAAAGTTACTTGAAGAAAATTGGTGGTGTTCTTCTGATCCTATTAGTACCGTAGGCAGCTGCAGTATTTACAAGTTAGTGTACTGTGTCCTCTGCACAGTGTGCACCTAAATCTACCTGAAGAAAATTGGTGGTGTTCTTCTGATTTTATTAGAACCGCAGGCAGCTGTAGTATTTACAAGATAGTGTAGTGCATCCTCTGCACAGTGTGCACCTAAAGCTAACTAAAAAAAATGGTGGTGTTCTTCTGATCTTATTAGTACCGCAGGCAGCTGTAGTATTTACAAGTTAGTGTAGTGCGTCCTCTGCAAAGTGTGCACCTAAAGCTACCTGAAGAAAATTGGTGGTGTTGTTCTGATCCTATTAGTACCACAGGGAGCTGCAGTATTTACAAGTTAGTGTAGTGCGTCCTCTGCACAGTGTGCACCTAAAGCTACCTGAAATCAATTGCTGTTGTTCTTCTCCTATTAATACCTCAGGCAGGCAGCTACAGTATTTACAATTAGTGTACTGTGTCCTCTGCACGGTGTGCACCTAAAGCTACCTGAAGAAAATTGGTGGTGTTCTTCTGATCCTATTAGGATCGCAGGCAGCTGTAGTAATTACAAGTTAGTGTAGTGCTTCCTCTGCACAGTGTGCACATAAAGCTACTTGAAGAAAGTTGGTGGTGTTCTTCTGATCCTATTAGTACCGCAGGCAGCTGCAGTATTTACAAGTTACTGTAGTTTGTCCTCTGCATAGTGTGCACCTAAAGCTAACTGAAGAAAATTGGTGGTGTTGTTCTGATCCTATTAGTACAGCAGGCAGCTGCAGTATTTACAAGTTAGTGTAGTGTGTCCTCTGCACAGTGTGCACCTAAAGCTAACTGAAGAAAATTGGTGGTGTTCTTCTGATCCTATTAGTACAGCAGGCAGCTGCAGTATTTACAAGTTAGTGTAGTGGGTCCTCTGCACAGTGTGCACCTAAAGCTAACAGAAGAAAATTGGTGGTGTTCATCTGATCCTATTAGTACCGCAGGCAGCTGTAGTATTTACAAGTTAGTGTAGTGCGTCCTCTGCACAGTGTGCACTTAAAGCTACCTGAAGACAATTGCTGTTGTTCTGCTTCTATTAATACCTCATGCAGGTAGCTTCAGTATTTACAATTAGTCTAGTGGGTCCTCTGCATAGTGTGCACCTAAAGCTACCTGAAGAAAATTGGTGGTGTTCTTCTGATCCTATTAGTACCGCAGGCAGCTGCAGTATTTACAAGTTAGTGTAGTGTGTCCTCTGCACAGTGTACACCTAAAGCTACTTGAAGAAAATTGGTGGTATTCTTCTGATCCTATTAGTACCGCAGGCAGCTGCAGTATTTACAAGTTAGTGTAGTGTGTCCTCTGCACAGTGTGCACCTAAAGCTAACTGAAGAAAATTGGTGGTGTTCTGATCCTGTTAGTACCACAGGCAGCGGCAGTATTTACAAGTTAGTGTAGTGCGCCCTCTGCACAGTGTGCACCTAAAGCAACCTGAAGAAATTTGATGGTGTTCTTCTGATCCTATTAGTACCGCAGGCAGCTGTAGTATTTACAAGTTAGCATAGTGCGTCCTCTGCACAGTGTGCACCTAAAGCTAACTAAAGAAAATTGGTGGTGTTCTTCTGATCCTATTAGTACCGCAGGCAGCTGCAGTATTTACAAGTTAGTGTAGTGCGTCCTCTGCACAGTGTGCACCTAAAACTACCTGAAAAAAATTGGTGGTGTTCTTCTGATCCTATTAGTACCGCAGGCAGCTGCAGTATTTACAAGTTAGTGTACTGTGTCCTCTGCAAAGTGTGTACCTAAAGTTACTTGAAGAAAATTGGAGGTGTTCTTCTGATCCTATTAGTACCGTAGGCAGCTGCAGTATTTACAAGTTAGTGTTCTGTGTCCTCTGCACAGTGTGCACCTAAAGCTACCTGAAGAAAATTGGTGGTGTTCTTCTGATCCTATTAGTACCGCAGGCAGCTGCAGTATTTACAAGTTAGTGTAGTGCATCCTCTGCACAGTGTGCACCTAAAGCTACCTGAAGAAAATTGGTGGTGTTCTTCTGATCCAATTAGTACTGCAGGCAGCTGCAGTATTTACAAGTTAGTGTAGTGCGTCCTCTGCACAGTGTGCACCTAAAGCTACCTGAAGAAAATTGGTGATGTTATTCTGATCCTATTAGTACCGCAGGCAGCTGCAGTATTTACAAGTTAGTGTAGTGCGTCCTCTGCACAGTGTGCACTTAAAGCAACCTGAAGACAATTGCTGTTGTTCTGCTCCTATTAATACCTCCGGCAGGCAGCTACAGTATTTACAGTTAGTGTAGTGCGTCCTCTGCACAGTGTGCACCTAAAGCTACCTGAAGTAAATTGGTGTTGTTCTTCTGATCCTATTAGTACCGCAGGCAGCTGCAGTATTTACAAGTTAGTGTAGTGCGCCCTCTGCTCATTGTGCACCTAAAGCTACCTGAAGAAAATTGGTGGTGTTCTTCTGATCCTATTAGTACCGCAGGCAGCTGCAGTATTTACAAGTTAGTGTAGTGCGCACTCTGCACAGTGTGCACCTAAAGCTACCTGAAGTAAATTGGTGATGTTCTTCTGATCCTATTAGTACCACGGGCAGCTGTAGTATTTACAAGTTAGTGTAGTGCACCCTTTGCACAGAGTGCACCTAAAGCTACCTGAAGAAAATTGGTGGTGTTCTTCTGATCCTATTAGTACCGCAGGCAGCTGCAGTATTTACAAGTTAGTGTAGTGCGTCCTCTGCACAGTGTGCACCTAAAGCTACCTGAAGTAAATTGGTGATGTTCTTCTGATCCTATTAGTACCGCAGGCAGCTGTAGTATTTACAAGTTAGTGTAGTGCTTCCTCTGCACAGTGTGCATCTAAAGCTACCTGAATAAAATTGGTGATGTTATTCTGATCCTATTAGTACCATAGGCAGCTGCAGTATTTACAAGTTAGTGTAGTGCGTCCTCTGCACAGTGTGCACATAAAGCTACCTGAAGACAATTGCTGTTGTTCTGCTCCTATTAATACCTCATGCAGGCTGCTACAGTATTTACAGTTAGTGTACTGTGTCCTCTGCACAGTGTGCACCTAAAGCTAATTGAAGAAAATTGGTGGTGTTCTTCTGATCCTATTAGTACTGCAGGCAGCTGCAGTATTTACAAGTTAGTGTACTGTGTCCTCTGCACAGTGTGCACCTAAAGCTACCTGAAGAAAATTGGTGTTCTTCTGATCCTATTAGTACCGCAGGCAGCTGTAGTATTTACAAGTTAGTGTAGTGCATCCTCTGCACAGTGTGCACCTAAAGCTACCTGAAGAAAATTGGTGGTGTTCTTCTGATCCTATTAGTACCGCTGGCAGCTGCAGTATTTACAAGTTAGTGTAGTGCACCCTTTGCACAGAGTGCACCTAAAGCTACCTGTAGAAAATTGGTGGTGTTCTTCTGATCCTATTAGTACCACAGGCAGCTGCAGTATTTACAAGTTAGTGTAGTGCGCCCTCTGCACAGTGTGCACCTAAAGCTACCTGAAGAAAATTGGTGGTGTTCTTCTGATCCTATTAGAACCGCAAGCAGCTGCAGTATTTACAAGTTAGTGTAGTGCATCCTCTGCACATTGTGCACCTAAAGCTACCTGAAGACAATTGCTGTTGTTCTGCTCCTATTAATACCTCAGGCAGGCAGCTACAGTATTTACAGTTAGTGTAGTGTGTCCTCTGCACAGTGTGCACCTAAAGCTACCTGAAGAAAATTGGTGGTGTTCTTCTGATCCTATTAGTACCGCAGGCAGCTGCAGAATTTACAAGTTAGTGTAGTGTGTCGTCTGCACAGTGTGCACCTAAAGCTAACTGAAGAAAATTGGTGGTGTTCTTATGATCCTATTAGTACCGCAGGCAGCTGCAGTATTTACAAGTTAGTGTAGTGCGTCCTCTGCACAGTGTGCACCTAAAGCTAATTGAAGACTATTGCTGTTGTTCTGCTCCTAATAATACCTCAGGCAGGCAGCTACAGTATTTACAGTTAGTGTACTGTGTCCTCTGCACAGTATGCACCTAAAGCTACCTGAAGAAAATTGGTGGTGCTCTTCTGATCCTATTAGTATTGCAGGCAGCTGTAGTAATTACAAGTTAGTGCAGTGCATCCTCTGCACAGTGTGCACTTAAAGCTACTTGAAGAAAATTGGTGTTCTTCTGATCCAATTAGTACCGCAGACAGCTGCAGCATTTACAAGTTAGTGTAGTGTGTCCTCTGCACAGTGTGCACCTAAAGCTAACTGAAGAAAAATGGTGGTATTCTTCTGATCCTATAAGTACCGCAAGCAGCTGCAGTATTTACAAGTTAGTGTAGTGCGCACTCTGCACAGTGTGCACCTAAAGCTACCTGAAGAAATTTGGTGGTGTTCTTCTGTTCCTATTAGTACCGCAGGCAGCTGCAGTATTTACAAGTTAGTGTAGTGCATCCTCTGCACAGTGTACACCTAAAGCTACCTGAAGAAAATTGGTGGTGTTCTTCTGATCCTATTAGTACCGCAGGCAGCTGCAGTATTTACAAGTTAGTGTAGTGCGTCTTCTGCACAGTGTGCACCTAAAGCTACCTGAAGACAATTGCTGTTGTTCTGCTCCTATTAATACCTCAGGCAGGCAGCTACAGTATTTACAGTTAGTATACTGTGTCTTCTGCACAGTGTGCACCTAAAGCTATCTGAAGAAAATTGGTGGTGTTCTTCTGATCCTATTAGTACCGCAGGCAGCTGCAGTATTTACAAGTTAGTGTAGTGTGTCCTCTGCACAGTGTGCACCTAAAGCTAACTGAAGAAAATTTGTGGTTTTCTTCTGATCCTATTAGTACCGCAGACAGCTGTAGTATTTATAAGTTAGTGTAGTGCGTCTTCTGCACAGTGTGCACCTAAACCTAACTGAAGAAAATTGGTGATGTTCTTCTGATCCTATTAGTACCGCAGGCAGCTGCAGTATTTACAAGTTAGTGTAGTGCGCCCTCTGCACAGTGTGCACCTAAAGCTACCTGAAGAAAATTGGTGATGTTATTCTGATCCTATTAGTACCGCAGGAAGCTGCAGTATTTACAAGTTAGTGTAGTGCGCCCTCTGCACAGTGTGCACCTAAAGCTACCTGAAGAAATTTGATGGTGTTCTTCTGATCCTATTAGTACAGCAGCAGCTGTAGTTTTTACAAGTTAGTATAGTGCGTCTTCTGCACTTTGTGCACCAAAAGCTAACTGAAGAAAAGTGGTGGTGTTCTTCTAATCCTATTAGTACCGCAGGAAGCTGCAGTATTTACAAGTTAGTGTTGTGCGTCCTCTGCACAGTGTGCACCTAAAGCTACCTGAAAAAAATTGGTGGTGTTCTTCTGATCCTATTAGTACTGCAGGCAGCTGCAGAATTTACAAGTTAGTGTACTGTGTCCTCTGCACAGTGTGCACCTAAAGCTACTTGAAGAAAATTGGTGGTGTTCTTCTGATCCTATTAGTACCGCAGGCAGCTGCAGAATTTACAAGTTAGTGTACTGTGTCCTCTGCACAGTGTGCTCCTAAAGCTACCTGAAGAAAATTGGTGGTGTTCTTCTGATCCTATAAGTACCGCAGGCAGCTGTAGTATTTACAAGTTAGTGTAGTGCATCCTCTGCACAGTGTGCACCTAAAGCTACCTGAAGAAAATTGGTGGTGTTCTTCTGATCCTATTAGTACCGCAGGCAGCTGAATTATTTACAAGTTAGTGTAGTGCGTCCTCTGCACAGTGTGCACCTAAAGCTACCTGAAGAAAATTGGTGGTGTTCTTCTGATCCTATAAGTACCTCAGGCAGCTGCAGTATTTACAAGTTAGTGCAGTGCGTCCTCTGCACAGTGTGCACCTAAAGCTACCTGAAGACAATTGCTGTTGTTCTGCTCCTATTAATACATCAGGCAGGCAGCTACAGTATTTACAGTTAGTGTACTGTGCCCTCTGCACAGTGTGCACCTAAAGCTACCTGAAGAAAATTGGTGGTGTTCTTCTGATCCTATTAGTACCGCAGGCAGCTGTAGTATTTACAAGTTAGTATAGTGCGTCCTCTGCACAGTGTGCACCTAAAGCTACCTGAAGACAATTGCTGTTGTTCTGCTCCTATTAATACCTCAATCAGGCAGCTGTAGTATTTACAGTTAGTGTACTGTGTCCTCTGCACAGTGTGCACCTAAAGCTATCAGAAGAAAATTGGTGGTGTTCTTCTGATCCTATTGGTACCGCAGGCAGCTGCAGTATTTACAAGTTAGTGTACTGTGTCCTCTGCACAGTGTGCACCTAAAGCTACTTGAGGAAAATTGGTGGTGTTCTTCTGATCCTATTAGTACCGCAGGCAGCTGCAGTATTTACAAGTTAGTGTACTGTGTCCTCTGCACAGTGTGCACCTAAAGCTACTTGAAGAAAATTGGTGGTGTTCTTCTGATTCTATTAGTACCGCAGGCAGCTGCAGAATTTACAAGTTAGTGTACTGTGTCCTCTGCACAGTGTGCACCTAAAGCTACCTGAAGAAAATTGGTGGTGTTCTTCTGATCCTATAAGTACCGCAGGCAGCTGCAGTATTTACAAGTTAGTGTAGTGCGTCCTCTGCACAGTGTGCACCTAAAGCTACCTGAAGACAATTGCTGTTGTTCTGCTCCTATTAATACCTCAGGCAGGCAGCTACAGTATTTACAGTTAGTGTACTGTGCCCTCTGCACAGTGTGCACCTAAAGCTACCTGAAGAAAATTGGTGGTGTTCTTCTGATCCTATAAGTACTGCAGGCAGCTGCAGTATTTACAAGTTAGTGTAGTGCGTCCTCTGCACAGTGTGCACCTAAAGCTACCTGAAGACAATTGCTGTTGTTCTGCTCCCATTAATACCTCAGGCAGGCAGCTGTAGTATTTACAGTTAGTGTACTGTGTCCTCTGCACAGTGTGCACCTAAAGCTATCTGAAGAAAATTGGTGGTGTTCTTCTGATCCTATTAGGACCGCAGGCAGCTGCAGTATTTACAAGTTAGTGTACTGTGTCCTCTGCACAGTGTGCACCTAAAGCTACTTGAAGAAAATTGGTGGTGTTCTTCTGATCCTATTAGTACCGCAGGCAGCTGCAGTATTTACAAGTTAGTGTAGTGTGTCCTCTGCACAGTGTGCACCTAAAGCTACTTGAAGAAAATTGGTGGTGTTCTTCTGAACCTATTAGTACCGCAGGCAGCTGCAGTATTTACAAGTTAGTGTAGTGTGTCCTCTGCACAGTGTGCACCTAAAGCTAACTGAAGAAAATTGGTGGTGTTCTTCTGATCCTATTTGTACCGCAGGCAGCTGTAGTATTTACAAGTTAGTGTAGTGTGTCCTCTGCACAGTGTGCACCTAAAGCTAACTAAAGAAAATTGGTGGTGTTCTTCTGATCCTATAAGTGCCGCAGACAGCTGTAGTATTTATAAGTTAGTGTAGTGCGTCCTCTGCACAGTGTGCACCTAAAGCTAATTGAAGAAAATTGGTGATGTTCTTCTGATCCTATTAGTACCGCAGGCAGATGCAGTATTTACAAGTTAGTGTTGTGCGCCCTCTGCACAGTGTGCACCTAAAGCTACCTGAAGGAAATCGGTGGTGTTCTTCTGATCCTATTAGTACCGCAGGCAGCTGCAGTATTTACAAGTTAGTGTAGTGTGTCCTCTGCACAGTGTGCACATAAAGCTAACTGAAGAAAATTTTTGGTGTTCTTCTGATCCTATTAGTACCGCAGGCAGCTGTAGTATTTACAAGTTAGTGTAATGCATCCTCTGCACAGGGTGCACCTAAAGCTAATTGAAGACTATTGCTGTTGTTCTGTTCCTATTAATACCTCAGGCAGGCAGCTACAGTATTTACAGTTAGTTTACTGTGTCCTCTGCACAGTATGCACCTAAAACTACCTGAATAAAATTGGTAGTGCTCTTCTGATCCTATTAGTATTGCAGGCAGCTGTAGTAATTACAAGTTAGTGTAGTGCATCCTCTGCACAGTGTGCACCTAAAGCTACTTGAAGAAAATTGGTGTTCTTCTGATCTTATTAGTACCGCAGACAGCTGCAGTATTTATAAGTTAGTGTAGTGTGTCCTCTGCACAGTGTGCACCTAAAGCTAACTGAAGAAAAATGGTGGTATTCTTCTGATCCTATTAGTACCGCAGGCAGCTGTAGTATTTACAAGTTAGTGTAGTGCGTCCTCTGCACAGTGTGCACCTAAAGCTAACTGAAGAAAATTGGTGATGTTCTTCTGATCCTATTAGTACCGCAGGCAGCTGCAGTATTTACAAGTTAGTGTAGTGCGCCCTCTGCACAGTGTGCACCTCAAGCTACCTGAAGAAAATTGGTAGTGTTCTTCTGATCCTATTAGTACCGCAGGCAGCTGCAGTATTTACAAGTTAGTGTAGTGCGTCCTCAGCACAGTGTGCACCTAAAGCTACCTGAAGTAAATTGGTGATGTTCTTCTGATCCTATTAGTACCGCAGGCAGCTGTAGTATTTACAAGTTAGTGTAGTGCATCCTCTGCACAGTGTGCACCTAAAGCTTCCTGAAGAAAATTGGTGGTGTTCTTCTGATCCTATTAGTAACGCATGCAGCTGCAGTATTTACAAGTTAGTGTAGTGCGTCCTCTGCACAGTGTGCACCTAAAGCTACCTGAAGAAAATTGGTGATGTTATTCTGATCCTATTAGTACCGCAGGCAGCTGCAGTATTTACAAGTTAGTGTAGTGCGCCCTCTGCACACTGTGCACCTAAAGCTACCTGAAGAAATTTGGTTGTGTTCTTCTGATCCTATTAGTACCGCAGGCAGCTGTAGTATTTACGAGTTAGTGTAGTGCGTCCTCTGCACAGTGTGCACCTAAAGCTACCTGAAGAAAATTGGTGGTGTTCTTCTGATCCTATTAGTACCGCAGGCAGCTGCAGTATTTACAAGTTAGTGTACTGTGTCCTCTGCACAGTGTGCACCTAAAGCTACCTGAAGAAAATTGGTGGTTTTCTTCTGATCCTATTAGTACCGCAGGCAGCTGTAGTATTTACAAGTTAGTGTAGTGCGTCCTCTGCACAGTGTGCACCTAAAGCTACCTGAAGAAAATTGGTGGTGTTCTTCTGATCCTATTAGTACCGCAGGCAGCTGTAGCATTTACAAGTTAGTGTAGTGCGTCCTCTGCACAGTGTGCACCTAAAGCTACCTGAAGAAAATTGGTGGTGTTCTTCTGATCCTATTAGTACCACAGGCAGCTGCAGTATTTACAAGTTAGTGTAGTGCGTCCTCTGCACAGTGTGCACCTAAAGCTACCTGAAGACAATTGCTGTTGTTCTGCTCCTATTAATACCTCAGGCAGGCAGCTACAGTATTTACAGTTAGTGTACTGTGCCCTCTGCACAGTGTGCACCTAAAGCTACCTGAAGAAAATTGGTGGTGTTCTTTTGATCCTATTAGTACCGCAGGCAGCTGTAGTATTTACAAGCTAGTGTAGTGCGTCCTCTGCACAGAGTGCACCTAAAGCTACCTGAAGAAAATTGGTGGTGTTCTGATCCTATTAGTACCGCATGCAGCTGCAGTATTTACAACTTAGTGTAGTGCGTCCCCTGCACAGTGTGCACCTAAAGCTACCTGAAGAAAATTGGTGATGTTCTTCTGATTCTATTAGTACCGCAGGCAGCTGCAGTATTTACAAGTTAGTGTAGTGCGCCCTCTGCACATTGTGCACCTAAAGCTACATGAAGAAAATTGATGGTGTTCTTCTGATCCTATTAGTACCGCAGGCAGCTGTATTATTTAAAGGTTAGTGTGGTGCGTCCTATGCACAGTGTGCACCTAAAGCTACCTGAAGAAAATTGGTGGTGTTCTTCTGATCCTATTAGTACCGCAGGCAGCTGTAGTAATTACAAGTTAGTATAGTGCACCCTCTGCACAGTGTGCACCTAAAGCTACCTGAAGGAAATTGGTGGTGTTCTTCTGATCCTATTAGTACCGCAGGTAGCTGCAGTATTTACAAGTTAGTGTAGTGCGTCCTCTGCACAGTGTGCACCTAAAGCTACTTGAAGACAATTGCCGTTGTTCTCCTCTTATTAATACCTCAGGCAGGCAGCTACAGTGTTTACAGTTAGTGTACTGTGTCCTCTGCACAGTGTGCACCTAAAGCTATCTGAAGAAAATTGGTGGCGTTCTTCTGATCCTATTAGTATTGCAGGCAGCTGTAGTAATTACATGTTAGTGTAGTGCGTCCTCTGCACAGTGTGCACCTAAAGCTACTTGAAGAAAATTGGTGGTGTTCTTCTGATCCTATTAGTACCGCAGGCAGCTGCAGTATTTATAAGTTAGTGTAGTGTGTCCTCTGCACAGTGTGCACCTAAAGCTAACTGAAGACAATTGGTGGTGTTCTTCTGATCCTATTAGTACTGCAGAAAGATGTAGTATTTATAAGTTAGTGTAGTGCGTCCTCTGCACAGTGTGCACCTAAAGCTAACTGAAGAAAATTGGTGGTGTTCTTCTTATCCTATTAGTACCGCAGGCAGCTGCAGTATTTACAAGTTAGTGTAGTGCGTCCTCTGCACAGTGTGCACCTAAAGCTACCTGAAGACAATTGCTGTTGTTCTGCTCCTATTATTACCTCAGGCAGGCAGCTACAGTATTTACAGTTAGTGTACTGTGCCCTCTGCACAGTGTGCACCTAAAGCTACCTGAAGAAAATTGGTGGTGTTCTTCTGATCCTATTAGTACCGCAGGCAGCTGTAGTATTTACAAGCTAGTGTAGTGCGTCCTCTGCACAGAGTGCACCTAAAGCTACCTGAAGAAAATTGGTGATGTTCTTCTGATCCTATTAGTACCGCAGGCAGCTGTAGTATTTATAAGTTAGTGTAGTGCGTCCTCTGCACAGTGTGCACCTAAAGCTAACTGAAGAAAATTGGTGATGTTCTTCTGATCCTATTAGTACCGCAGGCAGCTGCAGTATTTACAAGTTAGTGTAGTGCGTCCGCGGCACAGTGTGCACCTAAAGCCACCTGAAGACAATTGCTGTTGTTCTGCTCCTATTAATACCTCAGGCAGGCAGCTACAGTATTTACAGTTAGTGTACTGTGTCCTCTGCACAGTGTGCACCTAAAGCTATCTGAAGAAAATTGGTGGTGTTCTTCTGATCCTATTAGTATCGCAGGCAGCTGTAGTAATTAAAAATTAGTGTAGTGTGTCCTCTGCACAGTGTGCACCTAAAGCCACTTGAAGAAAATTGGTGGTGTTCTTCTGATCCTATTGGTACCATAGGCAGCTGTAGTATTTACAAGTTAGTGTAGTGCATCCTCTGCACAGTGTGCACCTAAAACTACCTGAAAACAATTGCTGTTGTTCTGCTCCTATTAATACCACAGGCAGGCAGCTACAGTATTTACAGTTAGTGTACTGTGTCCTCTGCACAGTGTGCACCTAAAGCTACCTGAAGAAAATTGTTGGTGTTCTTCTGATCCTATTAGTACCCAGGCAGCTGTAGTATTTACAAGTAAGTGTAGTGCGTCCTCTGCACAGTGTGTACCTAAAGCTACAGGAAGAAAATTGGTGGTGTTCTTCTGATCCTATTAGTACCACAGGCAGCTGTAGTATTTACAAGTTAGTGTAGTGCGTCCTCTGCACAGTGTGCACCTAAAGCTACCTGAAGAAAATTGGTGGTGTTCTTCTGATCCTTTTAGTACCGCAGGCAGCTGTAGTATTTACAAGTTAGTGTAGTGCGTCCTATGCACAGTGTGCACCTAAAGCTACCTGAAGACAATTGCTGTTGTTCTGCTCCTATTAATACCACAGGCAGGCAGCTACATTATTTACAGTTAGTCTACTGTGTACTCTGCACGGTGTGCACCTAAAGCTACCTGAAGAAAATTGCTGGTGTTCTGCTCCTATTAATACCACAGGCAGGCAGCTACAGTATTTACAGTTAGTGTACTGTGTCCTCTGCACAGTGTGCACCTAAAGCTACCTGAAGAAAATTGGTGGTGTTCTTCTGATCCTATTAGTAGCACAGGCAGGCAGTTTATTCTGCTAGCTGCATTATCAGTATATATATACATCCCAGCTTTGTGCAGCTACATCTCACTGCAGGCCATTAGTATGTCTGGAAGACCAACAAGGAGAGGCAGACAGTCACAAGCCAATAGAAGAGGGCAAGCAGGCTCTGTGTCTAGAGGCAACAGTGCTGGTCATGGAGATGGTGCATCCTCATCAGCACGTGGCTGTGGGATATGCTTGTCCTTTTTTTTGGCAGCTGGCCGTGTTGAACCGCAACATGCGGAAGACTTGGTAGAGTGGATTACCAAGCCGTCCTCATCCTCCTCATCCTCTCTCACCCAGGCTCAGGGTACTTTGTCTGGCAAAGCAGCTGCCAACGCGACCTCTTCCCTCATCTCAATGGCATCAATCACTCCTTCTTTAACCCCACCATGTCCTCCTGAGGAGTCCCCTGAACTGTTTGACCACAGTGTTGGGTACATGCTCCAGGAGGATGCCCAGAGTTTTGAAGGCTCTGATGATGATACCCAGCTAGAGGAAGGCAGTAACATGAACCCAGAGAGAGGGGGTGCCCAAGAAAGACAGCAATCTGGCAGTCATGTTCCTCCAGCTGCAGCATACTGCCATCTTTACTCCAGTGATGAGGAGGGAGGGAATGATGAGGTCACTGACTCCACGTGGGTGCCTGATAGGAGAGAGGAGGAGGAGGAGGCACATCAGCAACGAGGCAGGATGCCCTCCAGGGGCCAGCTTAAGGGCAGCACACTGACCGAATCACACCGCAGAGCTCCACACGTGCAGTGCACTGCTGTCTCTGCGTGTTATTCCGAAAGTTCTTTGGTGTGGGCCTTTTTTGAGAAGAGTGCATCAGATCCCACCGCTGCTATTTGCAACATATGTCTCAAGCGTACCTCGCGTGGCCAAAACATCACCCGCTTGGGCACCATATGCTTGACCAGACATATGTCGACCTGCCATGCAGTTCGTTGGCAAGCGTACCTATAAGACCCACACCAAAGAACAAAGCGGACCTCTCCTTGCTCCTCATCAGCTGGGATCTGCAACCCCACTATACCTTCAGTCCTCTCTGAAACCTGCACTGAGAGGAATGAAGGTGTAGAATTAGGTGTGTCACAGCCAAGTACTTGCGGGCAATCTGCTATCGTTACACCAACGTCAGATTGTACCAGGCAAATTTCCCTGCCCCAGCTGCTGCACCGCCGAAAGAAGTTCGCTCCCAGCCATTCACATGCCCAGCGTTTGAATGCTAGCTTGGCTAAATTGCTAGCACTTCAACTGCTGCCTTTTCAGTTGGTAGACTCTGCCCCCTTATGTGAGTTTGTGGAATGTGCGGTTCCTCAGTGGCAGGTTCTCAAACACCACTTTTTCTCACAGAAGGCGATTCCGGCTCTCTACCGGCATGTGGAAGGCATTGTTTTGGCCTCGCTGGACTGGGTGGTCAGCGGTAAGGTGCATGTTATCGCTGACTCATGGTCCAGCAGGGATGGACAGGGACGTTACCTATCTTTCACCGTGCACTGGGTGACTCTTCTGGGAAAAACGTGTTTCCTCTTTATAGATGCTTTATCACCAATCCTTGTGTCACTAAAAACCCCAAATTTTCAAAAAAACATTTGTCATTGGTACAGAAAGTGAGGTGAAATCTTCTGAAAAGGTGCACAGACAGCAAAACAAATGTTACAGGGGTGATAACCCTTTCCTATGTTTTCCAAAAAGCTTAAAAATAGATATTTTGGCTGGAGCTACACTTTAAAAATGTACCAGTTCAAAATTACAAACAGAGTCTACTTAACAACAAACCTACAGTCCCTGTCTTGTTTGCACTGCCTGTAAACTGCTGTTCAGAGTATATAGGGCCTGGGGGCCCTACACCTTTCCTTTTTAATTTGGGTGCGGGGTACCTCTTAATATCCATACAAGACCCAAAGGGCCTGTTAATGGCCTGGGGGGTGGGGGGTACCCATGCCGTTTGTCTCACTGATTTTCATCCATATTGCCGGGACCCGACATTACATTAAAGCCGCAAGCAGTTTTAAATGACTTTTATTCTTTTATAAATGTTATTTTGTGCAGGGACTATTCTAAGCACAGGAAACACGCACCACTTTACTGGCATACTATAGACATCCCCCAGGCACGATATTTAAAGGAATATTTCACTTTTATTTTTTCACTTTAAGCATCATTAGAATCACTGCTCCCGAAAAAACGTCAGCTTTTAAAACTTTTTTTGCATTGATACATGTCTCCTGGGGCAGGACCCGGGTCCCCAAACCCTTTTTAGGACAATAACTTGCATATTAGCCTTTAAAATTAGCACTTTTGATTTCGAACGTTCGCATCCCATAGACTTTAATGGGGTTCTAAAGTTTGCGCAAACTTTTGGTCCGTTCGCAGTTTCTGGTGCGAACCAAACCTGGGGGGGGTGTTCGGCTCATCCCTACTAAAGACTCTGAAGAGAGTTGTGGAAGATAGTGGGAGGTGTAGTTTTTACAGACTGAACTGGCTTTAAATTCTAGGAGTGTTGTAACTTTCCGAAGTGTGACACTATGACAGGCGAGGTGATTGATGGATGTTATGTTTCACCTTGCATGCGTTCATTTGCACAGAACTAAGGTGGAATCTGGTTTGAGTTTTACCAGCCACCTTGGCAAAGTTGGTTCCGGAGCAGATTTTGTGGTCCACTTGTGTCCACCAACAGGTGGTATAAATTAAGCAAGACTAAAGCAAAGGATTGCTCTTGGCCTGGGACTGGTGGATGTTGGAGACCTTGCGCTCCTTCATCTTCCATTTGAGGATGCCCCCCAGATGCTCAATAGGGTTTTGGTCTAGAGACATGCTTGGCCAATCCATCACATTTACCCTCAGCTTCTTTAGCAAGGCAGTGCTCATCTTGGAGGTGTGTTTGGGGTAATTATTATGTTGAAATACTGCCCTGCGGCCCAGTCTCTGAAGGGAGGGGATCATGCTCTGTTTCAGTATGTTACAGTACATGTTGGCATTCATGGTTCCCTCAATGTACTGTAGCTCCTCAGTGCCGGCAGCACTCATGCAGCCCCAGACAATGACACTCCCACCACCATGCTTGACTGTAAGCAAGACACACTTGTCTTTGTACTTGACACCTGGTTGCTGCCACATACGTTTGACACCATCTGAACCAAATAAATTTACCTTGGTCTCATCAGACCACAGGGCATGGTCCATGGTGTACTCACGTTTGTTGCCAGCAGTTTAGACATTAATGGCTGTGTGTTGAGTTATTTTGAGGGGACAGCAAATTTACACTGTTATACAAGCTGTACACTCACTACTTTACATTGTAGCAAAGTGTAATTTCTTGAATGTTGTCACATGAAAAGAATAAAATATTTACAAAAATGTGAGGGGTGTATTCACTTTTGTGAGATACTCTATATTATCATCTGGGTGTGATTGGGGAACCACAGAGAGAAGCCAGAGCCTGTACAACCACAGTCTGTCATGTTTGTTTGCCCTACTTGAGAAAGATGGGCAAAATAAATTGGTGAGTGTATGTCCATTAAGAGGCTGTGGGCAATACAAGGTGATCATACACTGCTGGTTTTTTAAAAACAATTTTTTGATACAAGTTGATTAGGAAAATTCTACTTGTTTAGGAACACTGTTTTGGTTCTAAAGAGACACTGGTTTGATTTGTTGTTTGTAAGAGCTGTATTGAAGTGGGATTAGTTTAACCACTTCAGCCCCGGAAGGATTTGCCCCCTTCCTGACCAGGCCATGTTTTGTGATATGACACTGCGTTACTTTAGCTGACAATTGCACGGTCATGCAACGTTGTACCCAAATAAAATTGATGTCCATTTTCCCCACAAAAAGCGATTTCTTTTGGTGGTATTTTTTTTTTTTTGTGCTTTAAACAAAAAACGACTAACACGTTTGAAGAAAAAAAAAAAAAACAATATTTTTTTATTTTCTGATATAAAAACACACCCAATAAAAAAAAAAACAATAGAATTTCTTCATCAATTTAGGCCAATTTGTATTCTGCTACATATTTTTGGTAAAAAAAATTCAATAAAGCCTATATTGATTGGTTTGCGCAAAAGTTATAGCGTCTACAAAATAGGGGATAGATTTATGGCATTTTTATTATTTTTTTTACTAGTAATGCCGGTGGTCAGTGATTTTTAGCAGGACGGCGACATTGCAGCAGACATATTGGACACCTAACTGACATTTTTGACACTTTCTTGGGAACCAGTGACATTATTACAGTGAGCAGTGCTAAAAAAATATGCACTGACATTGTACTAATTGCACTGGCAGGGAAGGGGTTAACATCAGGGGCGATCAAGGGGTTAACTGTGTTCTCTCAGTGTGTTTATAACTGTGTGGGGGGATGGACTGCCTGGGACAACACACAGATCTGTGTGTGATCCCCTGTCAGAACGGAGATCTGCCTTGTTTACTATGGCAGATCCCCGTTCTGTCACTGCGGGGAGGGGGGATTGTGAGCGGCCTGTGGACATCGAGTCAGCCAGACCCGCTGATTGGCTCCCCTTCTGGCCAATTGCCATGTACGAGCCGACGTACACCTACGGTGATTTGCGCAGCCGAGCCAACCTGCCGCAGTATAACTGCGGCGGCTGATTGGCAAGTGGTTAAGTAGCATTGTTACATATTGTTTAACGACTTTGAAATCTGCTCCTACAAAGGGCGGAATCGCTGAATTGGACTGACTGCTGCAGTGAGGCAGATGATGACAAAAGCCACAGAGTAGACGCAGCGTATTTGGTGTGCCTACTCACTTAGTGGTGGTATAAAAAATCTGGGTCACAAGAGTTCCCAGGGGTGGAGATGTTACACTGCAGGCAATAGGTTGCAGGTTGCAGTCCTCTGACTTAAGCGCTGAGGCACTGGACTCACAAGGCAACACGTACACAAAATAGCAAGAGAACACAAAAATACATTGGGGGTGAACACGTGCAGATACCGAGGTTGCCTGGAACTCATAGGGGAAACACGCTGATATAGGGAAGCAAGAAACAAAATGACTTACAAAGAGAAACATGGAGGTGAAGGAAGATAGAATGCAGGTAGGAGTGCATGGACTGACAAAAGCAGGATACAGACTTGGGAAAACAAGGCTGAGAGCAGGTTGGGACACACTGGGAACAAAAGGTTGGAAACAATCTGGGAAACACTGAAGATAGTAGGAACACTGGGGATCACTATAGGCCCAGGAATCAAATTGAAAGACAGGTCCAATTGCTAGCACGTGGAGCCACAGCTTGAACACTGAACAATCTGCACACTAGCCCTTAAGACAACACCACCTCTTTGATTGGCTGGAAGCTGGAGGCTGCACACGGAGTGACTTTCCCAGTGCTGGAGTGTGGAACAGATGGGTGCATACTCCTGTCCATTACACCTGAATTTTGTGCTACATATTGCATAATTATGACTCCATGGTCTCGTTACAATAGTCTCTCTGATATTCCTGAGCACTGCATTCTGTGGCATATATTACATATTCCTGAGTGCTGAACTATTTATGCTGTGGTGTACTTTGCAATCTCCTAACTGCTGCACTCCCAGCATACAGTGGTCAGGATTATGTCAGGTATAGCCCTGTGTACAGAGTGCAGTGGCCAGAAGTATGTCATATGCCACCCAACATACATAGTGCATAGCTCAGGAATTTGTAAACGTACACTCCATTGTACAGAGTACAGCTTTCAGGAGTACAGTCCAACAGCCATTAGTACATAAAACAGGGCAGTAAGGGGTATGTAACATACTGTATGGCTGCTGTTGGGAGTATGTATTGTACAAGGTACAAAATCCTGACTGTTGCATCCTATAGGCAGTGCCAAACATTACATACTGAACTCCTAAGGGTCCATTCAAATTGCAACATGTGCATTTTAACATGCACTTTTCTCCTCAATTCCTGAAACATACAAGGGTCCACAGCACAGCAGAGGAGTCAAACTTGTGCTGGCCTACTGTCTTCTTTGTTCATTTATATGTTTTGCTCTGACATGCATTAATATACATTGTTACACATTGCTCTGAAAAAAACGTGAGGCTTGCTCTACTTTTTTTCCCAATTCAAAGAAGTGCATGTTAGAGCAGTGTACCAGTGTGAACTGCTCCAATTCACATTCCTTATTTTGTACAGGCCTTTGTATTGGCATGAGTTGCAAAAATGTGCCAACACATCTAGTGTGAAAGGACCCTTATTCAGCTAAGCTTACCCAGATGCGCTCCTCACAATGAAAG
Source organism: Aquarana catesbeiana (assembly GCF_042186555.1). Taxonomy (NCBI): domain Eukaryota; kingdom Metazoa; phylum Chordata; class Amphibia; order Anura; family Ranidae; genus Aquarana; species Aquarana catesbeiana. The sequence continues at coordinate 405,943,795 of NC_133326.1, read as the reverse complement.
GGTGGCCCCACTCCTTGGAGTGGGGGAGGTCTACTGACATTAGCACCAGTTTGGATCAAAGACATTTCAGACCTCTGGGTCCAATTTGTCATTTCAAACGGGTACAAAATAGGATTTCTATCTCTGCTCACTCCTCGGTTTTTCCCTTCTAATCTTCTAGCTTCAGATCCTTTAGAAGAATGGTTTCAGTGTTTCTATTCAAACCTATTCACAGTACAAAAACCAAATTGGGGTATCCTCCTAATACTGGAATTAAAGTATATGTGAACCCTCACCTTGTAAAACAACCCCTTACGTTTAAAATAGAAGTAAAAGGCAAAGCATTTGTGTACATAAAAAGACATACATTTTATTGCCTTTTTTATATAAGTAATACCGTCTGTTCTCAGTTGCATAAGGAGCTTAGAGAGCTAGGAGAGGAGAAAGAGCAGTACACTGAACTTCCCAGGGAATTACTGTGTGGGGGGCAAGGTGACTGGCGGGATTAGCAGGTATTTCACACAAAGGAAATAATACAAAGATGACAGGTCATTTTTTATAGAAGTACTGTACACGGTATAAGAGATACATATTTTATGCACCAATACAAAACTGAGGGGAATGCTCACAAATGCCAGGAGCCTAGTCAACAAAATGGAGGAACTTGAGCTGCTATTACACAAGGAGAATATGGACTTCATGGGAATAACAGAGACTTGGTTTGACGGCTCACATGACTGGCTGGCAAACATCCAGGGGTATTCCTTGTATTGGATGTACAGGGAGGGTAGGAGAGGAGGAGGGGTGTGTCTATACATCAGGAATGATTTACGGGTAGAAGAGCAGAACTACATTAGTGATGGGGTAAGGGGGAGGTGGAGACTGTATGGGTGGAAGTCAGCGGGAAATGACTAGTGGTGGTATGTTACAGGCCCCGTTCTATGAGGGAGGATCTCCTCTCACAGTTAGAAATGGCATCAAGACAGGGAAATGTCATCATAATGGGGGACTTCAATTATCCCAACATTGACTGGGCAGAAGGGACAGCCCTCTCATTAAAGGCCTGCCATTTCTTAAATGTTCTACATAACAACTTCATGTCCCAATTGGTGGATTCTCCGACTAGAAGTAATGCATTACTAGATCCTTTAATTACAAATGATACAGATCAGATTGCAGATTTGCAAATATGGGACAACTTGTAACCACAGAATAATTGCATTCCACATAAATCATAGGAAAGGGGGGGGGAGTACAAGAACACTAAATTTCAAAAGTATCAACTTTTCTAAACTGCGTTCAATGCTGCAGGATGTTAAGTGGAACTAAATCCTTGAAACAGGGAACACAGAGGAAAAATGGGAATGTTTTATTAATATATTAAAAAAATGTGTCACCGAGTGCATTCCAAGGGGTAATAAATATAAAAGAACAAAGGTTAAACCTGGGTGGCTGGACCAAAACTTAAAATGTCATATTCAGGACAAGAAAATGGCCTTTAAAAAGTACAAAGCAGAGGGGTCATTGTCTGCATTCCAACAATGTTTTCTCTACAACAATACAAGGAATGCAACGTGAGATGTAAGAATGCAATCAGGACGACTAAAAAAAGACGATGAGAGACAAAAAGCGGAGGAGAGTAAAAATAATCCCAAGAAGTTTTTTAAATATATTAACAGTAAAAAGGCGAGGTCGGAAAACACATAGGCCCCAAAAAGGATGGGGAAGGGAAGATAGTTACAGATGACAAGGAGAAGGCAGCTGTCATGTACCAGGTGTGACCAAAACTGCGTGGTTAGCTACAGAGGAAGACCAAACACATGTAAGTGAAAATATAAATGATTTATTAAAGTAAGTGAATAATCTAAGTACAACCACCTCCAATATGACACAGTGCAATAACCAACCAACAGACAGAGACCCACAAATAACAACACACAGATAAGTACAATAAATGGGAAATACCAGGATCATAAACAATAGCCAGGCCAGGGTCATACACAGCAGATAAGCAGATGGGGTAAGGAACACAGGACAGGGAGAGAATGGATGGATCAGACTGCAGAGCAGGGATGCAAGGTAACAGGTGGGACAGGATAGGGATCAGGACAGGGAAACAGGATCAGATACACAGGTTCAGGGCACAGGAACAGGATTAGAATCAGGATCAAATCACAGGCTAGCAGGTCTGGGGGCGAGGACGAAACCAAGGCAAACATATGAGTGCTTGCTGGGTATTTATAGGCCTGTAATTGGTCTCAAGTGATACCTGATTGTAGGAGTTGCTGTCTGCTCCACACTGCCAGAATCCATCCGCTGGTGGATGCCAGTACTGCAGCCCAAAGATGACATAACATCAGCAGGGAAAAACTCTCTTGACAGTTCCAAACGGCCAAGAGAAACCTGCTGGTGGACCTCAGTACTGCACGCCAAATGACAGATATTACCAGAGGATGGAACTTTTCCTGACAGTACCCCCCTCAAAGGAGCATCCTCTGGATGCTCCAACTGGTTGTAATTGTCCATAGTCTATGGCATCAAGCAGAACAATGGATGGTGGTATGCCAGGCTGGGCATCAGGCACTTCAGGCTGGGCATCAGGCACATCAGGGCAGACAGCGGGCACATCAGGGCAGACAGCGGGCTCCGGGTCATCGAGCTGGGCGGCAGGCTCTGGGTCATCGAGCTGGGCGGCAGGCTCTGGAACATCAGGCTGAGCAGCGAGCACCGTAACGGCAGGCTGGGTAACAGGCACCGGCTCGGCAAGGTGAGTAATGGGCCCCCGGCCCAAGGTGCTGGGTAATGAGCCCCAGATCTGTGAGCCGGACGCCGGGCACTGGCTCAGAAAGCTGGATGATGGACACTGGCATGACAGTCTGAGATATGGGCACCGAAACTTCAGGCTGAGACTGGGACACCGGATCTTCAGGCTGGAACATCGGATCTTCAGGCTGGAACACCGAGACTTCAGATTGGGACACCGGGACTTCAGACTGGGACACCGGAACTTAAGACTGGGCAGCAGGCACATCAAGCTGGGCAGCAGGCACGGGTACATCAAGCTGGGCAGCAGGCACGGGCACTTTAAGCTGGGCAGCAGGGACTTCAAGCTGGGCAGCAGGCACTTCAAGCTGGGCAGCAGGCACGGGCACTTCAAGCTGGGCAGCAGACAGGAACACATCAGGCTGGGCAGCAGACAGGAACACATCAGGCTGGGCAGCAGACAGAGGCTCATCAGGCTGGGCAGCAGACAGGAATACATCAGGCTGGGCAGCAGACAGGAACACGTCAGGCTGGGCAGCGGACAGAGGCACGTCAGGCTGGGCAGCAGACAGAGGCACGTCAGGCTGGGCAGCAGACAGAGGCACGTCAGGCTGGGCAGCAGACAGAGGCACGTCAGGCTGGGCACCAGACAGAGGCACGTCAGCTGGGCAGCAGACAGAGGCACGTCAGGCTGGGCAGCAGACAGAGGCACATCAGGCTGGGCAGCAGACAGAGGCACATCAGGCTGGGCAGCAGACAGAGGCACGTCAGGCTGGGCAGCAGACAGAGGCACGTCAGGCTGGACAGCAGACAGAGGCTCGTCAGGCTGGGCAGCAGACAAAGGCTCGTCAGGCTGGGCAGCAGACAAAGGCTCATCAGGCTGGGCAGCAAACAGGAACACATCAGGCTGGGCAGCAGACAGGAACACATCAGGCTGGGCAGCAGACAGAGGCTCATCAGGCTGGGCAGCAGACAGAGGCTCATCAGGCTGGGCAGCAGGCAGGAACACATCAGGCTGGGCAGCAGACAGAGGCTCATCAGGCTGGGCAGCAGACAGAGGCTCATCAGGCTGGGCAGCAGACAGAGGCTCATCAGGCTGGGCAGCAAACAGGAACACATCAGGCTGGGCAGCAGACAGAGGCTCATCAGGCTGGGCAGCAGGCAGGAACACATCAGGCTGGACAGCAGGCAGGAACACATCAGGCTAGGCAGCAGACAGAGGCTCATCAGGCTGGGCAGCAGACAGAGGCTCATCAGGCTGGGCAGCAGACAGAGGCTCATCAGGCTGGGCAGCAGACAGAGGCTCATCAGGCTGGGCAGCAAACAGGAACACATCAGGCTGGGCAGCAGACAGAGGCTCATCAGGCTGGGCAGCAGGCAGGAACACATCAGGCTGGGCAGCAGGCAGGAACACATCAGGCTAGGCAGCAGACAGAGGCTCATCAGGCTGGGCAGCAGACAGGAATACATCAGGCTGGGCAGCAGACAGGAATACATCAGGCTGGGCAGCAGACAGGGATACCTCAGGCTGGGCAGCAGACAGAGATACGTCAGGCTGGGCAGCAGACAGAGGCATGTCAGGCTGGACAGCAGACAGAGGCTCGTCAGGCTGGACAGCAGACAAAGGCTCATCAGGCTGGGCAGCAGACAAAGGCTCGTCAGGCTGGGCAGCAGACAAAGGCTCGTCAGGCTGGGCAGCAAACAGGAACACATCAGGCTGGGCAGCAGACAGGAACACATCAGGCTGGGCAGCAGACAGAGGCTCATCAGGCTGGGCAGCAGACAGAGGCTCATCAGGCTGGGCAGCAGACAGGAATACATCAGGCTGGGCAGCAGACAGGGATACATCAGGCTGGGCAGCAGACAGGGATACTTCAGGCTGGGCAGCAGACAGAGATACGTCAGGCTTGGCAGCAGACAGAGGCACTTCAGGCTGGGCAGTAGACAGGGGCACGTCAGGCTGGGCAGTAGACAGGGGCACGTCAGGCTGGGCAGCAGACAGAGGAACGTCAGGCTGGGCAGCAGAATAAGGCTCGTCAGGCTGGGCAGCAAACAGGAACACATCAGGCTGGGCAGCAGACAGGAACACATCAGGCTGGGCAGCAGACAGAGGCTCATCAGGCTGGGCAGCAGGCAGGAACACATCAGGCTGGGCAGCAGACAGAGGCTCATCGGGCTGGGCAGCAGACAGAGGCTCATCAGGCTGGGCAGCAGACAGAGGCTCATCAGGCTGGGCAGCAGACAGGAATACATCAGGCTGGGCAGCAGACAGGGATACCTCAGGCTGGGCAGCAGACAGGGATACCTCAGGCTGGGCAGCAGACAGAGATACGTCAGGCTTGGCAGCAGACAGAGGCACGTCAGGCTGGGCAGTAGACAGGGGCACGTCAGGCTGGGCAGCAGACAGAGGCATGTCAGGCTGGGCAGCAGACAGAGGCACGTCAGGCTGGGCAGCAGACAGGAACACATTAGGCTGGGCAGCAGACAGAGGCACATCAGGCTGGGCAGCAGACAGAGGCACGTCAGGCTGGGCAGCAGACAGAGGCATGTCAGGCTGGGCAGCAGACAGGAACACATTAGGCTGGGCAGTGTACAGAGGCTCATCAGGCTGGGCAGCAGACAGAGGCACATCAGGCTGGGCAGCAGACAGAGGCACATCAGGCTGGGCAGCAGACAGAGGCTCATCAGGCTGGGCAGCAGACAGGAACACATCAGGCTGGGCAGCAGACAGAGGCACATCAGGATGGCCAGCAGACAGAGGCACATCAGGCTGGGCAGCAGACAGAGGCACGTCAGGCTGGGCAGCAGACAGAGGCACGTCAGGCTGGGCAGCAGACAGAGGCACGTCAGGCTGGGCAGCAGACAGCGGCTCATCAGGCTGGGCAGCAGGTAGGAACACATCAGGCTGAGCAGCAGACAGGGATACATCAGGCTGGGCAGCAGACAGGAACTGAAAAGGAAATGCCTCTCTGTAAGTCTCTGTGCTTTTGTGAGTACTACCGCCCTACTGCACAGTGTTGGGTGCTGGCTATGCACAAGTCTGTTGAAATAGAGAAGTCCTGGACTGACGCACTCCATGAAAAAGCATCTTTATTGAATAGTAGGTAAAATCCAAAATTGCAGACAAAATACAAAAAGTGGGCACAGCGGGAATCAAATGGCTGGAATCCAAAGATGCTTAGTCATAACTAATTTGATGAAAAACCAAAAGTGTATATATAACAAAAAAGAGGGGGAGGGAAAAGGTAAAACACCCAATCCGTAACAACAGGCAATTAGATGAATACACCTGCTACACAATTGGCGCTAGATTTCTAAAAATAAGGTGCACATAAGGGTTCAAAATAATATGGTACGATGTAAAAAAACAGATGGCGTTGGTGAAACAAAGCCAAAATTTAATTTACAAAAATATAAATATGAATAACCCATTACGGTGCATCTATAAATGGAATGTAGCAAAAAGACAACAAAAGAATGCATATAATTCTGAGATATACCGGATATCCATTGCAGCGCAATAATAGAAAGAAAGATTGCAAGGGAAAGTGTACATAAGAGTATACATGTGATACAAAAGTAAAAAACACATATTGAACACTGCTTGTACTATCTTGATCCCATTAAATATCACGTGTGGATGACACCAAAACATTTTCATATAGCTCAAAAAAAAATTATGCATGCCAAGAAAAAAATATGATAAATTGATAAATTGATAAATATAAAATAATACTGTGTTTAAAAATATATATATTGAAAACATTCTTGTCCAAAGAATTTGTCTTAAATACACTGTTACTTTATGGCTCACTACACAAAGTAGCGTTTATATCTCTTGAAACAATATATCCGAAAAGTAATACCGATAACAAGTGTACAGAAAGCCGGTCCTCTGGCTCAATGTTGAATTTTATAATGAACACAGCCTAATAAATAAAGAACTGAAAAAACTGAAAACCAAAAAATGATTAAAGTTACCATCAGAGCCTAGGCTGGGAACAAAACTGGAATTCAACATAACTTCAGTCTCCCTTTCTTCGCTGTAGATTGAAGTCCCACCGCTCCCAAGGAAAAACACAGGGAGGCAGGAGTCTCACTTCTTCTGCTGCAAACAACATTTACACCGCTAACAAAGCAGAAGGCTAACATATCAATAAGATTAATCAAAACAATGACTAGTGGGCAAGATAGAAGCCAATCCTCATTGAGTAAAAGATTCTATGTTTAGCTGTTGTACGAGAAGTGAATAAACTGCTAGATTCAGTTGAGACTTACATCTCCCTTCATCCGCTGCAGGCTAGACCGCTCTCCAGAAAACCACACAGAGAGACAGGAGTCTCACTCCTTCCGCTGCAAGCAGCATTCACACCGCTAGCAAAGCAGGGAGTGAACATATAATAATAAACTTAATCGAAACAATGACTGATGGGCAAGATCGAGTCTAATGTCCATTACATAAAAAATTCAATGTTTAGATATTATATGAAAAGTGGGTGAACTATTGAAATTTATTGTATCCTGTCGGATACAATAATGGCTAATGGCCGAGGGTACTCTTTTGGTAAAAATGGGATACATCCCATTCAAAATTGAATCCCGAGGGGCACCTAGTATTTAAAAAGAAAATCCAACGGACTTCCCTTTTACATAGAATGTTAAACTTGTCACCACCTCTAGGCAGTTTGACAATTTTATCAATGCCTTGAATTACTAGGCTGGATGTGTCTTTGTGGTGGACACTGTTCCAGTGTCTAGCAACATTGGTAGACGATCCTTCAGTCTCCGTGTTTTTCTACCTACATATTGTATGGAACAAGCTGTACATGTAATGGCATATATGACATAACGTGTGTTGCAATTAACAAAAGAATGGATTTTATGGGATTTACCCGTGGATGTGGATACCACTACATCACCTTCCTTGATATAAGAACAATAGGAACAGCCCCGACCACCACATTTAAAGTTCCTTGAAAAGTTAGCCAATTTTTGGTTTTGTCTCTACTTGAAAAATAGCTAGGTGATAGAGCATTGGCAAGGGATGGGGCTTTTCTAGATACCGTACAAATGCTTTTGTTCAAAATCTGTGAGTATATTGAATCCTGGGATAAAACTGGGAGGTATTTAGTTACAATCTTTTTTTTTCTATTTTTCGAAATCCTAAACTATAGGGAGTAGAAAAAGTAGGAATTGAAATGGCATGTTTGGAATTGTGTGCTCTGGCAGGTTTATCCATGAGTAGTTTAGATCGGGGTGTCTCTTGGGCTATAGATAGCCCTCTTTTTATAGTGGATTTAGAGTATCCTCTTTACCCAAACCTAACAGACATCAAAGCAGCTTCCTGATCGAAATCTTGCTGTTTTCTGCATAGCCTTTTATGTCTGAGGAACTGACCTACCGGGATGCTATGATAGTGTGTTTCGGGTGACTAGAGTCAGCCCGTAACAATGTGTTACTTGCACTGGGTTTTCTGTATAAGTTAGAAATAATTTTATTGTCCTCCCCAGTTAACATAATGTACAAGAACTCAATTGACTTAGCATCTAATTCCCTTGTGAACCTTAAATTTAGTGTTTTATCATTCATGTATTCTAACCACTGTTCCATGTTAACATGCAGATCTGAGACAAAAAACAATAAACAACAGGTCGTCTATGTATCTACAATAAAATGCAGTGTCCTTACGGCGTGGACTACCAGTTCCAAAGAAGTCTCTCCCACCATCCCATATATAAGTTGGCCAGGGATGGGGAAAATTTTGCACAAGGGATCAGTTAGATTACGATACTAATAATGTCTACATATGGAAAAAAAATGGACCAATCTCCCCCGGAGAGCAGCTTCCGAAAAAAAAAGGGTCAGCTTCTCGGATACTGAAGGTGATCTGACTCAAGACTCCTTGGCAGCTACAGGAATGGACTCTTTGTCAGACAATAGTCCAGTTACCGACCACACACATACTAAAGCCATTACTTTAAACCAGAGTGGCCGCAACAAGAAGGGGAGAAAAAGGAGCGGAAAACACGGAGAGGAGGTAAACACATAAAAGAAGCCAACGAAAATCGTTATCCGCTACGAGGCAGGAAACCACAGAAGACATAAAAAATGTTGTTAATTTATCAGCACGTTCTTTATCCAGTACGGATATCTCACTCCTTTCTAGGGGTTTAAATTTTTGCCCCTCAAATCATTTTGACCTTTTTGGTACCATACTTGATGTCAATCGACTGGCACGCACCTTAACCTTGAAGAAGCACTATTTCACTGACGATGAGGACAATCGAACGGATCCTCTACTGGATCCATCGCCAATTGGTGAGTCTGTCTCTTCTCCAACCCTCTTTACTGATGTTTGTGCATTAACTGACCTCTCTGATCTTGCTATTGAGTCAGAATGTAATATCATTGAAGACAATACAGGCCACAATCCAGTGTCTTTCAAAACTAAATCAGATTTCTACCCCATAAATTCAAGAGGGAAGGACATGGCCTTATACCAAAAGTTGGTGGAGAGAGATTTGTCCACTCTAGCCAGGAACATTTCAAGTCACAGTAGTGACAACCTTTCTATAGATGAAAAACTGTCCCTTGATGAGCTACACAGAGACTCTTCTATAGTTATTAAGAACGCTGACAAAGGGGGAGCGGTGGTGGTGTTAGATGCTGTTTCCTATAAAGAAGAAGCTCTACGGCAATTGTCAGATACGACAACTTACCTTAAACTTAAGGCGGATCCCACTGACATTTTTAAGGACAAACTTTCCACCCTTTTGGACTGAGCCCTCTTTACAGGCATTTTTTCACTTAGAGATAAAGAAACTCTGATTCCCGCTTTCCCTGTCATGCCTATATTCCATCACCTTCCCAAATAACATAAGGGCTTGGCACCTTTGACAGGTAGACCCATTGTAGCGGGCATTGGCTCACTCAATGAGCGTCTAGGTCAATGGGTTGATGAGCAATTGCAGCCTTTGATTGTCGAGTTACCCGGTTATCTCCGAGATACAAAAAATTATTATCTAAACTCAACAACATGACATGGAAAGATGGTTTCAGCTGGATCACTTGTGATGTATGCAATCTTTATTCCTCTATTCCACATAACTTGGGTTTGCAAGCTGTTTCATTTTTCTTAAACATTTCTGGTCTTTTTTCCCCCAACCATTCAGGAGTTCATTATTATGTGTTTAGCATATCTACTTACCCATAATTTTTTTATGTTTGACGGGGACTACTACCTTCAAAGATGCGGAGCCTCCATGGGAGCAAAATTTTCCCCGTCCCTGGCCAATTTATATATGGGATGATGGGAGAAACTCTGCATCTTTGGAACTCGTAGTCCACGCCGTAAGGACACTGCATTTTATTTTAGATACATAGACGACCTGTTGCTTATTGCCTCAGATCCGCATGTTAACATGTAACAGTGGTTAGAATACATGAATGATACGCTAAATTTAAGGTTCACAGGGAAATTAGATGCTAAGTCAATTGAGTTCTTGGACGTTTTGTTAACTGGGGAGGACAATAAAATTATTTCTAACTTATACAGAAAACCCAGTGCAGGTAACACATTGTTACAGGCTGACTCTAGTCACCTGAAATACACTATCAATAGCATCCCGGTAGGTCAGTTCCTCAGACTTAAAAGGCTATGCAGCAAACAGGAAGATATCGATCAGGAAGCTGCTTTGATGTCTGCTAGGTTTAAGGAAAGAGGCCGCTCTAAATCCACTATAAAAAGAGGGCTATCTATAGCTCAAGAGACACCCCGTTCTAAACTACTCATGGATAAACCTGCCAGAGCACATGATTCCAAACATGCCATTTCAATTCCTACTTTTTCTACTCCCTATAGTTTAGAATTTTGAAAAATAGAAAAAAAAAAGATTGTAACTAAATACCTCCCAGTTTTATCCCAGGATCCAAATGTGGTGGTCGGGGCTGTTCCTATTGTTCTTATATCAAGGAAGGTGATGTAGTGGTATCCACATCCATGGGTAAATCCCATAAAATCCATTCTTTCGTTAATTGCAACACACGTTATGTCATATATGCCATTACATGTACAGCTTGTTCCATACAATATGTAGGTAGAACAACACGGAGACTGAAGGATCGTCTCTACGACCACCTTTATGACATGGAAAAGGACCATGCTACCAATGTTGCTAGACATTAGAACAGTGTCCACCACAAAGACACATTTAGCCTAGTAATACAAGGCATTGATAAAATTGTCAAACCCCCTAGAGGTGGTGACAAGTTTAACATTCTATGTAAAAAGGAAGTCCGTTGGATTTTCTTTTTAAATACTAGGTGCCCCTTGGGACTCAATTTTGAATGGGATGTATCCCATTTTTACCAATAGAGTACCCTCAGCCATTAGTCCTTGACATCCTTTTAAAGCCGGATATAAAAAAAATACTGCGCTATAAATAAACTAAAACAAAAGAGCTGCAACTAAAGTGTTATACTACACCAAACAAATATGTTCACCTAAACCTATTGTGGTTTTTTTTTTTTGGACTGATTCTTATGAACTTTGGACTTCCATTATTATTTCATTTTTTACTTATTTTCTCACCTGCACATTTAATGTTTAATCACGTGATGGGCTGCTAGATATACTTATTTGATATTGGCTGACGCCATATGTATTAATATGTGTTCACGACACGGGTTCACATAAGATATATTTGCTTTTCAATTTTTTGCAAATTTCATTGATTAGCGTGACTTTTTTACTTTATCTGTATCCTTTTAAAGCCATACATGCAAGTTGTTTTCGTTCCGACAGGATACAATAAATTTCAGTAGTTCACCCACTTTTCGTGTAATATCTAAACATTGAATTTTTGATTTAATGGACATTAGACCCTATCTTGCCCATCAGTCATTGTTTCGATTAAGTTTATTATTATATGTTCACTCCCTGCTTTGCTAGCGGTGTGAATGCTGCTTGCATCGGAAGGAGTGAGACTCCTGTCTCTCTGTGTGTTTTTTTTGGAGAGCGGTGCATCTCTAGCCTGCAGCGGATGAAGTGAGATTTAAGTCTTGCTGAATCTAGCAGTTTATTCACTTCTCGTACAACAGCTAAACATAGAATCTTTGACTCAGTGAGGATTAGCTTCTATCTTGCCCACTAGTCGTTGTTTTGATTAATCTTATTGATATGTTAACCTTCTGCTTTGTTAGCAGTGTAAATGTTGTTTGCAGCAGAAGTGAGATTCCTGCCTCCCTGTGTTTTTCCTTGGGAGCGGTGGGACTCCAATCTACAGCGAAGAAAGGGAGACTGAAGTTATGTTGAATTCCAGTTTTGTTCCCAGCCTAGGCTCTGATGGTAACTTCAATAATTTTTCGGTTTTCAGTTTTTTCAGTCCTTTATTTATTAGGCTGTGTTCATTATAGAATTCAACATTGAGCCAGAGGACCGGCTTTCTGTACACTTGTTATCGGTATTACTTTTTGGATATATTGTTTCAAGAGATATAAACGCTACTTTGTGTAGTGAACGATAAAGTAACAGTGTATTTAAGACAACAAATTCTTTGGACAAGAATGTTTTCAATATATATATTTTTAAACACAGTATTATTTTATATTTTCCATTTATCATATTTTTTTCTTGGCATGCATAATTTTTCTTTTGAGTTGTATGAAAATGTTTTGGTTTCATCCACACGTGATATTTAATGGGATCAAGATAGTACAAGCAGTGTTCAATATGTGTTTTTTACTTTTTGTATTGCATGTATACTCTTATGTACACTTTCCCTTGCAATCCTTCTTTCCATTATTGCGCTGCAATGGATATCCAGTATATCTCAGAATTATATGCATTCTTTTGTTGTCTTTTTGCTACATTCCATTTATAGATGCACCGTAATGAGTTATTCATATTTATATTTTTGTAAATTAAATTTTGGGTTTGTTTCACCAACGCCATCTGTTTTTTTTACATCGTACCGTATTATTTTGAACCCTTATGTGCACCTTATTTTTAGGAATTTAGCTCCAATTGTGTAGCAGGTGTGTTCATCTAATTGCCTGTTGTTACAGATTGGGTGTTTTACCTTTTCCCTTCCCCTCTTTTTTGTTATATATACACTTTTGGTTTTTCATCAAATTAGCTATGAGTAAGCATCTTTGGATGTGAAACGCGTTAGCCATTTGATTCCCGCTGTGCCCACTTTTTGTATTTTGTCTGCAATTTTGGATTTTACCTACTATTCAATAAAGATGCTTTTTCATGGAGTGCGGCAGTCCAGGACTTCTGTATTTCCAGCAGACAGGAACACATCAGGCTGGACAGCAGACAGGGGCTCATCAGGCTGGGCAGCAGACAGGGATACATCAGGCTGGACAGCTAACACTGGCACAACAGTCTGAACAGCAGACACTGACACAACAGGTTAAACAGTAGGCACATCAGACTGGTCGGCAGGTATTGAAACATCGGACTGGAACATGGACACAGGAACATCAGACTGGGGCAAAGGAACTTCAGGCGAAGACACTGGCTGGAAAGCTGGCAGAGGTTTGGCAGAATCAGGTGGGTTATCAGGTTCAACAGGCATACAAGCAGACTGGAGCAGATTGGTTGGTATGGAGGCAGGTTGGGTTACTGGCAGGATCGTGTGGGTTGGAAAGAACTTCTGTTTCTTCTTTGGCTTAACTGCTGGAGATCTGTAGGTGACTGCAGGACTGTAGGTAGGAGGTGAGGCATGCTGAAGAGAAGGGCCGGGATATGGCAAGGAGGAAGGAACAGGGGCCAAAGGAAGTTCTTGTGGGGAAGTTGTAGGTAGCAGAGAAGAGGCAGGCGGGTTAAAGGCAGGATAAGTGCAGTGGGTAGAGACAGGGTATTGATATTTGGTGGGAAGCAGGGTATATTGGGCTGAAACGGAGGTTGCCATGGGTGAAGGGGAAAAAGACTCTTGGGCAGGCAGGTGTCTGGCAGCAGAGATGGTTTGTTGTAGGCTAGCTGGGGCTGATTGCAAAATACTGGACCATGCTAGAAGTAGAGGTTGCACAAACTGCAGGTTACATACTGCCTGTCTGACAAGGGATTGTACAGAATCAACACATTCTTTTATCATCTGTTGGGAACAGGCTGTGTAATGTTCAAAAAAGTAAGGGTCACCTTCCAGAAGCCATACCAGCGATGTGACCTGATTAATACTGAAAGGGGGAGAAAAATCATCCTGGCCCTCTGGGATACAGGGCAAAGCAAGCTCTGTGCAGATTTGAATTAAAGGCTGAACATCCCCAATCAGCATACAGCCCTGATCAACCCAGGAGGGAGCAAAATTAATGATCTCTAGCAGCTGATCACTGGTCCACTCCTTCAGTGTCTGGCGGAGATATTCACTACTTTCTGATGCCAGCAGAGCATAATAACGAATCACATCAGAATTAATTGTGGCAAGCAACCTGAACCAAGATAGTTCTTCTGTGTAGCCACTTCCGGTCAGGAATCGCCTTGGTTTACTGTCATGTACCAGGTGTGACCAGAACTGCGTGGTTAGCTACAGAGGAACACCAAACACATGCAAGTTAAAATATAAATGATTTATTAAAGTAAGTGAATAATCTAAGTACAACCACCTCCAATATGACACAGTGCAATAACCAACCAACAGACAGAGACCCACAAATAACAATACACAGATAAGTACAATAAATGGGAAATACCAGGATCAAACAATAGCCAGGCCAGGGTCATACAGAGCAGATCAGCAGATGGGGTAAGGGACACAGGACAGGGAGAGGCTGGATGGATCAGACTGCAGAGCAGGGATGCAAGGTAACAGGTGGGACAGGATAGGGATCAGGACAGGGAGACAGGATCAGATACACGGGTCACAGGTTCAGGGCACAGGAACAGGTTCAGAATCAGGATCAGATTACAGGCTAGCAGATCAGGGTGTAAGGACGAAACCAAGGCAAACATGCTGGGTATTTATAGGTCTGTAATTGGTCTCAAGTGACACCTGATTGTAGGAGATGCTGTCTGCTCCACACTGCCAGGATCCATCCTCTGGTGGACGCCAGTACTGCAGCCCAAAGATGACATAACATCAGCAGGGAAAAGCTCTCCTGACAGTTCCAAACTGCCAGGAGACACCTGCTGGTGGACCTCAGTACTGCACGCCAAATTACAGATATTACCAGAAGATGGAACTTTTCCTGACAGCAGCTGTGCTAAATGCTTTCTTCTCCTCCATCTTCACACAGGAAATGGTATACGACAGTATTGTTAGTACCACGTCACAGGATCAACCCCTGTGGCTAACAGAGGCCGGAGTCTGGAGTCCGGAAAGGATTAGAGAAGCCTAACATAAATAAATTACAAGGACCTGATGGTTTACACTCAAGAGTCCTTAAAGAACTCAGTCAGGTTATAGCCATACCAAGATTCCTAATGTTTATAGACAGCATGCTGACAGGATTGGTACCAGCTGATTGGCGAAAGGCCCATGTGGTACCAATATTCAAAAAAAGGCAGAGATCTATTCCTGGGAACTATAGGCCTGTCAGTCTAATGTTGGTAGTTTGTAAACTATTTGAAGGGGTGATAAGGGATCATATACAAGAATTTGCTGACGAAAAGAGTATCATTAGCAGTAATCAGTATGGATTTACAGAAGTTCGCTCCTGCCAAACCAACCTATTAACCTTCTACGAGGAAGTGGGCTACCATCTGGACAAAGTGAGGCCGGTGGATGTGGTATATCTGGATTTTGCAAAAGCTTTTTATACAGTCCCCCACAAACGCTTAATTTACAAGCTGAGGTCTGTATGCATGGACCACAAGGTTTGTTCTTGGATAGAAAACTGGCTACGGGGTAGTGTCCAAAGGGTTGTGATAATTAACTTATACTCAGAATGGTCTAGAGTGGTTAGTGGGGTACCTCAAGGCTCTGTCCTAGGTCCAATTCTGTTTAATTTTTTTATTAATGATATAGAGGGTGGGATAAATAGCTTGATCTCAGTGTTTGCTGATGACGCAAAAATATACAGGGTAATAATAACACAGCAGGATATAAAAACTTTACAAGAGGACCTGAATACATTAATGGAGAGGACGAATGAATGGCAAATGAAGTTTAACATTGAAAAATGCAAGGTAATGCATTTGGGGTTAAAGATATAGATGCAAGTTACTCATTAGGGGGAGAACCCCTAGGGGCTTCCAGGATGGAGAAGGATATAGGGGTCCTAGTTGAAGACAGACTGAGCAATAGCATGCAGTGTCAAGCTGCGGCTACCAAAGCCAGCAGAATATTAGCGTACATTAAAAAGGTAAATTTACCCTAGAGATAAAACTATAATTCTGCCACTTTATAAGACTCTGGTTTGGCCGCATCTGAAATATTCTGTCCAGTTCTGGTCACCAATCCTCAGAAGGGACATGCAGGAGCTAGAGAGAGTCCAGAAGGGTAATGAAATTAACATTGGGACTGGAGGACTCTAATTATAAGGAACGGCTGCAAGCACTACATTTATTCTCCCTGGAGAAGAGAGGCTTGAGAGGATATATGATGGTGATATAGAAATATCTCAATGGTGATCCCAGCGTAAGTATGAAACTTTTCAGTCCCAGGGAGTGTAAGAGGACACGGGACCACTCGATGAGACTGGAAGAAGAGCGGTTTAACCTTAAGCTGCGTAGGGGGTTTTTCACTGTCAGGGCGGTACAGATGTGGAACGCCATTCCACAATTGGTGGTGTTGACAGGAAGTATAGATAGTTTTAAAAGACTCTTGCGTGGGCATCTTAGCGAAAACAATATACGAGGATATGGGAAATGTAAAAACACACACACACCTACACAGGTTTAACTGGATGGCCTGTTGTCTTTATTCAACCTTACCAACTATGTAACTATATCAGGAAAATTAAATGTTGGGGTAACATATTCTTTAAAATTTCTAAATATATTTCTTTGCATACCGAAATTCCAGATGGAATTAATGAGATCTGTAATTGCTATTTTCAGATAAGGCATTCTGGCATTTGTAAACACACAAGATGCCTATCCACACATCCTTATCTGCCCCTTACATCAACACTTTCTGCATTTTGCTGTAGGAGACCAACACTTCCAATTTGTAGCACTGTCACTCGGGCTATCTTCTACACCCTAAATGTTCAGGCAAAGGGCTTGCCCCACTTCTGACTCTCCTGCAAACCCAGGGAATTCATGTCACAAGTTACCTGGACAACCTCCTACCAAAAGAGTCCTCAGCCATAATCTTGTCTGCCAAGGTCCAAAAGTCAATTACAATCTTTTTTGTCTTCGGCTGGATAATCAACTTAATAAAGTCTGTTCTCCAGCTATCTGTCTGTCTGGCTTACCAGGGTTTAATTGTGGACACAGAACAAGCCATAATCTTCCTTCCCTAGGTGACAATTACTTTCCTAAGGTCCCACATGGGTAAAAATGACACCGCTCAGTTCAGTTCTGCATGAGAGTTCTGGGCTTAATAGTGGCCTCCTTTGAGGCAGTACCCTTTGACAAGTTTCACTTCAAAACTTCTTCTGTCCAACATACTCACAACAAGGAAAAAACAGATCTAATTCTTGGATTGCTTAATGCTTCTATTCGGGCCATAGAGGATCTCCAATTTTGCCCTGGATTTGGGAAAGTCATTTCTTTATATGTCTTGGAAGGAGGAGAGAGTGGATGCTAGACCTACAGACTAGGGCAGAGTTTATAACTTACTGACTGTTCAGGGAACATGGTCCCCAAACATGTTGAAACTGCCCATCAATATTCTTGAACTGAGAGCCATCAGATTGCCTCTAGAACACTGGACCTCTCTTCTGTAAGGTCAACTGGTCATGGTGCTGTCAGACAACGTCACAGCAGTGCTCTCATCAGGGGAGCACCATAAGTCAAGCTGTCCTAAGAAAAACATGTCTACTACTGTCCCAGGTGAGAACTTACACTCCAGCTCTCTTGGCTGTCCACATCCCAGACAATTGGCAGGTGACTGCCAATGTCTAAAACCCAAGGGAGTGGTCTCTGCACCCAGAGAGTATGGAAAAGCAGATGTCGACATCCTGGCCTCCAAGTTTAACAACAAGCTGAACAAATGCAGAGGAAAGACTAGTGATCCTGTAGCATTTGCAGTAGATGCTTTGGTAATTTCATGAACTTAGATCAAAATGTTTTCTGCCTTTCCTCAACTGCTGTAAGATAGAGGCAAAAAGAGTCCTGGTGATTCACATCACACCATATAGGCCCAGAAGTACACAGTCTTCTGGCAGATGAGTCTTGGCTTTTTCCAAACTGACCAGACTTACTGGCCCAAGGCGGGAGTGAGAATAAATTGCAGACTATTGAACTACAAGACATGGTAGCAGAGATACACCACAGGGAAGTGGGGAGAGCAGGATAGTCAGGCTGGGGTGCTGCAGATGGATGGCTGAAGAAACAGTTTGCAGATGGAATGTAAACAATAGAAAAAAAGGGTGACAGGACCTCTTAAATATGAGATCTGGGGTCAAAAAGAACTCAGATCTCATATTTACACTAAAATGCAATAAAATAAATAAATTTGTCATTTAAAAAAATCCCCCAAAAATGGCCCTTTAAGAGCTATGGGTGGAAGTGATGTTTTGACATCACTTCCACCCTGCAATGATATGGAGACGGGTGGGGGACATCTTTCCCTCACTCATCTCCATGTCACACAAGGGATAACATCTGATCGCCTCCACTGCTGCCAACGCCTCTGGTAAGTGGTGGAGGGCATCGGAGAGCAGTGGGGGACCCTCTCCCGCCGTCGATAAAAGTGATCCCGCGGCGATTCAGCCACAGAGACCACTTTTATCTTGAAGCGGACCGCCCGCTGAAGAAGAAGATACTGGGGTTATGGCAGCTAGCTGCTGCCATACCAACAATATTCCTCTTCAAAGTACCAATGTATAACGACGGTGAGCGGTCTGGAAGCGGTTAAAGACTCTGCCACTCTGTTGCCCTTGGCAATACCTCAAAAATCCTCCTTTGAAACTGCTAAACCTTTTCACTATTTCTCAGTACTCCATGCCTGCTGATGGGGTGATATCCACCTTCATGTTTGCTGATGAGGTCCAGTCAGCCTTTATGCCTACTGATGGGTCTGAAACTTTCACGTTTCCATTGTTGCCATGCACCCATGGAATCTATGGGAGTCAACAATGGACTGTACTTCATACTCCTCATGGTTCTCAACCTGTACAGGGTGAGGACATGGCACCGAGGTGGAAAAGCAGTTGCAGACCAAAGGTTTTAATAAGGAGACATGAAATACATTTGAAATATGCATATTAGAAGGAAGGTCTAATGCGTAAGCCACTGGATTAATCCTGCGAAGAATACGGAAAGGCCAAATAAACCAAGGTGTGAACTTCAGTGAGGGAACCAAGCTTCGTGAAAACCATCAAATCAAGCTTTGTGAAAACCGTTGCTCCCTTGAGGCGATCAAATAACTCCGTAATCAATGGAATTGGGTAGGCATTTTTAATCGTGAAACGATTGAGACCCCTATAATCAATACAAGGTCTCAGTTTACCACTCTTCTTCTTCACAAAGAAGAAACCAGCACCAGCAGGAGACGAGGATTTGCGGATGAAACCTCGAGAAAGTGTGTGTCTGAAACATAGTCCTCCATGGCCTTATCCTCCAAGACCGACAAAGGGTAAACCCGGGCCAAAGCACAAGGAGAGAGGCGCCTCTGGGTGCAGATGTTAAAAACTATTTTACGAGCGTATGGGCTGCAATGATGTGGCAGCCGTGTTCCTTCATCAAGCCAGAGCTTGATGAAGGAGCACGGCTGCCACGTCATTGCAGCCCTATGCCCGTACGCTCGTGAAACGTGTCGCTTGCCAGTGATGTCATCTCCCCTTGCCTGCCATCCATCTGCATTCTAGGCCTCGCTTTGAGTCTCCTCTCCACCGCGGCCGGCTTTTACAATTTTGCGGTGTTCAGCTCACACGGCCACATGCCCAGCAAGCAGGAAGAGCTTCTCTGACAGATCTGAGGACTATCCCGATGATGGATGTACCCCCTATCTCACTATATGCCTATTGATGACTTCATAAATGTGAGTTGTTTGTACATATGATCCTAATAAATTGTTTTTAACATCTACACCCAGAGGTGCCTCTCTCCTTGTGCTTTCTCTCAGATTTTTGGAACTTGGTTTCAGTTCCCCTCTGGTTTTCAGTTCCCCTCTGAAGGCAGCCCTAGATGCGGATTCCCACCATCATTCCTTCTCCCTGTGTTTTATTCATGGACTTTTATGGATTATTTTCTTTCTCCCCAACCATGTTTTTAACACATTACATTATAATTTTTATATATATTATTTGCATGTCATGGTGTTTTTTTAAAGTTTTCCAGATATGCGCCTTTACTTGTATATTTAAACCCGGGCCACAAGGGGGTATGGCACCAGGTTGAAGGTCAATTGCGCAATCATACGGCCGGTGTGGAGGCAAACTACCGGCTTGACCTTTGTCAAAGACATCGCTAAAATCGCGGTACTCCTCCGGCAGGGAGGAGAGTAAAGAGGTGCACAGGACCTTGGCTACCTTCTGGAAGCATGCCTCACTGCATTGTGTTGACCAGGAGAGAACCTCATCATGGAGCCAATCAAAAGAGGGGTTGTGCCTCTGTAACCAAGGAAAACCAATAACCAGCGGAAACTTAGGTGAGGAAATAACTTGGAATTGGATTATCTCATGGTGAAGAGCCCCCACGGCCATGTCCAACGGAATCGTCTCATGAGTCACATGGGCAAGTGGAGTGTCATGCAGCTGCAGCGGAATCAAGTGCTTTGATACAAAGGCAGCATCAATGAACAGGCCTGCAGCCCCAGAATTGATTAGAGCCTGTATCTCGACGGACGACTCAGCGCAAGAAAGGGTGACCGAAACCAGGGGCTTATCCTCCTGGTTAACTGGGGATGAAACAACGCCACCTAAGGTCTGTCCATGACAGGACCTCAAGGTTTGGGCGTTCCCTGGACGGGTAGGACAAGACTTCAAAAAGTGACCTGCCTGGTCACAATAAAGGCAGAATCTCTCCCTCCTCCTAAAGGTTCTCTCATCTGCAGAGAGACGCGTGAAACCCAAATGCATGGGTTCACCTTCACTGCCCGACTCGGTACCAGGAGGCATGGGAGGTGAGAGAGGCACGGGTGGGACTGCAAAGCTTGGAGACAAACGTACAGAAGGCTTCCACAAGTGCTCCTTAGAAGAGAGTTTCTCTGAGTCTGGAGTCAATGAGGATGGCAAAGGTGATCAGCTTCTCCAGCTCAGTGGGTATATCTCGGGCTGCTATCTCATCCTTGATGGTATCCGAGAGACCATGAGAAAAAGCAGCCACGAGGGCCTCATTGTTCCACGCAACCTCTGCTGCTGTAAGATTGCAGAATTCAATGGCGTAGTTGGTAACAGTTCTCGTACTCTGTTCGATGGACATGAGGCACTTGGCAGCGAAAGCGGAGCGTGCGGGAATGTCAAATACCCTTTTAAATGAAGCCGCAAACTCAGGGTAACTCAAGACAACAGGTTTTTGCGTCTCCCATAGAGGTTTTGTCCAGGCCAAGGCTCTCTCAGAAAGCAAAGATATCACGAAACCTACGTTGTTTCTGTCCGTGGGAAACACCTGGGGCAGCATCTCAACCTGCTTGAGAAACCCTCTGCATTGGACTGGATCGTTTCCAAATTGCTGGGGAAGCGGAGTGGAACCAGACATACCTTTTATAGAGGTAATACTTGGGGCGGGTGCCTGCACAGAGACTGGAGCAGCAGCAGGGTCAGCCTGCAACATAGGTTGTGCTGGAGCAGCCACAGTGGGAGATTCCAGGTAAGCTGTGCAACTCAGGAGCGTTTGTAACGCCATGGTGAACTGATCAATGCTGTGATCCAGTTCATCCAATCTGCAAAAAATATTACCAACAAGTGTATTGACTGCATCTTCTAAATTCATGGCCTTCGCCTACTGTCATAAACCACGAAATCAGGCCGAGATAGAAGTACAGTTAAATCACACTCGTTTAATAATAAAAGTAAAAAGAACAAACGTAGTCAAAACATAGCCAAAGTTCAGTAACCGGAATGGATAGTCAGCCAAGCCAGAGGTCAGGGATCAATGTAGTGGAACAGCAAGCAGGATCTAGAGCCAGAAGGTATGACAGCAAAGCAGATCTTGAACAGGATCGCAGGAAAATGTTTCTGTGATGTTGACCAAGGCGAAGGCAGAGCTCCTCTGGACTGGACGGCTTAAGTAGGCAGGACTGACGAGCAGGATATCACCAACAGCTGAGTAAACGTGGAGAGAGATGGGAGCTGGCAATTAGCAGACAGTTGAGCGGCCAGCTCAGAGAAGGAAAGGCTGAGCTCAGCCGTGACAGGTCCCTCTTGCAGTGTATTGCTCTTGTTCTACCAAAGCCTGGTGGTCTGGACATTCCTTCTATAACTGGTAGCTGCATTTGCGATAACGGCCCTGGCAGTAGTGATCTTCTGGGGAGTAGCAGAGTAGCTTTTGTGCCCTGCCATGACCCAGAGACAATTACTGCAACTTCAGGTGCACTAGGAGAATCGGGTAACCAATGCCTTGGAAAGACCTAGATGGTCGTTGATATGCAGAACAAGTCCAGGGAACCAGGCAGGCTATGTTTTTTTTAACAAGATGCACTTGTGTCAGGGTTCCTTTACTGTCAAATGACTCCTGAGCTAAGTCTTTGGATAATCCATGGTATCCCAGCACTGGGGTACCTGATGCTTTGAGGGAATTAAAATATTGGGTTTCGTATCGCTCGGAGAATCTGGTCCACAGGGAACCCAGCCAATTTGCAGACCCAAGTGGTTGGGTATTCAGCCAGTTGCCAGACCCAGGTGGTGGGACATCTAGCCTGCTCTTTGATCCAGTAGGGCATCTTGCCAGTTACCAGATTTTAAAAGTAGGTAATCTGGCATGTCTTGTGACTATGAGAAACTTACTTTTTGAACTTATTTGGCAGGTGGAGCTCGAATATGGACTTATTTAACCAAGGCTGATTGGAGCATACAGAGGCAGTTCCTTAGTAAGGGGGGTGGGGGCTGGATTGCCTGCTGGTGGCACAGTGGTTCTCAGACCTCACAGTTGTAGTTCCAGTGTCCAGCAGCAGGTGTGTCCCAGCTACCAGCAGTTCCTAGCATATAGTCTTCACCTGATGCTGGTTGCTGGAAGGGTATTTAGTCCCTCTTCTGTTACTCCATTTTGCCTTAGTGTTCTGCCTGTGTGCCCAATGTAACTTGCTCCCTGTGACCTGCAACTTTGATCCTGAACCTGATCCTTCTCCCACCTGCTTGTACCTGCTCCTGTGTACATTCTCAACCTTCCTGGCGTATCCCTTGATCCCCTGCCTGATCCCGCTCTGCCCTGTTTTCTCCACCATTTGTACATACAGTGCCTTGAAAAAGTATTCATACCACTAGGAATTTTCCACATTTTGTCATGTTACAACCAAAAATGTAAATGTATTTTATTGGGATTTTTTTTGTGATAGACCAACACAAAGTGGCACATAAGTCAATAAGTCAAGTCTCTTTGAGGATGTCTTTACCAGCTTTGCACATCTAGAGAGTGAAATTTTGGCTCATTCTTTGCAATATAGCTCAAGCTCTGTGAGACTGGATGGAGAGTGTCTGTGAACAGCAATTTTCAAGTCTTGCCACAGATACTCAATTGGATTTAGGTCTGGACTTTGACTGGGCCATTCTAACACATGAATATGCTTTGATCTGAACTATTCCATTGTAGCTCTGGATGTATAAATTAGTAAAAAAGTTCAGCAATCAAACACCGAAACATAAAATACTAAAAACAGCGCTAAAATAAAAGCCACAAAAATGGTCACAATAAATGGCCAGAACAAAAATAAGAGTCTCTATGTAGAAGGTAATGATGAAGACAGTTCAAGGTTTTTATAGGTGTAAAATCACTCCCCCAGGGGGTCAAACTCACCAGAAGCCACTATTAAAAGAGCATTGAATAAGTATTCAGCATCCACTTCAATAGTCAGTCCTCATCATCAGCAGGATTCACTGGTAAAGGGGCTCCATATATATCATAAAACACAAGAGCAACACCGACATAGCGTAATCCTGTTTATTCATGTAAAAATCCCCTATACAGCAGTGTTCCCCTTAATCCTAACTACGTACATTGTAACATATTGAAAAAAGCAAATAAGCAAGCCCAGAGGGCGCTATCACCATGTCTAGCCGTCCAGAATGCCCTATTTAGGGCGTGGCGTACACGACGATCCGGAAGTGACGCTTGCACTCCACTGTCTGCTACCATCCACCAGGAAGATAGTGTGGTGTCTGCAGGGAAACACACATCCCATCCTGGATGGCTAGACATGGTGATAGCACCCTCTGGGCTTGCTTATTTGCTTTTTTCAATATGTTACAATGTACGTAGTTAGGATTAAGGGGAACACTGCTGTATTGGGGATTTTTACATGAATAAACAGGATTACGCTATGTCGGTGTTGCTCTTGTGTTTTATGATATATATGGAGCCCCTTTACCAGTGAATCCTGCTGATGATGAGGACTGACTATTGAAGTGGTTGCTGAATACCCGTTCAATGCTCTTTTAATAGTGGCTTCTGGTGAGTTTGACCCCCTGGGGGAGTGTGCATTACGTGGTGGAACATGCTTTTTTTCTGGTGAAAGCTGCACGCTTATACATCAGTGAATTTACACCTATAAAAACCTTGAACTGTCTTCATCATTACCTTCTACATAGAGACTCTTATTTTTGTTCTGGCCACTTATTGTGACAATTTTTGTGGCTTTTATTTTAGCGCTGTTTTTAGTATTTTATGTTACAGTGTTTGATTGCTGGACTTTTTTACTACTCATTTATGCCATTTCTTCCTTTTTAAACAGCTGCTTGATACTTTTGAATATTTATTTATTGCTGAACATAGAATTGTGGGATTTAATATTCTTAAGTGTTTATTTACTTATTTATTTTATACTGCATATAGAACCGTAGGATTGATCTGGTGCTGAGCGAGTGTGTTATAGGCCTCAATTTACACACCTTCTCCGCATTCAGCTCTGGCTGTATGTTTAGGGTCGCTGTGCTGCTGGAAGGTGAACCTCTGCCCCAGTTTCAAGTTTTTTGCAGACTCTAATAGTCTTTCCATCATCTCTGACCAGCTTTCCTGTCCCCTGCTGAAGAAAAGCATCCCACAACATGATGCTGCCACCACCATGTTTCACAGTGGGGACGGTGTGTTCAGGGTGATGTGCAGTGTTAGTTTTTCCCCACACATATCGTTTTGCTTTTAGGTCAAAAAGTAAAATTTTGGTCTCATCACCAGAGCACCTTCTTCCACATGTTTGCTGTGTCCCCCACATATCTTCTTGCAAACAGAAAACAGGACTTTTTATGGCTTTCTTTCAACAATGGCTTTCTTCTTGCCACTCTTCCATAAAGGCCAGATTTATGGAGTGCATGACTAATAGTTGTCCTGTGGACAGATTCTCCCACCTGAGCTGTGGATCTCTGCAGCTCCTCCAGAGTTACCATGGGCCTCTTAGCTTCTTCTCTGATTGATGCTCTCCTTGCCTGGCCTCTCAGTTTAGGTGGAAGCCATGTCTTGGTGGGTTTGCAGTTGTGCTATACTCTTTCCATTTTTGGATGATGAATTGAACAGCGCACTGTGATATGTTGGGATATTTTTAAAAACCTAACCCTGCTTTAAACTTCTCCACAACTTTATCCCTGACCTGTCTGGTGTGTTCCTTGGCAATTGTGATGCTTTTTGTTCACTAAGGTTCTCTAACAAACCACTGAGGGCGTCACAGAACAGCTGTATTTATACTGGGATTAAATTACACACAGGTAAAGGCAATTGGTTCCACTAGATTTTAGTTAGGGGTATCAGCGTAAAGGGGTCTGAATACAAATGCACTTTTCAGATATTTATTTGTAAACAATTTTGAAAATCATTTATTATTTTCCTTCCACATCACAATTACGTGCCACTTTGTGTTGGTCTATCACATAAAATCCTAATAAAATACATTTATGTTTTTGGTTGTAACATGATAAAATGTGGAAAATTTTAATGGGCATGAATACTTTATCAAGGCACTGTTGTTTAGTTTACTTTAGGTCAGTTAGTTTATGTAGGTTTTGCTTATTGTTCTCACCTCCACCTATTGAGTTTACTTTGTTTAGGTTCACCAAATTTTGTACACTTGTTGTCATTCTTTTCGTTTGTACTTCTTATTGTAAAAGTTTGCTGTTATGTCTTCTTGATAAAACCATACTTTTATGCAGTATTTGCTGGTGTTCTCTGTGAAGGTCCATACATATCTGGTCCCACCTGTTGGACATGGCATATGCAATTTGTTAAAATTACAAAGTGCTCCATGAAAAACCTCCTGAGAGGTGTTCAACCCCTTGTTTTATATACAGTATGTATGTCAAGTAGTCCAGAGGTTCGTCCTTTTAAGGGACGCCAGTGTTGGTCTTCTTTCTCAACACATTTCACATTGATAGTATATATATCCACTGCATACAGTTTAGCTAGATCTCACTGCAGGCCGTTCCTGGTGTACTCTTTCTAATATACTTCTGGCAGGCAGGTGATTCAGTGAGCTGCAGTGTATTTAATATATATATATATACACACATATATACAGACAGTCTCATATATGGATATATATATATATATATCCACTGCACACAGTTTAGCCACTGCATACAATTTAGCTATATCTAACTGCAGGCCGTTCCTGGTGTGCTCTTTCTAATATACTTCAGGCAGGCAGGTGATTCAGTTAGCTGCAGTGTATTTAATATATATATATATATATATATATATATATATATATACACACACACACACATATACACAGATAGTCTTTTATATATATATATATATATATATATATATATATATATATATATATATATATATATATATATATCCACTGCATACAGTTTAGCTAGATCTCACTTCGGGCCGTTCCTGGTGTACTCTTTCTTCTAGGACTATGGGTGCACTGTATGTATTGTGTACTGTGTACACCACCAGAAAAGTAGTAGCAACTGAACTATGGGTGCATGGTACTGTGTACACCAACAGAAATATAATAACAACTATGGGTGTACTGTATTGTGTACACCACCAGAAAAGTAGTAGCAACTGCACCATAGGTGCACGTTATTGTGAACACCACCAGAAGGTGTGGAATTTAATTGCCGCATCGCGATTCGGGTGTCCCCGATGCAGCATCGATGCATGCGACCCGAAAAATCGATGTCGGGAACGTTATCCCGACTTGCCTGCCCCTCCCGGAAAAATGCTCCGAGCGTTTTTGTCAAAATAGCTTTTGTAATAAATGCAGAGTCATAATCCATTAAGTGGCCACCACTGTATGTGTTTTTTTAAAATATATGCAGCTTCATACCTCATTTCTTAGTGTGTGTATATTGTATAACTGTATATGCCGCTCATGTGACTGCCAGGTCCGGCCCGCCTCTCTCCTCTCACGTCTCTCTTGACGTTAGCCCCGCCCGCCTCTCTTCTGATCTGATAGATACAGTCAGTGGGTGGGGCTGAGAACTCCCACTGGCGTCAGGAGAGACGAGAGACTTAAGACTGAGAGGAGAGAGGAGAAAGGCGGGCCGGACCGAGCAGTCACATGAGCGGCATATACAGTTATACACAGACACTAAGAAAAGAGGTATGACGCTGCATATATTTTAAAATGCACATACAGCGGTGGGCACTTAATGGATATAACTCTGCATTTACTACCGCACAGGTATTTTAACAGCAGTATGTAGAGTACAAATGTGTTTGTACTCTACTTACACTGGCTCCTAAACGTGCTCTGTGCTGACGTTAAACCGGCTCGCCCCCCACCCGTTTGCTCATTCCACTGTGTTAACTCCTAGTGTGCTGGAAGGTGCAAACAGCGGAGACTAGAGAAATGTCAGCAAAGAGACAGTAGTACAGAAGATCGCTGACAGGGAGGGGCTGCCTAGGGCGAGAGAAGAAGTCACCTAGGCGGCCGAGACAGGAAGTCCCACTAACAAGAGGACACACACACACAAATGTGGCATGTCAGGGGGCAGTGAGTGCTTAAAATGGAAGTTCCACTTTTGGGTGGAACTCCACTTTAAAGGAGTGAGGTTATTTTTAACTCAAAGAAAGAGTTCCAGTAAATTTTTTGTTTATTAAAAGTCAGCAGCTACAAAAAAGTGTATCTTCTGACTTTTAATAAAAAGACACTCACCTGTCCTACAATCCAGCGACGTGGCCACCCAGACCCTCCATTCTCTCCCCTGCCTGTCCATGGCACTGGCTACTGTGGGCATCCGGCTGTAACAGTTCACAGCCGGGTGCACATGTCTCACTGCGCTGTCCTGCATAGTCGGGCAATCTTCTGGGACCTGTGATGTGTTCCAGCAGATTGCAGGGAGGAAGGGCCGCCTAGGCGGTCCAAGCGGAAGTGGGAGCTCGTCGGTAATCGTGATGCATCGTGATGCATTGCGGAATCGAATCAAATCATTGACCAGATAATCGTAATCGAAACGAATCGTGAGACCAGTGAAGATGCACACCCCTAGTGTACACAGTACACAATACAGTGTAGTGTGGTGTTGCAAAACAAAATCCCCATCATGTCCGGAAGGCCACCAAGGAGAGGCAGATGCTCAAAGGCCACTAAAAGAAGGCAAGCAGGCTCTGTGTCTACAGTCCACCGTGCTGGTCATGGACATGGTGCATCTTCTGCAGGTGGCCGTGGGGAATGCTTGTCCTTTTTTTCTGCTGCTGGGACAGGGGCAAAAAAATTGGGCCTTTGGTGGTGTTGGTGCCACAACACTGTAACCCCTC